>NC_137695.1:70628868-71144138 GCF_964034855.1 Anser brachyrhynchus | reverse complement strand
GGTGATGGGGGTGGGCAGGGGGCCGGGGGCAGGAGGGGAGTAGCGGCTGGAGCGGCCGTGCCTGTAGGGCTGGGTTCGCGTTGTGGCCGTGTCGGGGGTTGGGCTCTTTGCTCTGCAGCTGCATTTCTTTTCCGAGCAATCGCCTCCCCAGCCGGCGGGCGGGGGGCGCAGTTAGGGCCGGGGGCGAGGGCGCAGGGAATGCCCCGACCCCAGAGCAAAGCGGGGGGCAAGAACAGAAGCGAGGAGCCGAGGGTGAAAAAATAAACCAAATCAAAACAAACCAAATCAAAACGAACCCAACCAAATCAAACCCAACCAACCCGACCTAACCCAAGTCAACCAAACCCTACCCTACCCAACCCAACTGAATCAAACCAAACCTAACCCTACCCAACCCAACGCAACCCACAGGATTCACGGAGGAGAAAAGTGAAAAAAACGCAGTAAAAACTCCCTCCAGACTCCACTGTTCCCCAAACCCGGCCTGTCCCCACGGCACTGCGCTCAGAGGGACTGGCGCGCAGAGACAGGGCCCCCACATCACCAGACCCCGCGTTATTCCCTTATACTTCGCCCCCCCTTCCCACCCCGTCCCCCGTCCCCGAAGGAGAGAGGAAAAGACCTACGCGCAGATCGTTTGGAGATTTCTCTTGTCGTCCAGGTCCTGCGGGTAGTTGGCCATGTTATCGCCCAGCCGCAGCAAACAGTCCGAGAAGCCCCTAAAGACCGCATCGCACCGCCCCGCCGCTCTCACCGCCTGCACCAGGTAGGCTGCGGGGCAGGGGCACAGGTCAGCACGGCCGGCACCCACCCGCCGACCCCCTCTGCCCCCCCCCCCCCCCCCCCAGGCAAGCAGCGGTGATGCGGGAGGAGGAGAAGGGCGCTGGGACCGAGCCAGAGTGGCCAGCGGGGACACGGGGACATCAATCGGCTGCTTTGTGCTTTTTAGCGCTTTTCGGTGCCCCTGAATTAAAGACTTTTTTTTTTTTTCTTTTGAGGGGCCAGGAGGAAGGGGGAGATGCGGAGATGCGCTGCCTGGCCCTTCCCGCACTCGCTCCTTTGTTAGGAAATTCCGGTGTGCGGCAGTAGAAGTGCTTCTCCGCGCCCTCCCGCACACACACACACACACGGGTCCTCACTCGGCAAGGGGCGTGCAAGGCGCGGAGGATGAGATAAATAAAAAATAGAATAGGATAGGATAGGGTAGGGTAGGGTAGGGTAGGGTAGGGTAGGGTAGGGTAGGGTAGGGTAGGGTAGGGTAGGGTAGGGTAGGGTAGGGTAGGATAGGATAGGATAGGATAGGATAGGATAGGATAGGATAGGATAGGATAGGATAGGATAGGATAGGATAGGATAGGATAGGATAGGATAGGATAGGATAGGATAGGATAGGATAAATAAAATAAAATAAAATAAAATAAAATAAAATAAAATAAAATAAAATAAAATAAAAGTCACCAGAAAGAGCTGCGATAAAGACACGAGAAGAAGCGTCCTCCGCGGCCACTCCCACAACTAACCAAATACCACCAAGTCCCCCCAGCCGCCTGTGACAGAAACGGACGATGGGATGGGATGGGATGGGGCGGGACGGGATGGGACGGGATGGGATAGCTCCTCCTGGGTGCCGGCTGCCCCCGGGTGCCCCGAGGGGACGGGAGGGGACACGGAGAAGTTGATGGCTCCCTTCCCACCCACGACGAGCCTCCCCAGTGCCTGTGTGCCCCCAAAACGGGCAAAACGGGCAGGACGGGCGGCAGGGGTCTGCCCCCAACAGGGGGGGTTCCCACGGCCGGGAGGCCGCGCTGGGGCCGGGGTCCCCTCCCGAGCCCCCCGCCCGGGACAGGGCCGTGCCGCGGGAAGGCTCCGTTTCAGGCCAGGTCCCCCTCTTTTGTGATTCACCGGTGATACGACTCCGTGGTCCCTCCCCTCCACCAACACCCCCGGCACCGGCCGTCACATCAAACCCCAGCAGGCTACGGGAGGGGGAAAAAAGCCGAGCAAACAAACCGGGAAGAAGCGCGAAGCATCCCGAGGGGAAAGCGGCCCCATTAAACCCAGCTCCAGGGGCGAGATGGGGCGGGGGGGAAGCCGCACAAATTCCTCCCAAAACGTGCCGGGCTGCGCTGACATGCGTGATCCGAGACGGATCCCGGGCCCTGGTGGCAGGGGGGCGGACTGGGGGCGAGAGGGGCTCAGAGCATCCCCCCGCCGCCACCCAGGGTACCCCTGTCCTCAGACCCTCCACCAAAATAACAACGGTAATAAAAAGAGGCGCAAGCGGGGCGTCCTGCTCGCTTGAACGACAGCGGGATTTCTCTTGAACTCGGTCTTTTTGCCATGCCTCCGAGATGTCCCCCCCGTCCCCCCCGTCCCGCCCTTCAAAGCCCGGCGTGCGCTGCGGGTTGTGGGACCGCAGGGGCCACCCGCAGCCCGTCGCATCCCTGCCCCAAAGCGGCTCCCTGTTCCCGAAGTCCTCCTGCCCTTCAGCCTCAGCACCCTCCGCGGAGCCTCCCCCCCCTCACCCCGCACCACCCTCCCCTCTGTCACCTTCCAAAGTGTCAGGGATTTCGGGCAGCTCCCCGTCCCCACTGCCCAAACGCAGAACTAAGGGATTTTTTTTTCATTTTTTTTTTCTTTTTCTTTTCTCCTCAACGCACCGAAATACCAACGGAGGAGCGCAGAGTCGAAGCTCGGCGTGCCAAAAATCTCTCCCCCGCCGGGGCACGGCAAAGCGGCCGCACCGCCAGCACCTCGGAGCTGTGCGGCAATTTTGGGGGGGAACTTTCCCCGAGCCTGCCCGTGCTCGGGGACGGCGGTTCCCGGCCACTCGAGCCGCCTTTGGGGATTTTACACCGTCAAGAAAATCCTCCCTCGGCTGAGTCAAAGAAACGCCAATGAGAGCAAGTCCTCCTCCTCCTCCAGCCGAACAAACAAACAGAAACCGCAAGGACTGAAATTAAGGGTAGCATCCAAATAATACCGCCTTCCCCTTTCTTTCTCTGACAGTACAGAAAATGGCCTTCTGAAGAGTTTAACATCAGTTAAAATCGAAAGGTAATACGAAATGAGGGGGTTACATCGCACAGCCACATTTTCCAGAGGTCATCATTTCATCGCAATATTTTCTTTTAATTTTTTTTTTCTTCTACCGATGAGGAAATATTCGACGCGTTTTACCTCCTTCTTTCCTCCCTTTCTTGTTCTCCGTCCCTCCTTTTTTTCCCTTTTTCATTTTTTTTCCTTCCCTTTCCTTTCCTTTTTTTTTTTAAAAAATTTTCTTTTGATACCCACAAAATGCTGCAGAGGTTGTGTCTGGAAGGGAGGGTGACCGCGCGAAAGGATCTCTAAATAGCAATGCTGAACATTTTTTACTGTAGCAGAATTCCTTTGCAGGCAAATATTTTCAGGGGTCTCTTCACACCTGCCAATCCGGATAAGAAAAGCCGTGTTTTAATCACCCTTTCATTGAAGCCCAGGTTTAGATCATGCCCGGGAACATGCGTATTCAATATATATTCTTTAAAATTTGCCTGTGCATGACTCAAGTGGCCATTAACTTGGACATTGCCGAATGTCTGCAACTCAAAAACCACTTCAGCAAAAAAAATGCTGAATTAAATGAACCCGAGAGCAAACCAACAAAAAAAAAGAACCAGCGGAAAAACAAAACCCAATATATTAAATAAGACCGGCAACGACTATACAAAAACTCATACCGGGGTGGAGGGAAATCTGTTCTATTTAAAGTAACTTAACAGATATAGACATTTTTTGGACCCACTCGTTTTTTAACAGCGGTCATTCGAGCACAAAATTAACGACCGGGCGGTGGGATTGCGCGATTCTTTTTATTCTTATCATTTGTTCTTTTTGAATTATTTTATTCTTATTATTTATTCTTATTATCTCCCGGCATTCGGAGAGAATATATGCATTTTTTTTTAAGTTAGCGTTGGGGTTTGTTTGCTTTTAGGCTGCCCTGCAAATGGGAAAGCCTCCAAGTTCCCAAAGGGAGCCCTTCGCTTGTCCCCCTGATTTTCTGAAGAAAAAAAAGAACATCCACCAACTTTCCAGCTAGATGTCTCGCAAGCCATTTTGTTCCCCTTCTCATTCCTCCGTCCCTCCAGGGAGAGAGGGGGATTTCTCAGCACCGGAGTCCCCAAATTGTCAGCTGTAAGGAATGCAGGGGCTATCCAAAAAAACAAATACAAACGCAGTTTCTCGCATGCACGGCGAACACAGAGCGGGGAAAAAATAAAAAATAAAAAAAGAGCAATGCGAACCACGAGCGAGCATGCACTGATTTAGGGAAACGACCAAAGGAAAGTGACTGAAGAGGAGGAAGGAATTCGCTGCGTCTTCCAGCAGCCCCCCAGGCTCGCCAGCTTGCAGGATGGCGAAGACCAAGGGGTGCGGGTGCGGGTGCGGGTGCGGGCAGGATCCGTGCCGCAGCCCCGCTGCATGCACGGCTCGGGGCTCGGGGCGTCCCGCTGGGAACGGGCTTTGGCGGTCCACTTACCTATCTGCACAGCAAGGATCAGAGAAATGTATCTGCCGTTCAACTTAAGTCCCATCCTACATTTAGTAAAACCATTTGCGACTGCAGATCTTTAAATAGTTACTTTGGAGAACGTGGGGGAAAGCTGAAAAATAGGCATTGCCAACAAGTTCCGAGCAGCGGAGGACTTTGCAGACGAGGGGGGAGACAGAGGAGAAGGAGAGAAAAGAGGGAGAACCGGGGAGAGGGCGAGGAGGACTAGCTGGGAATGGTTCGCTCCATTAGGAGGGGGCGGAGGAAGTACAGCCTCACGCCCACGGCCGGCCCTGACGTGGGGGGATGACACTGACGGATTATTTTTTTTCCTCCTCCTTTTTATTTATTTATTTATTTTTTAATGTGCACCTTGGAAGAGAAACGCCATTTATAGGCATCACAGGCCGCCTTTCTCCAGCGCCCGATCTGCCCGTGTCCCCCCCCACGCCCCATTAATCGCCGAGAAATCTCTGCTCCTCCTCCAGCCCCCCACAGCCTTCAGCCCCCCCACAACCCCCCGTGCTCTCCCCGGCCCCCCGGGGGTCGCAGCCGGGACCGTCCCCACGGGGCGGGGGGGATGAGCGGATCCACGAGGACGCAGACCCACGGACACGCACGGACAGACAGACGGAGAGGCCGCCCTCGGGGGTGGGGATAGCACGGCAGAACCCCCCCCCTCCGCCCCCAACCCGCCCCCGGGCCGCCCCGTCGGGGCTGGCGCTGAGGGGGGGGGGAGGAGGAGGAGGAGGAGGGGGAGGGAAAGGGGGGTGCGGGGTCCCCTCCCCCTCCCCGCCCCTCCCCCCACCATGACGTCACCCCCATGCCAAGGGGGGAGCGGGGGGGGGGCGGTCTCTCCCGGTCCTGCTGCTCCGTCCCCACCGTAGGACCGCAGAGGGTGGGGTGGGGAACCCGCAGCACAGCCCCCCTCTTTTTGGGAGGCTGGGGACACACGGACATTTCCTCTCCTGCACCGGAGTGGTGCTGGAATCGAGTGCCTCAAGCCGGGGACCTGCCCGTGTCCCCCCCACCGGGATTTGGGGTGCCCATCGCTGCCTGTCCATGGCAGAAGGGGGGTGGCTGTTGGGGGCCACCAGCCCCTGTCCTCTGGGGACGAGGCACCCAGCCTGGCTTGGGGTGCTGCTCCTGCAGCCTGATGCCCTCCTGGGACCCTCCTTGTGGCCATCTCACCTGGAGAGCATCACAGGAGGAGCCTCAAGGTTCTTCCCCCGGAGCAACAGGACCTGCCAAACATCCCATCCTATGCCCTTGGCTCTTGCACCATGAAGTTCTTCCCTCCCCAGCACAGACCCCAGCAGCTCCAGGAGCCAAAGGGACAGGTTGGAGGGAGACATTTGCTGCTCCCAGGCTGCTTTCTTCTCTCGTGGTGTGCTGCTGCAGGTGGCAAGCCAGCCTAGAGGGCAGAGCTGGCTGAAAGCTCACCTGAGGAATGAAAAAAGCTCAGGTGTGGGCTGCAGCCCAGAGCAGAGCTGTCACATATGCACTCCTAAAGACATCAGTGGAGGAAAGGAGGCTCAAGCTACGGCTTTGGACCATGTATCGTGTCCTCTTTCAGGGGAAGGAAAAGTATCAGCTTGAGCTGGAGCTAAGGCCACTCTTCCCTAGTTCTTTGCAGGTCTGGTGCTTTTGTAATGCAACAGAGGCTGTGGTGGGTATCAAGAGGTGGGGCCTTTTCCTTCTCCCTGGAGGGATCAGCTGGATAACCCACAGCATCTTTTATGTCCCACAGTCTGTGCATTATCACATTATCAGCACAAAAGAGGCGGAGGGAGAAGGTGGTGTAGGTTGAGGTCCATGAGTACAGATGTCGAGCTCCCAGCTGTTGGCCACTTGTGGCCACATTTACTGTTAGGAAGGACAAGGCATCCTTGTGGGATCACCAGGGCATGGAGGCTGCAGTGGGAGGAATTCCTTGTTTCACTCTGCCCTGTGGATAACAGCATCAGTTCATTTATACATTCATCTGTTATGTTTGTCTGCTCTTTTCTTTTTTTTTTTTTTTTTTTTTTTTTTTTTCCAAGGGCAAACTATGGCTTCAGGTTAAAGGTTGAGCTGGCTCCAAGAGGCCTGTGTTGAACATGATTTTGACATTACACTGCATAAGTAGTGAACTTCAGGGCAGTTTACAATGCAGAGTCAGGAAGAGTTTAATATGGCTAATGCGGCTTCTGGTACATCCATCACTGCTGGCATGACTGGAGCCCCTGCCAATCTGGTCACAGATCTCATTAGAACAGGCATTTCTAGGGGATTTCTGCTCCCCCCCCAAATAAATAAATAAATAAATAAATAAATAAATACAAATGAATCTAATGGCTCAAAGCATTAGTTACAATGGTATGAGAGGCAAAAAGGACCTAGGCCAGATTCCTCTAAATGTTCTTGGTTGCTGGGGAAGTCCAGCTCTGTCTGAAACTCAAGCACGGCTCCATCCTCACCTCCCTCCTTGCTCCAGGAAGGATCCTGTGGCACTATAGATCCTGAATGAGAGCCAGTGGTTTCAGCCCGTCTCAAATATCAGCACGGTCAGCTCTGCTGGGAGCCAGGGGCGGGACGAACCGGGAAAATTGGTTTGTCAACCTATCCCTTTTTCTTTCCAACCTGGTATTAGAAGATGCTTGAATATCAAACCCTCCCTAAGAGACATTTTTGCGTGTTTTTAGAAAAGATTCTGGCAGTGTCTCGTCCAGCCCTCATTGGGACAACACGTCCATCAGCATGGTTTTGCCCTTGTTCTGGAGAACAAGGCTCTGCACAAGTCCTGTTCTCACTGCAGTGCCACACTCGCCCTGCTTGTTCGGGATGCACGGGCTGGCATGGGCTGCAGCTGTGGCAGACGGACAGAATCCATGGCAGCTGGCCAGATGCAGCTCCATCAGACAGCATGCACAGCAGCTGGGTGGGCAGCCTTGCGCTGTCCCAGCCCGGTGGGGAGCAGTGCGTGGGGCGGCTAATTGCACGCCAGCACGGTTCCCTCTGAACCACCTCCCAGAAGGGGACCTGCTGCCGGCAGTGGATGTGATTCCCGTGCAGCTCCGGGCTGACTGTCATGGCTGAACCTCAACAGAGCTGGCTCTAAGTAGCAGAGGACTGGCAAAGAGACCTGCTTTCCCGTGCAAAGCTGGCTGCAGCGCTGCATTTCTTTTCCCCTTCATCCTTCTTTTTTAATGCAAAATGTCTCTTCAAACAGCTCGCGCTGCGTGCTCCTCGGCGCATGGTTGCGGGCTAGTAAGGCAGATAAAAGCAGAACCTTTGGTGCTGTCAGTCAGCAAACTGCTTTATTCCAAGCCTCGGATCAGTCTGGGGGGAGGGCTCAGTGGTCACGGTGAGATTTGAAAGTCCCTCCTCTGGGTGCGTGAGCTTTGCATTCGCTCTTAGCTCATCCTGCAGTAACATCACCACTGCCGGGAGGTAACTGCTTTCTTTTACTCTCCCTCAAAATCAGTGTGAGTGTTGGCCCTGGTGAAGCTGAGGCAAACCAGAAGCCCGTGTCTCCGTACTCTCACAGCTCTCAGGTCCCCCCCCAAGGGTGAATGGACAGACAGACACTGTGCGGCCATGCAGAGGTGGCTTTCCTGGCTTTTGCTGTGGCTCCCAGCCCTCAGCTGCTAGAGAAAGGTGGCCGGTCAGAAAATACACTCAAATATCAAACCTGGCTGATAGATGAATAGCTGTTCACAGTATGATCCTCCAAGATTTTCTTTAAGTAGAAAAATAATGAGAACACATTGAAAATGTGACAGGTGGGATTAAAGAATTGCCTTTCATTAATGGCCAGTCTTCTGAAGCTTTTTTTGGTGGCCCTGTTCATTAGACATCTGGCTTCATCACTGTCTGGATGTGTCTGATGCTAGCTAAACAGGATGTACCAAAATTATGACTAGAGACCACAGTTTGCCCCCCACCTGCCTCAAAATTAGTAATAATTGTGGTTCACCATGAAAGTGTTGCTTGATGTCTGCGACAATATATTTCTGAAAATATAAACTGTTGCTGTGGTTCAAAATATAAAACTGGGAAAGAAAAAAAAATACAGTCGAGTGGGTGTAAAAGGAGCTTGACTGCTCAGTACCAAATCTTTAAAAATGCTACATAAGGTATCTGTATACTATTTTACACAGAAAAGAGTGATCTCTTATAAATCTAAAAAACAGAATAATTCTCTCTTCAATCTCAACTTCTAGGATATTCAAAGGGGGAAAACAGAATGCCAGACTCCACAAGGACTCTTTTGGAAAGCTCAGCCTCTGTGTCTGTTCTTCAGTAAGTTTCCCTTCTGAAAAGCAGTCTTAAAAATACAAGATGTCACTTGACCATGATCAGTTCGTGCCAGCCAATCCAGTAAGGAAAGCACTATCTGCTCCTGAAATAGTAGTGTTTGCATTTAACCGTGCTCATCAGAGGTATATTTTTAGGTGGGTGCCTGTGTGCACTCTCTAAATTTTGCATCTTTTAGCACGACCCCTTTAGACTGGATTGTGGCACTAGCGCTGTGCTGAGCCCGGGCGGGCTGGGGGGAGGTACGTGAGCCTGCATGCTCTATCCAGATGGAGATCACACCCACTACAATTATGTTTGTGACACGTGACTTGCTTAAGGTGCCTGTGGATGTTTCAAAGAGTAGGATGGTTTCAGTAAAGCAGTCTCAGAAGGAAGAGGCATCAACCCGTCGCATCTTTGCAGCTGAAATTTTCCTTCAAGAAACATAAATCTTCCTGATAAGGCCAGTCGGTACGCTTTCCATCATAGGCTGGAGGGAAGCAGGTAGACCTGGAAAACAGCTGTGAACAGGCTGATATCCTTGGATTTCCTGGCATCCAAGCTTAGTATCATGATGAAATCCAGACTGCATAAGGAGTTGGAAGGCTTGTGATGAGCTGTGTTTATCGTGCCAGAGCTGTTGATCACTCTCTGACATTCTTAATAGACATCTTGGTCTAGATACCAGTCACTCTGAGTGAGCAAAAATAACCTCGAATCCCACAGTATTAAAACAATTTCAGTTTGGTGGTGTGTGCCAGTAACCAAGTTCTGGATCTCGGTTCAGAGGCCAGCTATGAGCCAGGAATGGCAATGGCTTTACCAGGGCACACACACTGGTGGCACAATGCTTTTATCCCTGGTAGGTATCAATAACTAGTCTCCAAGGTTGATGGCATATGAATGCTGCCTGCTTCCGTGGAGGTCAGCACCACAGCTTCTATTGGGCACAATGAGATGGGGTGTTCCTCAGTGGGGTGATACTCTGATCCACATGTTTCTTCCATTGATCTATAGAGTATCTACTGCCACAACAGCTATTAACCTTCAGGTACAGTAGGACTTCGATAACTGAAATAACACTCTGAGTTTTCTCTATTAGCCAATATGATTCCTTCTAGAAAAAAACATAAGTATGTATTTAAAGAACCAGCCATATCAGATTTCCAGCTACTGGGGGAAAATACTGGTTCTGTATTTCAAAATTTCTCTTCTTCAGTCTTTAATAATCAAATCAAAGTTTCAAGGAAACTGGGGGGTTGAGGTAGGGGGAAAATGTTGTGTTAATTGTAGGCTGAAGAGAATATTGGCAGGACAGATGTTCTGCTAGTTGCATGTGCATTGCAAGAGCTTCAAGTGAGATTTCACTTTCCTAGAAAGGATGATATCTGGGAGAAAGAATATATACAAATATGAAAAGGGCTCTGGGACAAGGAAAAGCATAATGGATCTGTAGATGCATCTGCAATCTGATCTGCAGAGATACTGAGCTCATGTTATTTCTTCGTCCCCCTCCTTCTCTGCTATTAGCTTTGGGAACATATTTATGACACTGGAAACCAAGAAGGGATGGAGATAAGTCCCATGAAACTCAATGGAAAGCTTCTTATTGATGTGATCTGGGAAATAGTTTCACACAGGTATGAGTTGAGTACAAGGTCATTAAAAATCGCCCTTCTTCAGCACCTGCATCCAGGCCACATTTGCCTTGTATGAGCCCCACCTGGCACAATTAACTCAAACACCATTGTCACAGCTCAGCTGCAATGCAGGTGACTGCAGCTGGAAAGGTCAAGAACAGTTCACCTGCCTCTCTTCATGGCCACGTGGAGCAACTCAACAGCCAGGCAGCCTCCTTGAGGACTTGTCTCGTTCCTCAGCATGACCCAGCAGTGCAATAATGAAGTTAGAAACGGGTATGGATAACTGTGGGCTTAGGTGTTGCATGCATCACTTACCCGTTTCCATGAGCTAACACACCCCCAGCACCTAAACCCACCTTTTTGAGCATCAAAGGCTTTTGCCTTGTAACAGTTAGTCTCTTTCTCATGTTGTTCTTCACCTGTGACATCCCTCATCATTTCTGCCTTTGGCTTTTGTAATGAACGGTTTGCTCAGTGACACCCCAGCAGTTTGGGACTGAACCCCAAGGGCCTGCGACAAGCCTGGGGAGCAGAAAGCAGCCATGAAAGGCAGGCTGTTGTAGTTGGTCTGTGCTGCCACTAGAGTGAGACATGCTCACAAGCATCCTGGCCTCCTCTTTCGGGAGGTGCTGAGCAGGCTGGCGGGGTGCTGGTGCTGTGCTGAGGGAGCATCATGCACCCTGGGAGTGCCTGGCATCCTCAGCAGGCTCAGCGTGGGCATCGGAAAATCTCCAGGTTGCTCCAATCTATTGCAAACTTTTATTTTATTTTATTTTATTTTATTTTATTTTATTTTATTTTATTTTATTTTATTTTATTTTATTTTATTTTATTTTATTTTATTTTATTTTATTATTTTATTTTATTTTATTTTATTTTATTTTATTTTATTTTATTTTATTTTATTTTATTTTATTATTTATTTTTCCCTACAATTGCCACAGAATAGCTAAAGTGTGTGGGGAATGAACCTAAACCTGTCATCACAAACTCTTGATAGCAGTGACTACTGAGCCCCACTTCCTGGACATATGGGTGTCTGATCTGTAGTCCAGAGGAGCCCATCAGCATCTTTCTGTTGACTCCCAAAAGACTTTGAGTCAGGCCATCACGCTGCTTAGCCCGAGAGAGACCAAGCAGCAAAATATGTATTGCAGATATTTCTCAGCAAGGCAGCAAGGAGAGCGAACTTTACTGAAGGGTAAAAAGACAGCACTAGTGTGACATCTAAACAAAGCGATTCATCGAGGAAGCTGCCCTCTCTTCCTCTCTGTGACATACCCACCTGAAGCCCCATGATTTATGACAGTGTATTTTGGAGGGTCCCATAAGGACATTTTTTTCTTTTCTCTTTCTTTTTCCCAGAGCAAAGTGTGATGCCCTGCCAGTGAGCGCCTTGTGCAGGTCCAGACGGAGAAGGCAAGCTGCTAAAAGGTAGTGATTGCAGCACTGATCTCTTGCAGGCTCTGCAGTGTGAGGAGGTGGTTCTGAATCACAATGAACTTAATTGAACAAGAAATGGCATTGATTTTTCCTTTTCAGACCTCCCCATTGCTCACAGCAACAGTGTACTGAACCCTCTGCCCATGCCAAGTAGTGGAACTCCACAGCACAGTAGAATGGGTATTTTTTTATTATTTTTTTGGGTCCTATAATTAGCATGCATTTATTTTTAAATAGGGTAAAAAACAAAGCTCTCTAGGCTTGGAATTGTCATCAGGGAAAAGCATTGCCTGTGCAGTATGAGTTTCAGGAGCACAAGGAACAAGGTTAAGTGAGAAACTGTAGCTTACTTTATACTCCCCTGGCCAGGAAATAACATTGTTCTTGAGTTTATCTGATTGTTGAGAGAACTAGGATGGCACAATTGGCAACTTGCTGAAGGACTCCTAAAAGGTCATTTTATGTTTTATATGTTAACTTAGACAGATAACGGAGCATAAGGTACCTCCAGTTTGCAGGCAAACAAGGCAGAAAAGCATTCCATACTCCCATTATTGCATTGTAGCTATTTTTTGCCTTTGTTAGGCAGGTACGTTTTCAAACATAATTACATGTTTGAACAGCTAGTGATTTCCTATACAACTTGTTAAACATATCAGTGAACATGTCCATGTGTTTACTCCTGTTTAGAACAATGTGTGTGTGTATTTGTTAATGGCTTTCCCCTACTTCCCCCAAAACACTGAGAAAATAAATAAATTATGGAGCTATCCGGGAAACGCTCTAGCAAATTCATGCTAGAAGCCTTAGTGCCCAGATCCCAGGTCCAGTATAGGAAACAGATCCCCTGCAATGCAGAGCTTGTTTTGTTCTTCAGGGGAATGCTTCAGCCCAGATTGCCAAGCTAAGCAAGGGAGTAAAGGCTGGCTAAGGGAAATTTAGGTGTGCAGCACTAGCTGGAGCAGTGCATGCCGTTTATCACAGTAAGATCAACTTACACCTTTAATAAACATCTATCCCCAACAGCAGGTGCTGGACACCAGGTCAGCTTGAGCTCATGTTGGAAAGAGGAGTGGCGCTACCCCTGGTGGCTTGGAACAAACCATCTCACTCCAGCAGCTTCTAGGGGCCCCCAGGGGAAGTGAATGCAGCCACATCAGCACACTGTTAATCCCAGCTACCAAGCCAGTATTGTGGGGCTGTGATCAGCTGGGTTTGGTTGCAAGCAGCCCTGGTGCTGGGGCTGGTCTCAAGACCTGAGTGGCTTTAGAATTATTGCAAGACTTTTCTCTCGCCTGCCTGCTACCACTTGATATTTTCATTGCTTTCCGAGGAGCGATTAAATGGATAGTGAGCATGCATCAGGTTTCATGGAAGTCCTGTCACTGACTTCAGTAAGAGCAGGATCAGACTCTTCTGGAATCAATATAATTCATGAAAGCACTGAATGTAGTACAAGAACTAAAGCAGTGTGTTGTGTTGCAATACAATACATATAATGAAGTTACCACTGTTCAAGCACTCTGTGTAATTGGGAAAATGCACCTAAGAATTGCTGTTACCGAAAGCGGGGGCTGAGCTGGGTAGCCTGAGAAAAGAAACTCAAAGAGATGGCGATATTTTGGGTCAGCATGCCTGTGAGCTGCGTGGACAAACCTTTGAAACATCTTTCCTGCCAACTGACCACATTATGCAAACTCGCCTCAGAGCCTGGGAGGGGTGGCCAGGGATTTCACCTCCTCCAAGCCTGCGCTGGACCAGCAAGAAGGTAATTTCGACAGTGGAAGGGAGCACACAGTATTCCTGAAGTCCTGGTAAAGGAAAGCCTCCAGTCAGCTTCAGCTGAATGTGTTGAAGAAGCCAGCCAAGACCAGAAGCACCAGGGCATTACTCACAAGCTATTGGAAATAATTGTGTGGGAATTGGCTTTTCTTGGTGAAACAAAAGCAGAGCAGTTTGCCACAGCGTATAGCAGTGGTTGTGTATCTTTTGCTATCGAGACCTTCAGTCCACCAGGTGAAGCCTGTCTGCAGGCTCTCCATCCCAGTCCCACAGCTAAAATATTTGTCCCCGAGGAGGAAGCTACCGAGAGCTGGTGGTTCATTGAGGACACCTGGGAGTGTCCTTCATCTGCCAGCTCTGAGTACATTAGAGGACAGAGCCATGCCGTACGTCTCAGAAGTGAGACAACGGTTCACCTGTTACAGCCGTAATGGTTTTGGGTTCTGCCATTCATCAAAAGAAGGTCTCAAAACAGAAAAAAAAAAAAAAAAAGTCGTCTCAGGAAAAACAATAGGACATCTAGCAGTCTGACAGTTTGTAAATACAGTACAGTGAAACTGTGAGGTATAGAGCTTAAAATCAAAAATATTTTGTATATTATGGAGCCTCCGGTGATTCCACTGTTAAGATTCTCTCTAGCTTTACATGCTAAGCCTCAGTTTTTTTTCTGACTTTCTGCAAAGAAGCTGCTTTCTCCTTTCAATTTTTCAATTATTTTATCTAGTCAGAGGAGGATTTTTGTGTGTGTAAAATCTGAGGTTAATCTGACAAGAAATCTTAGAGATACAAGCCTGAAAATTGAGAGAAGGGTTTACTGCTGGTACAGGATTTTCCATTTTTTAAATTTTATTTTAGAGTATCCTATCTCAAAAATATTTAGATGTGGTTAATTTTAACATGATTATTTAGCATTCTTCCCTGAAAAATGATTCTCCTATAAATATTTTAACAAGGGCATTGTTTAATTTTACAAAGTCTGCGGAGTAATCATTTTAATATATCCCTCTTCTTTTAATCTGTTACATGACAGCAACAACCTATTCTCTTAATTAAGCACGAAGTCTACCTTGGATAAGGTGCTGTGTCTTTACAAGCAACACAGGCTGGGAATCCCTCTTCTGTCTATAAGGGAAGTTTATGAATGGAAAGAAAACCTTAGCCAAGTGGGAAAGAAGGGTAAGCACCTGCAAGCTTCTTAGAAGATCTGCATTTGTTCCTTTCTCTTATGTCTTTCTGTAGCTTACTGTTAATTAAACAGGTCGCTAGATGTGTTTTTAAGGCTGCTGTTGCCAGATGTGGCAGCACAGGTAGCCACTGATAGCTGGGAGCCACAGGGGTGTGTGCCTGGTCTGGGGGTGTCCTCCCTGCCAGGACTAGAGCGAATGGAATTGTAGGGGCGATGTGGATGTTTTCAGTGTTGCTGATGGTGGGACAATGCAAGCCAGAAGGGCTACAGAGGCTGTCCTCATCAGACTGTCTTGAGGCCCTGTGCTGCAGCCAGGCTTCACAAAGGGACCACAGAGGAACAGTCTCTTCTCTGTGGACAGGTAAGGAACTCTCCCTCTGCTCACACCTTAAAGGAGCATGAGAGGTGTCTTGGTGCTTCTGGGGGATAGAAGATTTTGGTATATGTCCAAGAAGGGAAGTTAATCTTTCCCATTCTTTCAATTAAATTCATAGGCATGCCAGAGTTCATAGTTCACAGATCAGATTTAATTATATAAAGTATATAATAAATTATATAGTTTATCTATTATACTATCTACACGGTTTAATTATAAAGTTTACTGATTGCTACGCCTGTTCCTAAAAACCTTTGATGCAGCATAGTGCTGGGCTGGAGATGGGCTGGCACTATTAGCACCAGCACATATGGCTTGCTTCATCTCAGTGCCTGCCCAGGTGCCCACACTTCAAACTGCTCTGGTGTGACTCAAGTCTAGCATCACCAATATATTCAGACTCTAGAGCTGTAAGTGACAGGAGGTTTTCAGGTTTGCAGGTGCTATCCAAGTCTCAGGTTAAAAGAAAACTCGGGTGGCCTTCTTCTTGATGTTTAGCTATCGTCTAACTGCCAGCTTCCAAAGACTACAGACTACCTGTTCAGTTTCATCAGGTGGCCTCAACCTGCTCTTTGCTTACAGCGGAAGGGACTCTGCTCCCCCAGCCCTCACCTACAGGTTCAGGGAAACGAGGGACGTGGGAAGCCTGACTGGCAGTGAAGGCTGAGGCAAAGAAGTTGAGTACCTCAGCCTTCTCCATGTCTGTTGTTACCAGCTCTCCCTTCTCTTTTATCAGAGGGGGTACACTCTCCTTGGCCTTTCTTTTCTGAGCAATGTACCTACCTATAGAATCCCTCCTTGTTATTCTTCGCATCCCTTGCCAAGCTTATTTGTGCCTTAGCTTTCCTGATCCCATCCCTGCACACCCAGACAGCATCCCTGTACTCTTCCCAGACCATGTATTCCTGCTTCCACTGCCTGTCCATTTCCTTCTTGTGCCTCATTTTGACCAGCAGGTCCTTGCTCAGCCATCCTGGTTTCCGGCTCTCCCTGCTCCTTTTCTTACACAGGGAGATGGAGAGTTGTGTGCTCCAAGTAAAGCATCCTTAGAGTTGCCAGCTCTGTTCAGCTCCTTTGTCCCCGAGCACAGCGTTCCAGAGGATCCCATCCACTAGGTCTTTAAACAGCTGAAGTTTCCTCTTCAGAAGTTCAGGATCCTGACATTGATCTTAGCCAGGCCCATAATCCTCCAGATCACAAACTCAACAGGATGAAGTTACTGCAGCCCAGACTGCTTCCGATCTTAGCCTCTTTAATGAGTTCATCTGCATTAGAGAGCACCAGGTCCAGCAAATCTCCCTTGGTTAGTTTGTTTGATACCTGGACCAGGAATTTGTCCCCAGTGCACTCCAGGAGTCTCCTGGATTGCTCACAGCCTGCTGAGCAGCTCTTCCAGCAGCCAGCCGTGTGGTCGAAGTCCCATCAAAGGACGGCAGCATGCGAGTGTGATGCCTTTTGTACTTGAAGCCAGAAGCCCTCACTCACAGGCTCCCATTGACCAGTCAGCCTGTAGCAGACCCTGACCACAAGGTGTCCTTTGTTGGTCCAGCCTTACCGTTGGTCCAGCTCTCAGCCTGTCTATGGCTTTTTCTCAGAGGTAGCTCTTTGCAATCAATCCCTTCCCTAACACAGAGGGCAACACCCCTGCCCCTCCTTCCCTGTCTGTCTCTTCTGAAAATCTTGTAGCCCTCTGTGCTGTCATTCCAGCTGTGTGATCCATCCCCCCTTGTTCCCATGATAGCAATTAGGTCACAGTTTTCTAACTGCACTGTGGTTTTCAACTCCTCCTTCTTGTTTCCCATGCTCAATGCATTGGTGTAGAGGCACTTCACCTGGGCTATCAGTCACATCACCTTTTCAGAGGAACCCTTCCTAATAGCTATGGGACAGTTCACAGGTATTTCCCTATTGCTTCCTAAAATTACAATGTTCCCAGGTTTGACCCTTACATGAAAGAACAGGAATGGGTGGTAGTCTTCTGGCCCCAGCAGGCTTGGTAGTGTTTTTGTAATATCACGAATGCAAGCCCTGGGATCAAACTTATTATCTCAAACTCTTTTTGGGTTGGTGGTCTTGCTTATTTATTTATTTATTGGAGGATGTTGGAAAAAGGAAGTTGCTTCAGATTTGTCTGTTATGTGGTGTCCCCATTTTGATGACAGCTTTGAACACTAGTCATTTTGTGACCCCAAGAGGAAAGTAGGGTAAAAGTTTGGTCCAGACTCCCAAGCCTTTTAATTTCTTGTTCTGTTTTTCATCTGCTGAAGTGCTGGATTAACAGTGCTGTGCTAATATAGTTCATTTGTGTTTGGGTCAGCACAGTGAAATGGAAGTTAAATTTGAAGTGATTTGAAGATTTCTCAAATTCTAGCCCATGCTCTGCTCACTAGGACCCTCCAGCATTGTATATGGCCTTCATTTAATCTTGCGTTCCTTGTATTGGAATTTCTGGGCTTTAAAATCCAGATCTCCTTGAATATTACCCTTCATTCTGTTACCTGCTTCATTTTAGATTTCAGTCTGTTAAAGAAATTGTTGACGGCAGTGGTTGTTTCTCTCATGTGATCCAAAATATATCCACTGTGGAAAAAAACATCTTGTTATTCCTTGAACTGTAAGATTTCACAAACAGGAAATAAAGTTTCTGCTTTTCCGGACTGTGGTGTTTTTTGTTGTTGTGGTGGTGGTGCTTTTTTTTTTTTTTTTCCCCAGCCAGAAAAAGCAGTTCTTTTTGTTCATTTGCGTCCCTTTCTATCATGTGATTCTTTTGCTACACGTAGGCTATTTTCTTCCTTTCCTCTTCCTGTTTTCTTCCCATTTCTGTTCTCAGGCATATGCTTCACCAAAACACACCTTATAAAGTATCTCCAGCCACACCATGTAGCTTTTCAATGGCCATAGTATGCAATCTCTGTTTTGGGTGGTGGTCCAGGTTATTTCAGCCATCCGTCTCAAAGATGGATCTTCTTCTCTGCTCACCTAAACACAGTGTGATTTTGAGGCCAAGAGACATCAACGTTGCATCAATCAGTATATTTAAATTAATGGGGATGAAAACTGAGACCACGTGTATGATTTATTCATTGATTTTTAACTCCTGTATGTTCTTAAGGAACTGTCTTCAGCTTATTATGCTCCCTACATCAGTAGCCACTACCTATAAGTTTCTTCAAGTCCTTTCACATGCGGGCTGACTGGACCAGAACAGGGCATCTGCTACATTTCACAGGGAGCCAAGTGGGATATCTCTCTCTCCTGGATGCCGGGAACTGCATGTCGATGCCTACCATTTGAGCAAAAGCTCCCCCGAAAGCTCTTCCAACAGGGTCTGTTTTCCCTCCATAGATCTCAAAGCGTTACACAGAAAGGTCAGCTGTGTGAGCAGCAGAACATTCACTTCATTACAGGAAAGGTTAAACAATTGATGTGATGTGCTCTGCAATGTGAGCAAGGGTAAAGATACTGTAGATACACAGACTCAGAAGACAGCAATGTAACAAGCCCCAGGAACATTTTCACAAACATAAGAAAATGCTGAGGCTATAGTGGCACTTGCTGCAAGAGGCAAAAAACAAACAAACAAACCATGCACACGCACACACACAGAAACAAAACAAAAAATAAACCAAAATCTCTCTTGCGTATCCTGTTCCAGATTCTTAACTGTAGAGGACTGTGTGGAACTGCTAGGCACAAAGCTATTAGTATTACTAGCCTGAAATTGCTTCCTGAGAAAGCGACTGAACTTGGAAAGACGGAGAGAAGAATTCCATTGAGGAGCTAAAGAACTGGTGGGGGATATAAAACTGTTCATTGCTCTTCAGGTCTGAGGAAAATTAGGCAGAAGTAAAGGATTTATTTTGAAATACATTCTGGATATTTCAGACACTAAGTGAAATTTGCATCAGCTGAGTTGTTAATTTTTTTTTCTTAAAGGGAAGAAAATCATGTAAAATCATGGCACGCAGGGGGTGTATTCTTTTTTTTTTTTTTGTAAGTGAGATCAAGATTAGTGCCATCTAAATTTGTGTGATAAACTTAGGAGAAAACTACTCTGAGGTGCAAGTAGACAGTGATGCAGTAGACAACACATACACCACTTCTAAGGAGTTGTGATTAAGGACTTGGGTAGTGGCTCATTCCTGCCCCAGAGTTGAGCCCACCAGGAGCTCAGAGAGTTAGGAATGAAATGCTCTCCCTTGATCCTGGGTTTTCAGCAAGCTGATTTAATCACTCGAGCTGAGAATTGCTCTAACTTTGTCTCTAATTTCTTTGGGATATCCAGATGGCCTCAGGGGATAGAAAAGTAATATTTGCTGGGAAGATCGTAAAAGAAGAGATACTCCAGGCTAAATTTTGCCTTTTGATGCATATGTGTTGATGATAAAGGAGTGTCTTGGGCTAAAGAAGGAATAAGATTTACATCTTATGTAAAGGCTTGGGTTTACTGCTACAAGATTAAACAGTCAACTTTGATTCGGGGTTTTATGGTAAGTGATTGGTGGCTTGCTTTTGTAGTAACAGCCACCATTAAAGATCTTTTCAGCTGTTTATTAAAGATTCAAGAAGGGAGGGGCAAGTGGTTGAAGCATTTGAAATATAAAGCAGTAAATTTTATTGTATCAACATATTTTCCCATGTTCCATTCAGCTATGAGAGGCAGAAATTTCATTTTTGTTATATTCTTGATGATTTTAAGAGTGGTTGTGTTCTGTCCTGTTTTGGGGCAGAGGAAGAATTGGGAATCTTTCCTGACCTATAGGAGTGGGTCATCATTCTGATTACTCTTTTAAAGAGATAACATGCAAACCCCATTCAAAGTGAGAAAACAAAACAAAACAAAACAAAATAAAAGCAGAATAAAGTCCATCGTGGAAGACAGTGTCTTCAGCACAGATTTTTTTCTAACAATCTGTCTGGAGAAAAACAGATTTATAACAGCTGCTATAGGATCTGGCAAGCTGCTAACTAAGTTTCACTGCTCAGGGCATTACTCTTAGGATGTTTTTTGGATCACACATGGTAAAAGATGTCTTTGTCTTAGCTAATATGGTTATTAGCTAGCAAGCACAAAGACCAATAAGATAGATAAAAAGATAAGATAGGCAAGAAGACCAATAAGATAGATAAGATAGACAGAAGATAAATAAGGGAGTGAATAAAAATTATGTAAGAGAGGGAGAACGGTTGCTGGAATCATGGAAATATATTCTAGCTGCTGCTGCAGGTGGTGCTGCCAACCTGATGTAATCATGTCTTGATGACTGTTGGGAGATGCAGCCAGGATGGTGACGTCTACTTCTTAGAGTAGGCCACACCATAACTTGCCTTGGCCTTGAAATAAATAATGTTCTTCCAAGAGGCATTGCGCCTTCATCCCATTAATGTAACCAATCCATTGATTCTGAATTTTCTGACTCATGTCAAGCTCTGACTTTGGTGAGCCCCAGAAGATATTGTCTAATCTGTGATGTCTCTGAAAGTCCACTTTACATTGGCACATTTTGTGTCTGCTGTTTTTTTTTTTTGTTTTGTTTGTTTGTTTGTTTTTAAAACACTGTCATAAGTCAGACTTAGTTCTACTTTCATTACTCTGAGAACTGGCAGCTGCATGAGCCTGTACCCAGGCACAAAAAGCTCTGCTGAGGGCAGGGTTAGACACAGGCATAAGTTAAGGTCCAGACTAAAACCAAAGATGCGGCATTTTGACTTATGCCTCCACTTTTAGACAATAAAATTCTTCCATCCTGCAGATAACCTTGATGTCTGTAGATAATGTCAACCCTACACGACCTGAGGATTCATCCAATTTGTGTCCAACTAGTCAGTGCTGCTCTTCCCTGAAGCTGGAGTCTCAGCTGTCTCTCTTATGGATTATGGGCATATGGAGGTTAGTGAGTTTGCCCTTGAACACAGTAATGGGATGAGTAACCCAGAGAGAGAGAGAGAGAACAAAGGCAGACCAAAAGCAAGCTTTTCAATACCAGCTTTATTGCCACGGAGTTTTGGAAACTTCCATACAAAAGTAATTGCCATCTCTGTATGTGCTGCTGCCTTGAGTCTGTGTGGAAGTTCATGCAGCTGGACCAAAGGAGGTCACAGGAGTCTGAACTTGCAGCTACAAGTTAGCTGCTTCACCTCTCAGTCACAAGACCAATTGGTGGCTACTCCAGTTATCTGTCCAGAAAGTGTCATGGTGGTCCTTGACAACCACAGTTTGTGTAAGACCTAATATTCTTTTTCCTCGGGGACTATGATGATGAGCCTTCTCATCATAACATCATTTATTCAATAATAGAATTCAACTTGTGCTCAAACTGTGAACACAGGGCAGGAAGACCTAGGGGAGCTGCAAGTCCCCTTATACAGCTCCAGGCATTTCTGAAGGAATAATAGAAATTACAATTCCTTTTGATAATTTTATAATAAATTAAAGCTTTGATAAAAACATTCTAATAAGCAGTTGTCAGGAGTTCTTTTCCATGAAGATAGCCATTTGGGAACTAGCCTTCTCGTTTATCTTACAGAAAATAATTGTTCAGTGTTTCCAATTTTCAAGCAGTCTTCAGAAGGTGAGGAGCAATTGCTGTTTGTACACAAACTGTGGGAGAGCATTTGTTATTTCTCTGAGCACTGGTGTGTTTCTGTCTCCACTTGGGACCCATCAGAGTCCCTCTGCTGGCTGCTGCCTTGCTGTCCTTCTCACACAAGCAGCAAGACATCCATTTTCACTCTTTTCTCCAGTCAAAATGACCTTGTAATGGGATAAAAAAGGCTGTGTGGGTATTGAAAACCATAAAAAGTGGCAAGTCTTGTCCCCTCCTGACATTACCTCTCACTCAAACTGCCAGAAAGCAGCATCTGCTTCCCCCTTTACCCTGTGGGCTGATGGAGGTCCCTCTTCCTCATTACTATGTACATTTTGTCTCCTCTTTTACACCTGCATCTTGTTTCTCCCAATTATTTTTTTCACTTTGGTTTACAGGTTTTAACTTAGAAAGGAGTGAGCAAACATAATTCTTCTCTGACACAGATATTCTCCTTCCTACCGATGCACTGAGATGCCTTAATAACTGGCTCACATCCTTCCTTATTCCTTTCCTCCCTCTTTTCTTTCTTTTCACAGATTCGCTCCTTTCCCCAGCCTTTGCTGTCGTGTCTTTCCTTCCTCCTCTTCTTAAGGCTTGTGGCATCCTCTCTGTGAGCAGACACACCTGGTGGGATGACCAGCACTATCCTGTGGTGTGTCCAGGGCTTGAACCAGGGACCTGGTGCAGGGCTCTGCTTTGCACTGGGAGCTCTGGGTGTCAGATGGCAGCTGGAGATGCTGGCTGGCCCCGTTTGGCATTACAGCCAGTGTCCCTTTTGGGACTGGCTTCTTCGTACACCAAAAGAAGACCATTGGCGACAGCTTAGAGGCTTAGTGGTGCTGGAAACACAGAAGCCAGTGCTCCATTTTTAGTTTCTAAAACCTGGAGGAAAGGAGCATCTCAGAGACAGCCTTTGGATCACCTGGCGAATGGTGTAGATTTTGGATATATCCCAAGCAATTTTGGATGTCTCCATCCCCCAATGTCTTCTAGCTCTTCATAATGCCCCTGTGTAACACAGTTACTGTGTGACAGTGGTCCATTCCATCTGAGAGCTTGCCCAGGCTCTAACAACTGAGATCAAACTGTCTCAGAGCCCAAGGCAAATGATTTCTTCAGCATACATTGATGCAACTTAATACAAATAAGCTGCCTGTGGAATGCATACCCTTGAAGGAGTTGCCATTCCTAACTCTAAATTTCCCTTCAGCTCACAAGAACAGCCAGTGTCAAGTAGGGCCCATCTTGATTAATAGCATTGTTTGAGGAGCAGGCACTATCACTCAGCACGAGTGCAGGCGGTGGGATTTGACCTGCGGCTTCTATGGAGTCCTCAGATTCAACTCCACGGTCTTTGGCCTCTGAGTAGACAACAGCGTGATGTAGCTATAATTTAGCCCTGGCAAGCACTGAATGCAAATGTGCCTTAACATCAATTAAACAAGAAGAAACATTCATTTGGCTGCGTATATCCCCACTGTTAAAGAATGCATTTTAATTACCGAATCTTGGTGAAATTCAGCTTCATTGAGAGATGAAGTCTAGTTCTCTTCCCATGGGGGTAACTGCAGTTCTGTTCCCTCAAGGAGTGTGGCAATTTCTTTCCGTGGTCCTCATGGTTGGTTAAAAATTAATTTCCTTTATCCTAATTCTATCTACATAAAATCCTACTGTCTGTTAGCTGCAGCCACCCCTTTGAGCCAAATGGCTGCCTGTGTTGACTCCTCCTAGCTGAACTTTACTTCATAAGCATTGCATCATTATTTAATGTGATCAAAATTAAGATGGTGGGCCTATATCATTAAAGTAATTAATTTAACCGATTAGCTTTTTTCATAAGCTGAACAGCTACTTGTAATAAACTAGTGCTTTCATCTTAATCTTCCATCTTATTTCTATACAAATTAATCCTTCTATATGAAGATTTTTTTTTCTCATTTAGTAAAAAATGAATAAAACAATTTAACAAGATCTAGAAATTCTCCAGGACAAGTAATAAAGGGTTTGGTCTAACTTGTCCGTCTAACTTTCATATCTGCCAAACATGCTTATATTACTGCATCTTGTCTAAAAGCCGGGGGATATGCTCTGCTGAATGGTCTGTGCTACCTTGTGTTGCTTTCAGATTAGTGCACACCAGAATGTTTCATATGCAATTATTTGGGATTTTGACACTCACATAAAAGAATGACTGAGGTAAAAGTGTTTGTTGAGAAGAAGCAGTTCACTTTGTTTTTGTTATTCACCCACCTGCTGCCCCACCAGCTCAAATCTGAATGTTTTGACATCAAAATCCTAGTACCAACCTGTGATTGTAGAGTTAGCATATTTTCCAGCTGTTGAGGAACAGTATGTTGCCAGGTCCACACATGCTGTAAATTGGCACATCTTTATTGAAGCCAGTTGTGCTCTGTTGACTTTGTGCTAAACAAATAGCTTGTCCGTTGTATGCTGAGACCTGTTCCAACTCCCACTGAAATCAAAGAATTCTCTGGCCAGCCTCCTAGAGAGTTAGATCAGACTCTTGGAAACAATGAACAAAACTGTAATTTGTGTGATTTTTAAATATCATACCCAAGGAAGATATTTATGGAAATGTTCTTGGCTAAAATCCAACAAACAGAGCTGGTGACTGCAAATGCCCTTCATTTCTCCATCTTGAGGATCCCAGAACCAAAACAAAATACTCTAATTTTTAAATTTTGAGTCTGACACCACTAATACTAAATGGCGCTCTTCAGTTCCAAATGCCAGTCGTCTGACCAGAGGCAAAAATGTAAAACTGTTCCTGATCTCTGATAGGATAAAAAAATCTTCAAGTTTTAAATTTGTTCTTTCATCTTATCAACAAGCCACAATGGATAATGTGCTACATGATTCTAGTTCAGTGAGAAGAGGGAAAAAAAGTGTGACAATGAGTCATCTGGTATGAAACACAAGAATTCAATAAATAAAGCAATTTTATTTTTTTTTATTTTTTTTTCTTTCTTTCTTTTTTCTTTTTTGTCTTTGCAGGCAAACTGCTTTTTATTCTTATCTTCTACATGGCAGCTGTGTATTTCCAAGACTGCCACTCTCTAGAGGCAAGAGAGCAGAAGAATACCAGTAACTTGCAAGCAACCTAGTTCTCTTGTGTATTAGCTCGCATGCTCTTTTTATCAGAGCTTCTATCACAGTAAACCAGGGGAATCACAGGAAGCGCACATACTTATAAAGCTGTTCTCCTCCAAGGCTGACCTCCGGACTCTAACTCAAGTCCTTGGACTGCTCACTTACAGATTTACAGTGCCCTCAATCAGTCCTACAAATAAAAACAAGGAACAGGGACTGTTGTTAATAAGAGGTTTTGAATTAGAAACCTTGTGATTTGCTGCTGGCACAGGCAGACCGGCACAACCTTGTCATCCCCGTTAATAAACCTCAGTCACAGTGCTGACCTGCTGACAGGCTCCACAAGCTGATAACATCTTGCAGCTTTTGAGCAAAGATGGTTTTGCATGTCAATGTGGAAGGCTTCTTTATTATATTATTTTTAGATTAATGTTCTTATTAGGGAGCTAGAGGGAAAACAGAGCCTGAGGAAAAGGGGAAAGCTGTGACTTAACAATATTTTCAAAAGCTTCTCCCTTCCCCTTGCTCCTTAATCTATGCTGACTCACCATTCATGGACAGAGCCTTGCAACCCCACCTGTCCCCCAGCGAAAAGTCATGGACCACAACAAGGGAGTGCTGGATATTGAACATGAAAGGGGGCCCAGCCCCAGGAACCTACTGTCTAAATAGGTGATGAGCGATAATGCAATAATGTGTGGATGTCAGCAGGCAGAGAACTGTGAACTAAATGACTACAGCAGCCAACTTAACCATCTCGGCAATGCCCTGCTCAAGGCTGCCCGCTGAGATCATTGCCTGTGTCCTCTCTACAGGAGCATGAGATGCATGTCCACACTGCACAGCCCAGGGTATGCCTGCTGAGGAGGCCTGGTACTCAGCATGTCCACTGCTACCATTGCATCAGTGTACAGAAGCTGGGTGGTCTCTATATGGCGTTAGGTGTCTGATATCCACAATGCCTTGACAGCTTTGTGCATCATGCAAACCCCACCTGTGAGATGTGAGGGAAGCACCAAATGAAGCCGGTGGGAATGGGAGTCAAACCAAGCAGCAGTGGCAGGTGTTCACACAGCAGCAACTAGTCCTGGGAGAGGTGAAGCTCCTTATGGTTTACATGAGTTCATGAATGATTGAGGTAAATATTTAGTAACAGTTGGAGTTTACTAAATATACATAGAAACCACCTCCAGCTCAGAAAGGTCATGAGCAAAAAAACCCAAACTTGAATTCTGGGGAAGTGTCAATAGAAAGTACCATACATGTTGTCCTGTTCCTATGTATTCCTTAGGGATCTGTATGTAGACCACTGCTGCTGGAGTTAGGATGTGGGAGCATCCGAACCTTTGTTATCATCTCCTACACCATCCCAATATTCAGTAATGAGCACCTTCCTTCTGTAGGAGCATGTGTCCCAGCAGTGGCCCACTAATGTTGGGATGTATAATGTTGACTTCAGATGTACTTGTGGTCTTCAGTTTGGCTAGTATGTGCATTCATGCCATCCTCTGGGTCCAAGGGTAGATGAGCTTTGCAGAGATCTTCAAAACTATGCACTGGCTGGTCAAGCTACACATAGTGGCTCCTGAAGTTATCTAGAGTAACACCTACATCAACATGCAGGGCAGTGTAGCCAGTTTTAAAGGTGGAGGAGCATTAGGTCCCTGATACTCTTGACCCATCCTTTTCTGAGGAGATTTATACGCTGAATTTTCATTCCCCATTGGGCTGGGGCCACCAATGAGGCACACTATCCTCTCCAGTCATGATCATTGCTCCACTGCCTAGTGGGACATCATTGCTGGGTGCAGTCAATTTATGTACACACCTTAGCCATACTGGCCATGATCATGATGTCCTTGATGTATCTTGGTGCTGCCTGCCTTGATGGTAGCTTTGACACTAGTATGCAAAATAGGTCTCCTGAGGCCATTCAGACCCTTCACACAACTTGTGCCAAGGCAGCAGGGAGGTTGACAACTCAGGTAGCAGGAGAAGTCAGCAGGCCCGTGGTCTTGGTGAAGATGATTCCAAGGGGTTTGCAGCACATTACACTATCAGTATCAGAGTCCTCTGTCTCCACAACATGCTGTATCCTTCTGCACCATGGCTTGTAACACCAAAACCTACCTTAGCCCCTCATTCTTTCTCTCTCTCTCTCCATCATTTCCAACGCCATCCCTTCTTGTAGTTTTCCCTTCTCTGCTCCATTTTTCTTCACACAGCAGACTGTCCTGTCTCTGTCCCACCAACTCAGCCTCCCTCATTAAAATCCTCTCTCTGTGAGAAAAAACCAACCCATTCTCTTTCAGAATTACCATTGCCTGCAGCAGGAGGAGCAGCTTCATGCTGTGATGACCAGCCATCAACCCTTTCTCTCTCATTCCCTCAAAAAAGTCTCTGTTGTACCCATCCTGGAGGACATAAGTGACAGCGTGCCATGATCTGGATGTGTTTCCCTCCCATATAAAGGTCCATGTCCAGAGGAACAGAACCTGCTGGAATCATTGAAACACAATCATATGTGACCTGACCTTCTACCTCAAGCCAATATAAATCAGGTTACAAATGAGACTTTGTTCTGGTCAAGGCCGAATGTGGTGAGGAGAGGGCACCAGTATAATAGAAAATAAATGTTTGACTCAAATAACTCCCTAATTTAAAGTCTGCACAGCAGCCCTGGTTAATGTGCTTTATACCTTCTTTTACCTTCTGCATGTCATCTGGAGAGAGGTATAGATTGCAGCAGGGTCTTTGCAGCTCAAGTCAAGCAGCAGCCTTCTAAATCTCATGTCTTCTTGTCAATCATAGCCTGAATGCTGGATAGTGCCTCAGGGTCCCTTGGTCATGCCATGGTCCAAGGACACTCAGAGAAGAGACCATTACACTACACAAGGTTGGTGGTGCCCAGTACATTGACAACATTTTTCCATGGATCCATGGATCTTTTGTTGAACTGGACATAGCTGAACATTTCCACAGCTACATGCAATGTTTTGCAGAACACAGTAGCACTGTGACTCATGCAAAGGATATGACAAAATCCTTTCCCATGAATTAGCACAGAACTCCAAAATAATGAAACTTGTTTGTCATCAAGGCTTGTATGGATGCCATGATGAGAGGAGGAATGAGATATTGTCTGCACTTCTCACGAAGGAGTTGGTGTCTGGCAACTTTCTTTTCTGCATTCTCATTGTACTGATCTTAGGGAATCTCATACCACATTGCCTTTAGAAAGCTAGTGCTGTTGACTGACTGGAATGTCCAAAGATGCCTCTTCCCAGCTAATGCCTTCAAATGTAGGTTTGCTCTGCTTCATGTAGATACTTCAGCATGAAGATAAGCAGGAAACTGGGCAGTTCAGCTCCTTCACATGCCCACCATCACTGGTGAGTAGCTGATTAGATGACTGCATGAATTTTCGTATTTGTCTTTATATAGGTACTTCTGGAAACCTAGTTAACTTTCATGTACTTTATTCTCTTGGGCCTTAGTTCAAACCTTCCCTGCTTTGTTCCAAGCTCTTATCATGGGAGGAATGCTTGAAGGCCCAAACCATGCTCCAGTATAGAAGTCCCTCCTTAAAATGCACCCTCTCTAGGCTGTGTTGCCTACACATCCTCCAGTCTTTGGGCAGCTGGTGGGCAGGTGCCCCTCTGCCGTGACTGAACAAGGTGTATGCTACGCCTAGACAGAATGGCTGAGCACCACGAACTTGGGTGGGGGTGAAGTAGCCTTTTCATTGAAGGCAATGCTATGGTTACAATCCTGGCGTGACCATTTAAGCTTCATGCTAGCAAAAGCCTCACCTCCCTTGGTCCTTTAGAGCTTGAAAACTACCCTGTGCAGATGACTGGTGACTCGTGATGGCTGATGGACCAAGAGCAGCAGGGAGGCTCTCCTGTCTAGTTAATGAAACAGGGAATAGTGACTTGGGGTGCTCAGCTGGCATTTGCAAGTCGAGGATCTAGCCCTGCCAATTTTCACAGGTGTAGCAAGACAAGCTGCTGTCCTGGCAATAGGATGAGGAAGACTGAAAAGAAATATTTACCTGGCAGCATCCTGTTAAACCCATGACTCATCCTCACGAGTGCATTTCTGATTCTCTTTCCATTCATGTCTCAAGGACCAATATCTCATTTCATGAAAATTTAGGCAGTTGCTTTTTTGCTTGGTGTTACAAACTCTGTCTAATTATGTAGTATCACCACTACTGTTATGTAGTACTGATGACTTTGTTGCTTATGAGTGAAGAGTGCTCTGTTAAGAACGCGTGTGCACTTTCTCCAGCTCCTTGCCAGAACACGAGGCTGTGTGTGGATCTGACGCGGGGCCAGGACTTCAATATCTGAAGCAGAGCAGTGACAGAGGAACTGCCACTTCACAGCTCATCAGCTACAGTCGCACAAAGAGAACGACCCTGGTTTCAGGGCTCTGGTTAAGAGAGAAGATCATTTGAATCAAAGTGCAGGTCTTGCTATAACACAAGGTCTCATCCCACAGTACTACGTTGATTATTGTTATTATGCGCCTTCAGGACTTTTCCAAGCTACAGTATATCCAATTATAGCTGTTTTAAATACCTTTATACTGTACATCACATGGTGTTGGAGAAAGGAGGTAGTAGATGAATTTTATTTAGCTTCCTGTCCTTACAGTAAGGATTTTTATGGATAAGAGCATTGGCATTATTACTATTCTTTATTTCACTGGTGGCTATATCTGAAGGTATCTTTCTGAGCTGTATGCCAGAAATGTATTTAGCTGTGTCTCTGCAGGGCAGAGTGGCCAGATTTCAAGATGGATGAGGATTAGGTTCTCAATACTCTTGACCCATCCTTTTCTGGGGGGATATATACACTGAATTTTCATGCATTTCATTTGCAACAGAAAACATCAAATTGTGGTGTCAATGAAGTCCAAAGCAGCGGTGCAGTTGATGTCAGCAGGAACAGGATTTGTCCTAGAGTAACTCTTTGATTGGTACTGCTCAGAGAGCTAAACCTTCTGGGTTCTGCATGCACAGGAGTGGCTTTTCCTAGAGTGATGCTAGATTTCTATCTTCTCTTCATTATTTCCTCCTCCACAGCTTTACTACTTTTTATTTTATTTTATTTGTTTTTGCCTACTTGAAGGAAAGCTGAACCCAGACTTTAGATTGCGAGGCTATGCATTGGCTTTCTGAAAAGGGTAAGCAAAATACTGATGCATGGATTACTCCCACCACCATTAAAACAATGTGTAGGCCTTCTGATTCCCTCTGGGAAATGGTCTCAGACTGTGAGAATCTCCACAAACGCCATTCTCAGATAAAATTCCCACTGTTTCCAGTGCTCAGAACTGTTGTTGTTTTTTTTCATTACAAAGAATTTTTTTTTCTTCTTTTTATTTTCTCTCTCTCTTTCTTTTTCTTCCTTTGCTTTTTCTCTCTTTTCCTGTCTTTCATTTGATCTCTCTCATTTTCTTTTCTTTTTCTCTCACTTTGCTCTTTTTCTTTCTCTTTATTATCTTTCCTTTCTTTCCTCTTCCCTTTCTTTCCCTCTTTTTCTCTTCCAGCTTTTTCCTCTCTCTTTTCTCTCTCACATCCCTCTCTCTTCCTTTTCTTGTTCTTCCATTCCCTCTCTTTTCTCACTCTCTCCTCCCCCCTCCCTTCCCCATTCTTTCCCTCTCCATGTCACTTTCTCTCTTCCCCTTTCTCTCCCTTTATCACTTTTATCTCCCTTTCTACTTTTCTTTTCTCTCTCTTTTTCCTTTCTCTTTCTCTTTCTCTTTCTTTCTCTTTTTTCTTTGTCTTTGTCTTTCTCTTCCCCTTTCTCTTTCTCTCTTTCTCCTTTCTTTCAGTGGGCAAATAACAGAGTCACTATTGGAGTTGTCAAGTTTTCCTCCTAGGAAGCCATGTTTCTTAAGTATATACCTGGCATGATGAACATGTTTCACACTTGGCATGTATGTGATAGCTTCATGTCTAGAGATCAGAAAGTGCTCTCATGTTTTGCTGAATCAGGACCAGGTATATTTTTACACCTGAAGTATCATGTGCCCCTAGATGTAGTTTTCTTCTGCTAGAGTAACAGCAAGCTGGTTGTGGGTGTTTCAGGTTACTCTCCCCTGCTCTGACCTGCCATCCCTCCTTCCCCAGCTGAGAACCTTTGCCCCTTCTGCCCAAATCCTGCCAGTCTCTGACAGCTCCGCTGGCATCTCTGAATCAGGCCCATCGGTTGTGAGCGCCTGAAACTTCCTCTCTGCCGAGCTGACTTGGCGGACAGGGCTCCCACCACTGCACAGTTTGAGGTGTTGATGGTTCCTGCTGGGCTGGGGAGAGAAGAGGAAAAGCAGGCCTGTACTGCTTGGCAGCCTGCTGGGTCAAGTCTGTTTGTTTAAATGGGAAAAGAAAGGGATCATTATCCCCGCCCCCCCCCCCCCCCCCCCTTTTTTTTTTCTTTCCAGCTCTCCCTCTGTGTTTTCAGATAGTGAAGGTCAGGGCTGAATGTCATTGTTCCACGTGCATGTTACTGAGTGCCACCAGGGAAGACAACCCAGGAACCCAGGTGAGCACCCCTACCAGTGTCCTACGCACCCTACTGGTCATGCCACTCAGTGGAGCTGGCCCTCCACAGCTCAATTTCTAATGAGCCCCAAGACACTCCAGACTTCAAGTTGCATGCAGGAGCTTCAACATCGTGGTTTGCATTGTTATGAATTAATATCTTCCAGTCTCTGAGTCACTGCTGATGAGAATTTGGATGTTTGGAGCCTCATCCCCTTGCATGCAAGAACATTGTCCCAGTGACGTTAATGAGCTTTGCAACCAATCTTTGTTGACTTCTAGTCATACTAGGCATACTCAGAGCCAAGGGGTTCAAATCAAGCACAAGCAAAGTAACACACTACTATAAGCCAAACATCTCGACAGGCAAATTCTGACTTGCTGATCATAACATTTCAAGTCAAATACTCCAAAATTACTGATGCCTTTGCTGTGTAAAAATACTAATTTCTAATCAAAAACAGAAACACAAAAAGCCTTGCAAAATCCAAAACTCTCTCTGCAATATATATGAACAATACTGACTTGAATTAGGACTTCCTGCATATTATAAATATAAAGTTTCAGCAATTCAAGGGGTGATATATGGTGCTGAAACATTCTGATCATTCTGAATATGTATTCAAAAAAAAAAGTGACCAGAATTGTGATAGATTTTTATTTTTATGTCTGTGCTTATGCAGACCTACTAGTCGCTACAGTTGCTCTTCTTATAGTAGCAGGCAATGAGATTCTGTATGTAAATTGTGTTGCAGACTCATTAGTGTTACTGCTGCCTGGTTGCTAGCTGAGACACCAGTTCTGATTTAGGGTATTTTGACACTTAGCAACAAACTAAGCTTTAGTGAACAGGTGGCTGAGCCAAAATAGTAGCAGAGTTCACAGTTAGCTGAAATAATAACAAGGAATTGCTGGTCAGAATATGCTTTCTTTCTTGATTTATTAAAACAGCCCAGGAAAAGCTCGTTTGTGAAGGATCCACTCCCATGAGACACCTGCTTCAAAACCACTGCGGTACAGGTGTGTTTCTCTGCATGCATGGGAACAATTCCCACAAGAGGACTGCATCCAGTAGACCTGTTCAACTGTGGTGATCAAAGTACTCAACAGTACGTGTGTCCCGCTTGTTCAGAAGACCTTGAACAAGTTGGTTTTCATCTCTCCCAGCAGCCTATGGCTGCTTTCTGGATCTGCAACTGTAAATCCACCCTCCGTTTCAGCCTGAAGAAATGGGAGATGTCTCAGCTGATCTGTTGGACAGTCTCTCCCAGCTCTTGTGTGGTGTTTCCCTTTCTCTCTCCCTGCTCAAGCTGTACAGAACGGCTGAGGACATCCACCCTTCTTCTGAGTGATACCTCAGTGATACCTCAAACTGGGGACCTCCTTGCACTGGTTTCCAGACCAGCTATCACAGTTAACTGTCACCTGTCAAACATCATACACAAAACAATTTTCCAAGCAATGGAGACAGCATGAAGCTGTCACAGTGTTGTGCAGTGACCAAAGTCTTCCTCTTTCTTAGAGAGGAGAGCATTGCACCTGCCAGCAAGCCCCTCTCAATGTGCCAGAGAGACAGATCAAAACAAAAGAAAAGCCACAATTTGAGGAGAGCCCAACTATCTGCTTCAGGCAATGCATACTGTGTTGTATGCTTTGCGCACTCTTTCCTTACTCCTTTATGCTATGTGTTTGTCATCTAATGCAGGGGTATGAAACCCAGGGCTGAATGTCAGGCACAGCCTGCAAATTCACCTCATATAGCCTGTGGCCACCCAGTTCTTTTAAAACATGACCCTTGGCTTGCCCAAAGCCCTGCATTCCCAGGGTGGCTGTCTAACAGCAGTTCAAGGAGCACCACGGCCCTGGGTGAAAAGACAGGTCCCCATCCTGGTCCTGAGGCCAGAAGAATGCTCTTGGGAGGTCAGAGCATTCATCCCGGCTGCTACTCGCAGCTCCGTGATTTCATTGCGTGGCCATGAGCAAGCCTGTTCCAGAGTTCTTATGTTCTGCAAAATGGGTCTAGAAATAGAAATTCTTGTCATGTGCGAGACTTGCCATCTGTTTGGGAACCTTGCTGGCAGGTTCACCGGCTGAAAGTTAAGTGTTAAAGGCTCTGCATGGGAGAATGAGAAGGTATTTTGGGGGTTGGGTTGGGGTGGTACCTGGCAAAGCCTTGCAAGGACACATTCAGTAACTGTGCCAAGAGTGGAGGGGCCTGGCGGCACAGCCGTGGTGCAGACTGCCGCAGGTATTTTCTGCATGCTGATTTGGACACAAGGCTCCATATTTAGGTGTGTAGGCCAATGACTAGAAGCTTCTTTATTACCCTGCGGCAGACATCCATTTTCTTGGTCACTTCATAAGGGGCATCTGACCTGAACCACTTCAGAGGGGAAAACCTTGTTTTCAGAAGGCAGAGGAACATTCTCGGGAGGGTAGAGGGGGTGGGGAGAAGGAAAAAAAAAAAAGTAAACAAACAAAAACCCCCAAGATTTCTTGCAGTGTCTCAGTCTGAGTTTGCAAAATCACGAATCACTTTTGAAAATCTTGACAGTTTACATTTATAGATCACTAGGTATAAGGAACTAAGTTTTATTAACATTTCCAGAAGAAATCAATGAAGATATTGCAGAGAATTATGATCCCAATGAGGAAATAAGCTGCAGGAAAAGAGGAATGGTTAATATGCAAGGAGCTTTTCTCAGAAAAATACCACTGCCATTATTAGGAAAGCATGAGGAAAAGCGATATATAACTCAGGACATGAGTGAATTGTCTGGCTTAGGGGAGAACGTAAAGGAGGATTGTTTTTTAAAAAGTTATTTTTAAAACGTAAGCAGGTCTTTAAAACACAGGCAAGCACTCTGCATATTACATTCACTAGCACAGGGAATTCAACAAATGAACAGTGACCCCGAAGGGCTCCATCCCAGATGATAATTCTCATGCAAGGGGTATTTAAGGGCACCCCTGGGGCTGCATGGAGATTGGACAGGGACCTCTGCGACAAGTGCACTGCAGTAAGAGAGAAAGAATGATCAGCCAAATCTGTGTTATAGACTGGAGTTAACAGAATAAATTTAACCCTGCTGTTACTGGTCGGATCCTGGAATTGCTTATATGAGCACCTATCCCTGTTATTGCCATGTGTTAAATTAGATTATTTCTTAGCAATAGCACTTGAAGAGCCCTTCACAAGGTAGGAAGAAGAGACATAAAGCATGGACATGCTGTAGGTGGCCCTGCTTGAGCAGCAGGGGTTGGACCAGATGGCCTCCAGAGATCCCTTCCAACCTCAGTGATTCTGTGATAAAAAAACATGAGCTTGGCATCCCTGTGAATTGAGGGAGGGTTATTCTCTCTCCATCATGAGGTGAAGAAAGCTGATGTCCTCTACAACTAAAACCCATCTTGCTGGAAGTTATCTCACATGGTTTTCACCCTTGTTTTTGCAGGCCCAACTTGAGATATCCTAAGGGGCCAGTACTCAAAGCTGTTGGACAGCTGACTGCTTCAGAGGTGCCTGAGGATGGGTGTGCACCTGTGTGCGTAATGCATGTGTGTCTGGAGACACTGAGCACACTGTGGTAGATGGTGCACAAACATTCAACCAGAGTAACTTGAAAGACTGCCTAAGACAACAAGAATGCAGGGAAACAGCTTTGGCAATGGATAGATGATGTTGAGCCAGAAGCACTGAACCTTGGGCTTCTGTTGCTCTTGCCCTCCCATCTCAGTGCCTGATTTCTGAGCTTCACTAAGGTACTCAGGGCTACCCAGCCGAACAAATACCTGAGCCAGGCTCAGAGCTCAAAGGTATTATGGATCTTCCTGTCAAACCTCCAGGGGACCAAACTAAAATTCAAGCTAAAGGATATATAATGTACCTTACCACAAAGTTGATTCATTTTCATGTCAACAATCTCTACATGCTTTTTCAAAAATAAATAGTTCAGTTTAAAGGGAAACCAATTGGTAATGCTTTACAATCAATAGTAACTAAAGCGACTGACTCAAAGGCAATAGAAAACCATCAAGGCTGTAGCAATAGAATGAAACAGGCTTTTATGTAAGTATAGCTGTGGCTAATTTTGAATGGAAAGCATCATAACCTTATTGCATGTTCTTCTAGTGTGCCAAGAAAGCTGTATCAATGCTGCTCCAGATCACTCCGAACCATACTGGTGCAGCCTTCAGTGTAGCAAAAGGACTGACAAATGTGTTGAGGGAGAAAACACAGGTGAAAGGTGTTTCCAAGGCTGACATAGAAGTAAAAACGTTGATCTCTGATGAAAAAAGAAAACCTGGCTGGAGCATGGAGATGTTTTTTTCACTGTACCTGTGACACACCATTGCTAATTTGATCTACTCCTCCAGCAAAATTTCTGAGTCAAAGATGACACAGAAGTGTCTTGAGTTCAGCATTTGCACTAGCATTAAATTAAATCTATCAAAGATTCATTTAGGATACAAGCATCCAACATGGGCTAATTAAAAGTAGATCCCTGTTTCAGTCAAATGGTATTTCTTAGTCAATAAAGAGCATAAAGCCAAACCAAGACCTGATGTAAACTACTCCAACTCTAACACCACAGCTACTTTTTGTATTACTCTCCCCCATTTTACTATGAACAAAACTTAGTTAATATTGTTTCTTTTAAAAGCTGGCACATTATCATTGCTCTTGTACATGTTTGGGTAAGATGCATCTCTTCCTGAGAGGGGCAATGTGCTTTCATTGAAGCCAGCTGGAGCTAAGCACTTTTTACTTGGTACCGTTCAGAAACACGCTCATACCACTCTGCAAATAATCCCCTCACCAGAAGCAACCAGCTGGGGCATTCATTGCTGGAGATGTTATGTTACACACAAACAACCTTGTGTATATTATTTTACTTTATATACAGAATTTATAACAATCTGATGTAATAACAACATGTTTCTAAAGCGTTTTAAAATCCATGGCCCAAGCAAGTCTTTGGGCGGGGGGGGGGGGGGGGGGGGGGCGGAGGGGGTAAGACAACTTTCTGACCATCACACATAGTTTTTATTTTGAAGCCAAGTTAAGACTTAGTCCACATTTTGAAAATTGTTTTCTTATATTATTTCTCCCCATTTTTGTGTCCTTGCAAGTGTGAAGTCTTTGTAAAAAAAAAAAAATCAGGATCACTTCCTGAAGTCTATTGGCCCAGGCTAAAAAACACCAATCCACGCTAGCAAGCATTATGATGGCTGTAAAACCAGGGAATAGAGAACTGACTTTCATGCAGATGCTCAAAAATCAGTTTCAGAGATAAGTCAGCCTAACTTATCCTGAGTCACCTTCCAGCTCTCTCTCTGGTTGGCCTTACCACCTTCCTTGATTGAAAGATTTATAAGCAAAATATAAATAAATTCCCCTTTCTCTGGTCTCAGCAGTGGGTTCAGTTGTTTCCTACTGTATGGAGTTATGGTCCCTCCCTTTTCACAATCTTTGATTTTCTTCCAATTAATGCCCTTGATTTTCCTTTTTTTTTTTTTTCTTTTTGAAATCACCTGAAGTTAGGATATGTGACATCAAGGGAACAAACAGACTTCTGAAGAATATTTACCAGTTTTTCTTTGTGTTATTATCTATCTTTTCTGGTGTACACTGGCAAGACTATTGCTGCTCCTGGACCTGACTTTGATGACCCCTGTCCTTTACCAGGAGCATAGTAAGGTGGATTGTAAGAGTAAATGAGACCTACTGTAACTGAGTCAGGCACTGATAAAAGATCTCAAAATTCGTGATGCAGAAGAAATGAGGAAGAGGACAGTCACTGATATGTTTTAGTTATTTTATGTTCTTATATGTTTCTTAGTTTTTATTTTCAAGGAACAGAGACAGAAGCCCAGAGTCCAAGCTCTCTCCTTGCTGATTACAGTGATGGGTGTTTATGGCCAAGTAAATTGGAGGGGAATGGATTTTCTGATCTCTGTTGGGACAGGTACTTGCCAAACTTAATTGAGTTACATCCCAGACACAGTAACTTTTAAATCCAGGCTTCAACTCCATCACCACAGATTTCTGTCACACCCCAGCCCCAAGCTGGTAAGCTTGCTGTGGGGCTGAAGGACTGAACATCTCTGGACTCTGCTACATATTCTCAGTTGTACTGTGTGAGCCCAGCAGCCCTGTCATTTATGACTTTCCCTAAGGAAGCTCACTAGGCTGAGATTTGTCTCAAATCGCCAATCCTACTGAAAGAGAAAACTGTTCTACTTGTGTCATGACTGTCTGGATACACAAAATCTATGAATAAGTAAATAAAATAAAAGATAAGAACCAGACAACAAAGTCCTTCTGAAGTTAGTTATTTCAATGGCCCACTGCTTCAGCCACTGTTATCGCACCCAGAGCAGAATGGGATACTCCAAAGCTGCCCTGCAGACAAACTATGCTCCACGCATGCTGCCACAGAAGTTGAGGGCTGAAGGAAGGGATCCCATCACTGGAATGATGTCCACAGATATCCCATGCCTGGGCCAGGATTTCTGCCTTCTGCCCTTTATCTCCGTGACAATCCCTCTTTCTGCTTTTTGTGGGCACTGCAGCATGCCTGAGGTTTCTGCCCTACATTTGGTAAGGCCAAGCAAGGTGAGGGAGCCTCAGCCAGGGCTGGGGGAAGGCTCCAAAGAGCACCACAAGCTCCAGCTTGTCCTGCTCCTCCTCCCTGCCAGCTCTTCAAGCACTGCTCAGAAAGCAGTTACTCTTTCTTCACCAGCTTTCTGTTGTACACCTCCTGAAAGAGTTCACAAATCTTCATGACTGCATTTACCCACAACACAGAGTGGTGAGAAGTCAGAAGACTTACCTCCAAACTTGGGATGCTCAGTTAACAGCAGATTTTTGAGAGGAGTTAGATTTCCTGTTGCACTTTATGGATTCAGCGTGTGACCCTCATTAACTTCCCCAAAGCAACGAGTACGCTGCATCTGCAAACGGGAGCCCTGTGCCTGCAATCAATCACCCAGAGCTGCAAATACCTAATCAGTCATCCCAGCTGGCGCTATCAGCCCTCCACCAAAGGAGGACGGTGGCAAAGAGCACACACAGCCTAAACAGTCATTACCTTCATCTTGTTCTTCTGCTAATCCCTCCCCTTACCCACCACATTTTCTCCCACCCCTGCAGGAGATGAGATGGGCACCCAGCAGGCAGGGGCTGCACTCACCTCCTGCTTGCCCCACCACACCGTCCACCCATCCTGGCCTATTTCTGGAAGGACTATTTCTGGGGGAAAAAAGTGTGTGACTGACATGTACGAAAGCCATGACAGTGCTGCAAAGTGCCTGGCAAGATCAGTCATGCACTCCAGTTTCTGAGCACTTGAATTTGTGATCTGCTAATGTCTCCTATGTAGACACAGCGAGATTAAGGGAAGATGAGTATATAGGAAGGGCAAATTTCCCAGACCCTCTTCACACACTTGGACCTGTCAGCTCAGAACTGCCAGCCATGCACAAGAGACAGAACCAGGGGGAACACAGCTGCTAAAATCTTGGGAAGATTGCAGCTTTAGCCCGTGTCTGAATGCGCAGCCTGTGGCCCAGCAGCACTATTATTTTAGCTTACGGCTTGTTTCTCAGCGCCCTTTTCCTCAGTGCCCCCTAGCTCATTCTTTCTGCAAATCCTATTAAATGTTGCTTTTCATAACTGCATAGGATCTAGTTCAAGATCTGATCAAGTAGCACCCTATTTGACAAATCAATCCACTGAGTAAATTGTGCAGTAGCATCCTGGTCAGCAGGTACAAAGTGGGCTCTCAGCAGTTTCTTTGACGCAGTAGAAAAGCCAGAACAGAAGCAGAAATTGTGCAACCTGTTACAGGAGTTCTCAAACACAGGCCTGCTTAGAATCATGAAAAGCAGCGAAAGGAAAACCAAGTAAAATTATTGTTGTCATGGAAAAGCATTCGCATAGACAAAAGGAAAATACACCCCACTTTCTTTTGAATCCAGATTGGCCTACTAAGATCTGATGCTGTAGGTACTGCTGAATGTGTTCCTCATTAATTGTGCGATGCTGCTCTTGCTCTCAAAGCCAGAGCTGCCTCTCTTGGTGTTTTCTGCTTGGAGACTGGGTAATATCCATTCTATGTTCAATACAGAAGATGTGATAGAGCAGATTCACATTGGTCTAACAAGCTGAAGTACTCAAGCTATCAGTAATGGCACTTGGCCAAAAGCTTGCAGCCGATCTGCTTGAAAGCAAAGTGAGCACATTCCATGGGTTTTGCTACTCTGCTGTAATGTCACTGTTACAATGTTCTGCAATACAGTGGAAGAAACCTGAAATACAATGAAACCGCATTCACCTTAAGGCAAATCGTTCCCACACGGTTTACTTGATCAGAGAAAATCTTTAAAGATTTGCATTTACTTTTTGGTGAGCCTTTGGTTGCGTCCTCTGAAGTGGGTGAAATTGGACTTGTGCATCCATTCCAAATGTTGCACTGCTGGTGACTTGGATGCCTGATCTGGGACTTCCCAAAGTATAGCATACTTCTGGCTGCAAAGGACCTACACTGGCACCTCCCAGGAGAAGAAAATAACTCTTCAGTGGAGTCTGGGCAGCTCCAGCAACTGCTGAGCCATTGGAGCCAATCCCCACACAGATGTCCAGAAATAGGAATCCAATAAATGCCTGATATCAGAATTGCTGTCCTGGTAGCTGCCTAGTACCTCTCTTTAAACAGAAACAGAGAGTGTTTCGCTACTGGAAGGAGGGCCAGGTGTCATGGAAAGAATACAGGGATGCTGTTCATGTTTGTAGGCAGAAAATTCGTGTGGCCAAAGCACACCTAGAGTTGAAGCTGGCTGTGTCTGTGAGAGAAAATAAAAAGGGCTTTTTCAGATATGTGAATGGAAAAAGGAGAACTAAAGAATACATAGGGCCGCTCCTTGATAGGGAAGGTCTCCTCACAGACAATGACATAGGCAAAGCAGAGACGCTTAACGCCTTCTTTGCCTCTGTCTTCAATGCCGATGATGGGCTTCGGGACCCAGGGTGCCCTGAGCTGGAGGACCGGGATGGTGGGGATGACAAACTCCCAACCGACCCTGAACGTGTGCGGGATTTGCTACTCCACCTGGATCCCTACAAGTCCATGGGTCCGGATGGGATTCATCCCTGGGTGCTGAAAGAGCTGGCGGACGTCATTGCGGAACCTCTCTCAATTATTTTTCAACGATCCTGGGAATTTGGAGAGGTCCCGGTAGACTGGAAGCTGGCAAATGTTGTGCCGATTTACAAGAAGGGTCAGAAAGAAGACCCTAGCAATTACAGGCCTGTCAGTCTCACGTCAGTGCCTGGTAAAATCATGGAGAAGATGGTTCTCGAACTTATTGAGGCTCACCTGGGGGACAAAGCAATCATTGGTCCCAGCCAGCATGGGTTTGTGAAGGGTAGGTCCTGCCTAACTAACCTGATTTCCTTTTATGATAAGATCACCCGTATGATGGACCAAGGGAAACCAGCTGATGTGATTTTTTTGGACTTCAGCAAGGCTTTTGACACGGTTTCCCATAGGATCCTACTGGACAAAATGTCCACCATACAGCTAAATAAAAACATCATACGATGGGTGAGCAATTGGCTAACGGGCAGGGCCCAAAGGGTTATGGTAAATGGGGCTGCGTCAGGCTGGTGGGCGGTCGCCAGTGGGGTCCCTCAAGGCTCCATTTTAGGGCCGGTACTTTTCAATATTTTTATAAACGATCTGGATGTAGGAATAGAAGGTATTTTGAGCAAGTTTGCTGATGACACCAAACTTGGAGGAGTTGTGGACTCGAATGAGGGTGGAAAGGCCTTGCAGAGGGATCTGGATAGGTTGGAGAGCTGGGCGATCACCAACCGCATGAAGTTCAATAAGAGCAAGTGCCGGGTCCTGCACCTGGGACGGGGAAACCCTGGCTGCACATACAGACTGGGCGATGAGACGCTGGAGAGCAGCCTAGAAGAGAGGGATCTGGGGGTCGTGGTAGACAGCAAGTTGAATATGAGCCAGCAGTGTGCCCTGGCGGCCAGGAGGGCCAACCGTGTCCTGGGGTGCATCAAGCACGGCATCGCTAGTAGGTCAAGGGAGGTGATTGTCCCGCTCTACTCTGCGCTGGTGCGGCCTCACCTCGAGTACTGTGTGCAGTTCTGGGCACCACAGTACAAAAAGGACATGAAACTGTTGGAGAGTGTACAGAGGAGGGCTACGAAGATGGTGAAAGGCCTGGAGGGGAAGACGTACGAGGAACGGCTGAGGTCACTGGGCCTGTTCAGCCTGGAGAAGAGGAGGCTGAGGGGAGACCTCATCACAGTCTACAACTTCCTCGTAAGGGGGTGTCGAGAGGCAGGAGACCTTTTCTCCATTAACACCAGTGACAGGACCCGCGGGAACGGGGTTAAGCTGAGGCAGGGAAAATTTAGGCTCGACGTCAGGAGGGGGTTCTTCACAGAGAGGGTGGTTGCACACTGGAACAGGCTCCCCAGGGAAGTGGTCACTGCACCGAGCCTGTCTGAATTTAAGAAGAGATTGGACTGTGCACTTAGTCACATGGTCTGAACTTTTGGGTAGACCTGTGCGGTATCAAGAGTTGGACTTGATGATCCTTAAGGGTCCCTTCCAACTCAGGATATTCTATGATTCTATGATTCTATGATTTAGAGGGGAATTCCAGCTCTGACCAAGGAGAAGAACAACATTGCCAGGGTGGATTGCTTCTCAGGTATTTCCAGAAGACTTGGGGGAAAAACTGAATTTCTTCTCATCAACTTCAGTCCAAACCCATTATGTCATCTGTATGAAGAAAGGAGAGGATGAATGAGGCAGAAGGAAATAGACATGTTTGCTATGCAAGAAGGTGTGTGAGCTTTCAAGTCCCTTTTGTGATTCAGGGAGAGAGATACCAATGTTTGGTATGTCACTGGTGACATAAAGGAACCAAAGTTCACTTGGTGACAGATTATGGGCATCAGAAATAAAACTGCATAACCAATTTGCCTGCTGACCTTTGTGTTGTTTTTCATACAATCTATTCTGATTCTCTCCCCATTTTTGTCCCTGGTTGTATTATTTGTTCTCTGGCAATCAGTGACTAAGACTTAAAAATCACATTGTATGGATTATCAGCATTCTGTGCCCTATAGGATGTAATACCCAAACTACTGAACATGAAAAGAACAGAACCAAACATCCCACGTTGGAAGGGACTCACAAGGGTCATCAAGTTCAACTCCTGGCTCCACACAGGACCACCCAAAAATTAAACCATGTGTCTGAGAGTGTTATCTAAATGCTTCCTGAACTCCAGCAGGCTCAGTGCTGTGACCGCTGCCCTGGGCAGCCTGTCCCAGTGCCTGACCACCCTCTGGGTACAGAACCTTTTCCTAACACCCAGCCTGACCCTCCCCTATCCCAGCTCCATGCCATTCCCTCGGGTCCTGTCGCTGTCCCCAGAGAGCAGAGCTCAGCACCTGCCCCTCCTCTCCCCTCATGAGGAAGCTGTAGACTGAATGCAAGACACAACAACTGGCCTACAATGCAAGCTATTTTCTTGGGCCTTTAAAAAATGACTTGTTGTGAAGGGGTCTAGTTGGTCCTCTATGCTGGCAGAAATGGTTTACTGACAAAAAGGCAGTGAGATGGATCTCCTCCTTCCATAAAGCATTGAGGTCATATTTCTCTAAGAAGAGTTGCAAAATATTTTAACTGGTGTGAGGAACCAGAGGTGCACCAACCCCCAGGACACTTTTCAGCATGCACAACCCACTTTGGTTCAGGGCAAACACTGCACAGGGTGCATGATACTGGAGTAGCCTCAGGGCCACACTGAAGAGACAAATTAAGGAAGGAAGAAGGTGTGGGAAATGTGATGGAGAGAGAAGAAGCCGGTTTCATTTTGTTTGTACCGGTAAGGTGTCAAAGTACTGCAAAGATGAATGCGGTCTCTTTACCTTGTCCACTAGTTCATTGGGTTTGCAGAGGTCAGACTAATTAAAGGCTGAACAAACTACATGCTCTGTCCTACTTAAAAGGTAAAAAAAATAATAATAAAAAAATCCCCAAATAACTGTCTTACAATAGCATCCTGTTACACAACTTCACTAGAAAGACAGCAGTAAGACACTGCATATTTATTTTACTTCCTTATATCCCTGACCCCCCACAAAGTGAAGTCTGTTTTCTTTTTTTTCCCTTCTTTTCCCACTTAAATGATGGCTTTTCTCATTTGCCTAACCTCACACTTTCAGATGTGACCACAGTTGGATGCAAGTTAATTTGCAGCTTGATGATGACACTTCCCCAGTGCTAAGTGTCTCTGAACACAAGGGCAAATTTTTTTTTTCCTTGGACATCAGTAAGTTTGATGAGGCCAACAGAGCATTGGGAGCAGGGTTTATTAGTTAAAAGCTCTTCCAGAGCTAGCTGATTGGAGCACATTGTTTTATAACGCAAAAACTGTGGCTACTTTACTTAACCAGATGAAAAGCAGAAAATAACTCACTAGCATGTTGCACTGGGGTTTACAATGACCCTATGCGAAGCTTACCATAGTATGTGAAAATGTCTTTCTATAAACTAAACTGTTTAGGCAGCAGAGGCTTTGAAACATCTTTATAGTAGTAACTAAATTAGCTCAAGTTGTTTGCTGTATAAAGGACAACAAACCCAACAAACTTAGAAGTTTACCTTGCTGTTTGCTTAGAGTACCACTACGGCTGCCAATGGGATTTGGAGCCAGTTTGCATGAATGTTGATGTACATTGTATTTGGTTAAAAGGAGGCAAATTCCCAAAAGATGCATCTTGGTACAATCACAATCATGGCTACAGCTAGGTTCATGTAAAGATGCCTTCGAAGCTCAAACTGGACTAGAGTATGCCACACTAGAACAGCATGAGATTTTCCTGCTGATTAGAAACTGGACTTGTGGGAGAGTAGAGACATTTTTCCTTAAAGCTGTGCTATTAAGAGTTCACACCATGGCTTCTGAACACGTGTTTTGACTGTTGCTTACAGTGTATGGTCTATTTGTGCCTCCTATGGAGGGACAAGTAGTGGTATGAGTACCTCTGTAGCAGTACGCCTACACAGGGAAATATCAAAGGCTTCAAGACACAGACTGAATTGTCTGTACAGATCTTGGCCATGCAGCTACCACAGATGCTGATCTCCTGGCCACCTCTCACACCTTCTGACCAGGAACATGTGTTTGAAATAGCAGTGTACAGTGCTGTGGTCTGCATCAGGATCGTCTTGCAGCATAGATTTTTTTCAGCTCAGTTTTGTCTGAAGAGGTGACTGAAGAGCACACCAGAAGCTCTGCAAGTGCTGATAGCCATTCAGATGAGTCCAATAAGAACTCTCTGAAATGCAGTATACCTATCAGGTTCTCAACATGAGCTGATTCACTCTACAGATCTGCTTCTGTTAATCTTATTAATGCAAATATTGCCTAAGCATACTAAAATTGAGTTACAGTTCCCCATAGTTACCCCTCACTCCATGAGGTCTTGACTGTTCAGTTGTCAGAAGTTCACATAGCATTTTACTATTATTCTGCAGGCTACTTCCAAACAGAGGAATTCTGTAAGGAGAAAAAAGCAACCCGAACAACACCACACAGTCCTTGTCATAGTGAAATGTACTTACTTTGAAGAAAAGCAAAATACAGATAAAGTTAAGAGCATCTCAGAACCTTATGTATCTACACAGCGATGAAAAGTCAGATGCTTTTCAAATATTAATGCCCTATTTCTTACCAGTAGGTTGTTCTAGAAAGCTGACCCATGGTCTTTTCAAGGCAGTCACATTGGTGGTTGTGTGAGATAGTGGGGTATTTCATGAAACAATGCAGCAAAAGAGTAAAATGTGTTCAACTTTGAGCTTCTAACCAGGGCAAGTTTTAAATCCATTTGTTTCAGTTGCAGTTGTGTCCAGGTTTAATCTAATGAACTTGGATCCCAACAGACTCACCTTCCACCTGCACAGGTAGGCTACTCACAGGTAGGCTACTACTACTACTCATTAGTAGTGTCCTTTCAAAATACAGATGCTTAAAACAGATATATAACTTTTAAATGATACTTAAAATTGCATGATACTGGGAGAAGTTCAGAGGATAGAAAAAAGAACAATCACAGGTGTGGAACAGTTTCCATGCACAAAGTGACTAAATGAAAAATACTCAGGATTTGAAGGAAACACAGTATAGAGGCCTATGAAATTACAGCCAGCATGTCAGAGAGGGAAGTTCTCCCTGACTCTTCCATTACCAGAGCTACACATTGTAAAAAAAGGTTAGTAAGAGAATGAGGTTCAAAGCAAATATGAGATGGTTCTTCTTATCTCTTACTAGCATATCTGGGGAACAATTTGCCCAAGCATGTGGTATATGGTAAAAGCTAAATTAGCTACAAAAGCTCACAAAAGAGAAAGACACCAAATCCACTAAATATAGAGAAAACAACACATTTGTTCCCAATAACGGGGCTACCACAACATAAGCAAAACACCTGCATCTGCAATGCCACTTGCTACTGGTGCAGGTTTCACTAGACCAGACATTTCCTACTTCTCGTGTTTAGGGGTGTCATGGTCTACTTGGGTCTCTCAAATTTACAGGGAAATGTACTTTGTAAATTAAGCTTTGTTTTATGAGATTATTGGGAAAGAAAACAAACATCAAACAACGGCTCAGTCTCCTTTGTATGGACTAGTCTATCATAATCGTTAAATCAGCTCCTAATTCTTGAGGCTTCTAAATCACAAGTTCTGTAATTCATGTAACTCATGCATCTATGGGCAAAATAGTTTCTAGCTGAGAGCAAGATTGCTCATTCTTTTCCCTTCTCCCCTACCCACAGTGCAGGTATGCCCTGTATCACACCAGGAAGCACAAAAGCCTCATCAGTCCAGCTGCTGTTGAATCTGCTTCAGAAGATTTTTCAGTAAGCTGACATATTGACACCTTCCAGTTTGGAAGTTGGTCTATACCATTTCCATAATTTAGTGGATTCTGAAGAAACCTCCAGACAATTAATATGCAAGGCTTATGGCTGCAGGAGACAGCAAGCATCAGTTGATAGTGGCTGCATAATAACCTTTAGAACTTCCTGTCTATCATGCCTTGGCTACATATTGCTCTGGCCTCGACCTAGTGGCACTGCTCCCAGCATACATCAGCTGTGTGTTAGCCAAAACCAGAGCAGGAGTTGTGTGAACAGTCACAGGGGATCACTTTTATTCCCTGACCAGTACTGGGGGGGCTGCAGATGACTTAGGGAAACTGCCAAGCCCAGCCTGGACCTTCTCCTAGCACACACAGCTGGTTTGCAACTACTGATTGCCTTGCAGTCCCCAGTTTTCCAGCCTCCAAGCCACCTTCTGAGTTTCCTTTCCCCATGTGATCTGCCAGATTTGCAGACAAAGCTTGTTTCTAAGACTAGCTGTGGACCTCAGTATGGGCTTGCAGACTTACCTGCAGAGGGGATGAATCCATGTGCTGCTAGCCTGTGTCCAGCTCCAGTGACTGCCAGGAGGTTTGCCTTCTGACACCTCTGCCGCTCTCAGTCACTCTGACCCACTGCTCTTTCAGTACCCTGCGATGAATCCCATCAGGCCTTACAGACTTATATGCAGGCCCCATAGAGTTCTATGCATCCAGCTGGAGCAGCAGATCCCACACAATTTCGAGGTTGACTGTGAGTTTATCGTTACCACAGCCATGGTCCTCCAACTCAGGGCTCTGGGGATCCCAGAGCCCATCACCGGTGTTAAAGACAGGCAAAGAAGGCATTAAATGTCTCTGCTTTGTTTACATTCGCATTTGTGAAGTGACCATCCTTATCAAGTAATGGACCAACGTATTCTCTGGCCCTCCTTTTGCTGTTAACATATTTGAAAAAGCCCTTTTTATTGTCCTCCACAGTACTGGCCATCTTCAACTCTAACTGAGCTTTGGCCACGTGAATTTTCTCCCTACAATGGCAAACAGCATCTCCGTAGTCCTCCCACCTCGCTTGACCTCACTTCCAGCAGCCATACGCTTCCTTTTTCCACCTAAACTCTAGAAGATCGCTGTTCAGCCAAGCTGACCTATCATAGCACTCACTGCATCTCCAGATTTTAGTCAGGCACCAGCCCACGTACAGGGGATGAGTAGTTGAAAACCTAAAGGCCATCCTCCTTTTGTCCTTAGGTTTTTGTAAGCAGCTCTGTTCCGAGCGAGCTGGCCAGCAATGCCAGAGCTGTTGACATCACTGGCCTCCTTCAAAGTCATCACTGAACTTCTTTTTGCTCCCACATAACCCTCTGTAAACTACCTTAAAATATTTCCGATCTCCCAGTGAACTTTATTCAGTTTAATGACTGTTAGTAAAATGCCTTAAAATATTTAGCTGAGAAGAGCACACTTTAGAAGTGGGATGCAGGTGAGGTTTCATTAGGAGCACATTGGCCTTTTTAATGGGCTCTGACATGTTAAAGTAATTTCCAGGGGAAACTGGGGATTCTCTTTGCTGGCACAGTGTTGTGCTCTTGAAATCGTCAGCTCCTCCAATTCATTTGCAAAGGCAAATAGTCAAACCAAGCCTGTACATTTATTTATTTATTTATATTTAAATAAAGCTAGGGCTTTCTCCGTTGCACCAAAAAGGCACCTTTAACAGCATGGCTCAGAAGCAAATTTTTCAACTTACTCTTACACTTAAGATGCAGCAAATAGCGTCTATAGTGCTATGACATAGAAAAAGTGACTGATTAAAACACAGAACACATGATGCAAGTGCAATCAGATATGCTTTATTTTAAATTCCTATTACACTGTAGTAATAAAAAGTCTAGAATGGAAAGCAGGTTTATAGGCAAGAGCAAAAAATGGATAATTTTATTAGGTGATGTAGACTCTGGTAGAACTGCTTAATTACTTAACAGAGATTGTCACTGTGCATTTACAACATACTGTTCAGTCCCTCATGCACCAGAGGACTTCTGTAGGAGGCTTTGACATTGCAGAGTGTATAAACGTGGTCCCATAAGCTGTACACAATACAGGTGTAACCATGCTTGAAGCAAAAGCCCCAAAAGGTCTGGTGTTCCTGGATCCAGGGTTACTCACTGAGCATGTGAGGTATGAATCTTTGCTTTGCTCCACATACTTTTGCAAAAGAGCAGCCTGCATTTCTCCTCCCCTGGGCTTACTTATTTTTAACAGCTGGTCACCACTTTTGTAGAAAGCAATGTGTGGCAAGAAGGGGAGCAGAAGGCATGTCATCTCTCCTGCTCTCTCACTAATGAGACCATAAAATGACATGGCCATGCACAGTACAATATAGCCACAGTTTTTAATAAGCACAAGACTCCTTGTAACTTCTTTGGAAGCTCAGTTATCTCAACCAAGCTGTTAGTATGGGATATGCTCTTACACACTTTGGCCAGTGGAGAGCCACCACACGCGACTGTGGCTTGCACATATTTGCCTCATTTGAAAAAATATCCTGAGAAGGAATTTGGGAGAGATAAGAAATGACCACACACACTCCTGCTCCCCTAGCACAAGGGGGTTCATGGCTAAGGATGGAATGGCACCCTACATGGGAGACTAATGGAAAACACAGATCCAGGACAGCCTCTGGGCCAGAAGGGCCTCAGGAGAGGAGCGAAGCCATAGCAGGCCCCGTTGCATCTCACAGAGGAATATGCACCAAGCAAGGCAGGAAGCTGACCCAGCTTGCAGAGTTTCTGATTCTTAGGATGCATGTTTATTCCTGTAAGCTGAGCTTCTGTCCCTAAATCTTCCTGGGGTTTTCCATGTAACAGGTCCTGATTTTGCAGTGGTCATGATTCCCAGGGAATGCTTGGGCATGGTTTAATCTAGGCTCATCCTCAAGTGGCAGTTCCAGTGCAGGATGTTTGTTAGGCTTGTGGGGCTGGAAAGCTGCCCCTCAGTCCCCTTCGATACTCTCTCCTCTGCCCCATGTACAAGCTGGTGGGGCCTGGACTGCTCTGGGGCAGGGGACCCCCTCAACACACACACAGAAAATGGGGCTATGAGGTTTAGGAGAGAAGAAAAGGCAGAAAAGGATGGAGAGCACAACCATATGCAAGAGATGTGACCAGGAAATGCAAGTTTGGTGGGACAAAGTCTGAGCAGGGGCATGAAAAACTACTTATTTTCAGCAATCAAAGGAAAGGAATAGCAAATTAACAGCATACAGGATGGGCAAAGGGCGTGAAACAAAGTGAGTATTGTATGGGTGCAAGCATGCATGAAAGAGCAAGAGAAAAAGCATAGTGAAGCAGCAAGTAGGAACAGGAAGCTGGAAATACTCTGGAGATATCAAACCCTGAGAGATGATTCCAGCAAAGCATGCTGTCCATGAACTGGAAAATTATAACACTGTCGGATAAAGCAGTCCTGTTAGCTAGAAATACCTGTTTTTATTGCAGCCAGAATGATCTACCATAAGGTTGTGTAATTCACTCTAAGAATTTATAGCACTGGGTTCTTCCTTTTTTCTTTTCAGTGAAATATCAGGCCTTAATTAAAACTAAAGTTCAGACTACTTTGGTGAATGAAGCCTTTCAGATTCCCTTGCAGCACTAATGCAAAAGACCATAAATACAAGTGAACTACAGCAATAATATGGCCTAAAATTGCCTTTGATTACGTGTATCTAATTTTGAATCATTCACCATTCAGATCCTTTTTTACTCTCTCTTCCCAGTGTTGTTGGTTACTTTTTCATATCAAATTTTGTGCAACACAAAGGACAACCAAAATAACAAAAAGCAGATTTCTACCTCTGTCTCTGTTTTCCTCTTCTAATGTGATATTTTGAAATATAACGAGAGCTAAATGAAAGGATGAAGACAGCACCTTGGTTCATGGTTTCTGAATCTGGATGCTCAGCTCACCATACACATGCCTCAAAGCATCACAATTCAGGCTTGCAATCAGCTTTCGTAACCCTGGCCGTTTTGGGATACATTTTACTTCCCAGATCAAGGTAGAGTTTGCTGGGATTTGCCTGTAGGTAAAAAGGAAAGTAACAATATTATCGTCAGTCAACCAATGCTCTCAACCTGACCCAGAACTGGAGAAACTGCAGTTGGACAGTATTATACATTTATTTATTTTTTTTAATATTTCACTCATTCTCATAAATGTCCTATAAATTATTCCTTCCATTTTCCATTCTGCTCAGTGCTTACTCTGTCAAAGCCTTTTCTAGCCTTTCCTCCAGGCTGATTTTAAATTTCCAAAATGAATCAGGGTTCCTCTGCCTCCTGTCACTTCCTCTCATGATCACTTTCAGAATGATCTTCTTTATAGACAACATACGTTTTTTCTACCTTAAAATCCCATTTTACCTGTATATTACAGACCACAGCCTGTTGGTGATTCCTGAAATGGTTAAATAAGTCCTCACTATGAAGTAGCTAGGGCATCCCCATTCTGCAAGTTTGGCACAGTGCTGATGAGCTGATGAGTCCCTCTGCCATAGTCACAACTTCAGGGGATCTCCTCACTAGCCATTTCAGATGATTTCTTCATGTCCATACAAATAGGTCAAAGTGTTCTTGGGAGTCCTGCTGTTAGCAGTTACTCTTTTATATTATGTATGACTACTGATAAATCATAGTATAAATCAACTGTATTCTGTACTGCTCTTGATTTTTAGTTCTCACTACAATTAAGATGTGCGGAGAGCCTTGAATGTTGGTATCTGTGTTTTCTTAGAGCTTTTACTACCTTGTGTGCAAGATTTCGAAGGCTGATAGTGATTTATTATGTTTGGGGGATGTCAGGATACAGCTGCTCTAAGGGAACCAAAGGAACAGGTAGTGTAGTGGGGAGCTATTTATAAAAATGAATGTTCTTTTCCTCAACATTAAGTAGAGGATTATGAATTAAGTCAGTGTTTTCATCTCACATGGGTATGGTACTCTGTAAACAGCTAAATAAAGTGAGAGTAAAGTAAGCCTAAACTTTAGTCACAGTTGCAAATTCTCATCTTGTAGGATTTGGCTATTAGATGTGATGTCCTATGCCAGGATCAGAACAGAAAGGACTGCCCAGACTTAGCACAAGTTGCCACAAGATAAGGAGACCTATTAACTCTAAATGAGCAAGCCTGGGGTCCTCCCACCTGTATATTTGTTTCAGTGCATGTCTGTCCCTGCTAAATTAGAGGCATTCTAACTCCTCAGAGGTTAGCATGGGTATTTCTACATGGCACTACATGGCATTTTGCATATACAGTCATAGGTACCCTGGGGCATGTACCCAGTTTTAGAAAAGAAAAAGCAGAGGAAGCTCACATTCTTAGTGTGAGCATGTGCAGACTGCTTCCAGCAACTGCCTCTCCTCTTTTTATCTCTGTTCTTAATGAGATATATTCTGTTCCCCTCAGCTGGCCTGCTTTATCAGATGCCCACTAAAATGATAGCATGATAAAGCAATGACTTCAATTGCTGCACAAGGTTAAATACCATTTTTAATTTAGAATTTATGGGAATGATCTGCAAGGGATGATCTGTACAGAAAGTGATGAAGGTATTATACAGTTTTCCCATGCAGCAAGGTTCAGTCTACCTTCCTGAGCACTTGGGGTCCAGATTCTCTAAGGCTGAAGGTTTCCAGACCACATCTTCTCAGTGCCCCAGTGGGAGCAGTGCTATTGCCTCTGACTCACAGTGCTATTATCTCTGCAGATATATATATACATATACATATATATATCTGCAGGAAGACAACAGCTGTGCTGGGAAACAAATCCTACCTTTTCCCATTTCTCTACCGTCCTACTTATAAATCACTTGCTTCTCTCTACAAATACTAATACTAGCTGAGCTCTGATACGTAGAAACACTCAAAGTGACTTACAATCTATTGTGAATGCTTGCTTGGCTAAAATCCTTTTAATGATATCCATCACTGCCTGGTTAATTCTCATCTGTCATGTAAAGACTATGCCCCATGTAGAGGCTGCTGCTGCCACAGGTTTTTCTGTAAGCTGTGTTCTTCATCTGTCTCCAGCTGATAGCTAAATATCACTATATATACAGTCCTTGTAAATAGTCAAGACAGAAGCCCCCAGGCCACTTAATTCCCAGAATAAAGTTGTATCAGATGGATCACACATCCCTATTTTGCGTAGTCATCCATATGATATAGAAAAGCTACTTTAAAAATACAGTGAAGTCAAGAGTCTCATACCCACAAACAATTGCAAAAGGTACATCCCATATATAACAGTCCCTGATGGACACGGGAGAAGTAGAAGGGAAAAGCCTAGAACAGGTTTAATTCTCTTTGCAAGTGTAGTAAAGCCACCCTAATCTGATTTTCCTGGTAGAGAATTCAGTGATGAATGGTTCTGTGTAATATGCTGAGCCATCACACACCGGAGCCATTTATCACTCTGAATGCATGGAGGCAAATGTGATTATTATTTAAATAAACTACAACTGCCCCCTGTTCTGTCCTCTGTGTGTATAACCTGCAGCCTTCATTCATCTCAGAGAAGTTAAATCACAGATTTTAAAATGACTAAGCTGATCCATTTCCATTTTAAATGATGCCAAGGGCACTACTGCAAAGGGGAAAACATGGTGACTTGAGGGAAAATGACGTCTGTTCCATGAGTCATGTTTCTCCCTAACTCCTGTGCCTTTGATGCACCTGACATTTCCTGCATCCTTGAAGGTGAGAACAGCCCACTGCATCTTTTGGAACAAGAAAGATGCAGAACAACAGGGGAAGTTGGCACATCTGGGCAGCAATGAGGGCTACTGCTGCAACTTGCGTAACTCAGGTGGACCGTGCTGAGTCATGTTCAGCAGCATCTGTGACATACCACGTGCATAAAGCAAGCACAATATGATGTCCTTCCACAGTCATTTTTCTGTCCAGCTCCACTCTGGAGACTGGTTTTGATCTCTTTATTCCTGGCTCAGGTGCCATCAGGCTCAGACCTCCCCTACTGGCTGCAGATAATACTGACAAATTATGCAGCTGCTGAAGCACAGGCAATTTTTCATACTCCTTTTGCACACACCTGGGGACCATCAGCACAGGTAATGATAGATAGCATCACTTCGGCTGTCCAAGAATAAGCATTGGCTGCAAAATTTTCCAACAATCCCAGTTATACATCCTGGAACTGGCTAATGCGAAGCTTATAACACTGAACTTAAATGGAAAGAGGGTATAGAGAACTACTTGTTCATCATAGGAGTACCCCTTTGTCAGCATGAAGTGCAACTGTGTATAATGAAGGCAGCTGAAAGACTTTCCTTTTACTCAGGCTTGGGAAAAAGTGCTTGCAGACCTGCTACAGCTATCCCAGCAAACTCCTCTCTATCCAACACACATTTTGTGTCTTGTCATAAGCTTGCAAAGATTATCTGAGGTACCTGAACATCTTGTGTAATCATGATTAACATGAGTGAAGAAAAGCCCTATTTGAAATGCTGCACTGGACTTGATTTACGCATACTGAGTGAGTGGCAGTAAACACTTCATGTGTAGGATAAATCTTTCTTTCTGCGTTAGCAGCTCATAGGTGCTATTGTCAAGCACTAAAAATTATGTAATACAGTGAAAAAGTAAACTCCGTCTGCATTAGCAGCTACCCGTAACCATGACACTGCTCTCCAACACCGGTACTGATCAGATGAAATGTTATCACTGCCCCCCATTGCACAAGGGACAACTTGACTCCTTCTGACTGTTGAGACCTATGGCTCCCCTGTGTATTGAATTTTAAAGTAAGGAGAGTGTCTGCATTACTCAGCACTACATTAGTTAAGTGTCTCTTATGAACTGTCTCCTATGAGTAAGAACCTGATGAACTCCCAGCCAGTTGTGTTTGCTTCCCTACCTGAACTCCTTTTTCATCGTCTTCAGCACTCCAGGTCCCTCGAGGCGGAGCGTGACGTCCTCCAGGCTTTGTTTCAGAGGATTAGTGAACTCCACAATCACAGACATTTCTTTATCAGCTACCATCTCACCTTGAGTCTGCATGACAAGGGAAGGATAAAGCTCCACAAGCTGATAATAATAAAATACCTCATGGTGAAATAAGTAGGGTTAAATACACAGTACCTGCAAGGAAAAAAAGGAGGGGGAATGGAACATGTAGCCAAACAGCATGAGGCAGAGAAAGTTTAGTTAGAAGAAAACTGGATGGGCCCATAGGCTCTACCACTACAGGTGTTTCTACCCATTGCAATTTCCCTGTAAGGCATGTGACAGGTCAAGGGGCAGGCTCTTGTTTCCAGAGGAAAAACACAAATCTGCTTGCAGAGTTCTGGAGCTGAGGGTTCAACTGAGGGAGAGGCTGGTTGATCAGGGCCTCTCTCCCTTATTCTTGCCCCTCCCCAGGCCCTCTGCCAGCCTGAAAGTGCATGGCTCAGGCAGGGGTTTTCATCTTACAGCTGGCAGATCCCAGCTGGTCCATGAAAGACTTTAAAGGGCCTTGAGAAAGGTAGCTAAGGTAAAGAAGTATCTTTGAAATCAAATTAAAGCACTATCCTGGGGTCTGCAGCCCTCCTGCAAATATTTACAGAGTCTCACAGTTGCAAAAAGCTGGAAAGGCTCTGGTCTAAGGGATCGCTCATGACAAATACCAATATATTGACTGGAGCAACAAATGAGACACCCACAGCTAAGCTCTCAATAGCTTTTAGCCACGTGAATTTCAAAAATAAAGTGGTATATTCAGAAGTTCTAACCCATTAGGGGCCTTACATTCTCCTTATTTCAATTGCCCATTTAGATATGTGAAGATCACTGATACATGGGGTGGATTCAAAATCAACCTGAATTCCCATATATGCAACTGAGAGCATGACCTGTATTTGCCGAGCTTATTTTTGTAACCTAATGTCAAGCTAAATTATAATAAGGTGTAATTTCCTCAGCTGCTAACTCTGACAATCTCTTCAGACCACCAGAGAAAGATCAAAGCTGTATCTGAAGACATGAGAGGAAATACGCTTTTCATTCTTCTCCCTTACTTTCACATTAAGAACTCCAATCTGACAAAATGTCCAATGAAAAAATCTGACAAGAAACCTAGGAAGATAGTTTCCTCATATTTCTTTATAAAGCACTAAAGCAAAGTTTCCTATATAAATACATATGTATACACACATGCACACATAAGCATGCTTAAAAAAATCCATCTATTAAAATTTCAGATTGTATTTACACATCACAAAGAAGCACAGAAGAAACAAACACAGTTTTACTAGAAGACATGGTTATTGCATATACTAAGCATCCTTTCTTCATAAAAGCAGGGAGGATAAACTGTTCTGAAACTGAAACTGAGGATACTGTATAAGATGTTCTGTTTACATAATGAATTGAAAGAACTCTCTACTTTTAACATTTGATTATTGAAGATGGGTATTGAAGATAGCATTTATCTATCTTGTTTACCTCCTTTCTGGAATGCTCAGTTAAACGAAAAATTGTATTTGAAAATATCAATAATCTGATCAGATCATTTCTGCAGACCAAGAAACAAACCAATTTTTTTTTCAAACTTCACTGTAGTTTTGACCTACATTCTTTAAAAAGCTTTTTTCTACATTCTTTAAAAAGCTGAAGGCTGCTGTTTCATATTACTGCATATATTATTATATGGAAAACTGAACACTTTCAAATAAATATATGGGAGACAAAAGCTGTATAAACTTAGATTCCTTTCAAGGTATTGAATTTTAGTGATCTGCATTCATGTTTATATAAAGTTTCCTGAACAGGTGTTCTGATATTATTAATTTTTTTTACTATCAGGAAAAAAAAATGATCCAAATGACATCATTCAGAGCAGGTGAAGGCTCATCACTTTTGAAAATAAGGCAGTTTATTTGGATGCCCAGTTATGAACTGAGAACTCAGCTAGACTTTTTGCAGTCTTTGCCATACAACACAGGGTCCTTGTCCTATCAGAATCACCACACTTCTATAATTTCAGAGTTACCATGCCACCAACTGCAGAAATACTTGAAACTCCACTAACAGTGCATTCACAGAGAAGCAGAAAGGAATATCATGAAAGTATGATCCTAAAGGGTGTTATGCATCCAAGTTTGGAGGAAGCTTCCACAAACTTGCACAAGCCAAGCAAATTCTTCTTAGCAGTAGTGTCCTTCATTTTTCAGCGAGAGGTATCTGTGCTGCATTGCTTTAAATATAACAGACTTTTGAAGTTGTCAAAGACTTGAGTGACTTGACTGAGTAATCTCTCTTCCACGCTCTGAATTCCTCCAGCTTTCTCAGATTTTTTCCCCTCCTTCCTCCACTGAGATCACTTTAGTTCTCTATTATAGGTGATGCTGTCAGCCTCAGTCTTTAATGTAGGCTACTCAGGCTAACATACATATACACCGTCATACACTCCAGCTGGTAACTGAAGGTCTAATGTGCACACACACAGCCCCCTACCCCAGAAGCCAACCAACAGCCCATGCACAGCATGGTGGTCAGTCCCCTCCACCACAGCCATGAGATACCTTGATCCGCAGGGAAGGAATTTCCAGGACCGTTGCCTTCTGGGCAGCCAGGATCTTCCCTGTTTCGTTGATCCGTGCTGTCACAAAGAAATGAAAGGAGGCTTGGTCCAGCAGGTCACTGAGGTACTCGCTTGATGTGATGATAACATCGAAAGCACTAGCTATGGAAGAAAAAGAAAAGAAAAAATGCATCTGAAGCAATCTAATGGCTAATTGCTCCTCCTCTCATGGCAGTTACATGAGTATCTCAGAGAAAGGTGGTCCAGCACCAAAGAAGGACTTTTCTTCTCTTGCCCAAACTACCTTCATTTCTTTACCTCACCATTCCCTGTCTTGTTCCCTCTCTTTGCAATTAGGCTGCTCCCTGAGGCAGCGGCTGGGTTTGTGTACAGCCTCTGCCCATTGCCTGTCACCACAGGCCCAGGCCACTTTGGAAGGTTCCCAGCCACTACAAAATAAGTGAGAAGCAACACTGGCAATAATTAGCTGCTGGACAGAAAGGTCTAAACCAGTTTTTGAGTGCTGTCCTTGTACATTTTTGCTTTTTCACTTTATTCCTGTACTTTCTCTGCCTCTCTTCCCTGCAGAGAGATGCCATCAGCAATGCCATCAGAGCAGCAATTTAGGGATGTGTGGACTACCTGGGAGACTACCTAGCTCTCCAGGACGTCTGGATAACTACCTTTGTCCTACACTGGACTTGCCTGCAACATTTAGTAAGCAGGGCCTCCTGTCGCCAGCACACCCTCCAGAGAGCTCTCGTGCTCCCTGACAATAATTATTGGAAGGAACAAGTCCCCCTGGGCTAGATGGTTGAGATGCAGGGAATCATTAATTTTAACCATATTGAACTGCAATTCCCAGGCCAACAATGGTGTGAGAATGTGATGCAAAGAAGCAGATCTGCTAACTAAGTGACCAGGCAGAATATATAGATCTGGAGCTCTTGCCTCTATAAACATTCATTATAGCCCTAGTAAACATATCAAGATCTCCCATCTGTTAACTATGATTATTACTGTTATATGTTATTTGTATTGTATTTGTGACATACACTGTACACACTGAGATAATTGAACTCAGTTGGGTAAATCACATTCACCCCTTTTCACTGTTTTGATCCACTCACATCAAAAACAGTTCCTTGATTTGGTTTCAAAGATATTCCCTAGGTAACCACCTGACGTGGATTTACCAGGCCAGCCTTAAATTTGCTTGATGTACTCCCCCTCCCTCCCTATCACTCTGTATCTCTTTTAAAAGAATTTCCCATAATGCCACAAATCGTAAATTATAAATGAGGCAAGGTATTTTTCATCCATGTAAATAAATAAATAAATTAGTTACAATCTAAGTGGAATTTACTTTACAGTGGAAGGAAAGAAATTTTTCTGTTTAAATTTAATCATTGCAGGAAAAAAAAAAAAAGAAAAAAAAATAATAGACTTCCATTTCCTTAGCACTGGCTGTGTTGGTAAGATGCCAGTACCACTCATTGCACCTGGGAAAGCCAGGGGAGACACAACACCAAGCTGCTTTACAGCCTCTCAAAAAATAGAGAAAACTAAATATAACTGAATAGATGTGAGAGCACCTTTGAAGGCACTGGAAGGTTTAAGCTATTCAAATACTCAAAGGTGTTTTCAACCCACACAGTTTCTTTAATCATTATTCTGAAAATCGTGCGTTCACTTCCTGTTTGAAAACCTAGTTTGCTTCATCTTTCAGTAGCACAGTCTGGAAGAATGCCTTTGACGCTTCTTTATTATATTGTAATAGTTTGATACCTCCAGATACATTTACCCTTAGTGCCATGAATGAAGCCTACAAATTCTGCTCGAGTGCCTCAGGAGGTATCCTACCGCAACACCTTTGACAGACTGTTCTCACACAGCTGCAAATGATCACGCTGCCTCCCTTCACACTGCCCATCTGCTCTGACATGATTCCTGCCTTCACACCCTTTTTCAAGGCAAATGCAAAAGAATACATGTTCGAGTGTTATGTACCACCATCAGAGATAACTTGTGAGGGATTTTTTTGTCCTGTTGCTGGACAAAGTGCTGTGCGAGTTGATGACTGTAGTTCAGCTATGTGTTAATTTCCACTTTGAAAGATGGTGGAAAGATGGTTTAATACCTTAAAATGTCACATGGGCCAGAGACAGTGATGGGGACACACTTCTCTATACATACAAAATAAAAATAAAAACAGAAGTCATGTCCTGGTCTCTTAGGTGCATCTCTCTGGTCTGTGTTCACTCACTATTGGTCAATTTAGAGTTTACAGCACAGATTCAATAAGCTTTTCAGAAACCATTTACTTAGAAAAAATGAATGATGAGGCTCAGTGATGCTTAAAATATCACCTATTCATTTCACTTCTCGCACAGTGGAGACAGATGAACCTCAACACACTACAGAAGCTGTATTTTAGGTGGTAATAGCTTACAGAGACCTTTAGTGCAAGAGCACTTTAGTGTAAGTCCCAGAACCAAGCACAAAGCAGGGCCTGAAGGTGTAGTAGGTATTTACACATCTTCTACAGTATGGCTGAATTCTCCCCACCATATACGTGGTACAGAATTTAGACTAAGCAGTTAAAATTGATCTTTTTACTGTGTTTAATCATGTCTCCAAAAGTTTTGCAGTATTTCAAATCAAATATTTAATAACTGATGCATGTCAATATCAAACCTCACAGTGTGTTTTCATAGGCTGTGTTGGAACAACTTAATGCAACCCAAAGACAGCCCATTTCCAAACTATCTGCAAATGAGTTGGAGGAGTTACAAAGAACCTGAAAACAAGCAGCAGTCAGAGCTTTGAGGTAGACTAGAGGTGGAATTTTTATCTTCACCTGCAGATCCCTATAAATGGACACCTAGCTTATGGAGATTAATCAACTCCAAATCAAAATGTGCAATTTTAGAAAACACTTAAAGTGAGGAAGAAAGAAGAGGGGCAAAATGGGGAACCGTGATTCCTCAGAGGCTTCTCACTGAGATGAAACTGGGCCTCTCTGAGGCGAGAGGACTCACAGAGCCTCCTGAGCTGGGACAGATAGACAGGACAGGTGAGGAAGCTCAGAGGTCAGCCAGAGATGCTGTGATCCAGCACCAGATCCAGACCAGGTGGACCACCCTATGGGCTCCTAATGTTCTGCTACTCCTGGTGTGCTCAGCAGAGATCGCTTTTGCCCAGTAGCAGCATCAAGAAGGCAAAATTGTTGCTCTTGACTTTCTCAATAGGGAACTCAAGTGGTGGATTCTAAGCCTCTCAATTAGCTTGCTTAAGGGCATGCTTTTATTAATTTTGCTGAGCTGGAGGCACTGACCCAATAGCACAGGCCTGTCAGAAGAACAAGAGATTGGCAATCACTTGCTGCTGGAGAAGCCAGGGCTCTGAAACCAGCCTGCTCCATAGTTCTGGAGAACAGCAGATCCTCAGCACTTACTGTTTTCCAAATGGGGCTGCCATGGCTGCCATGAAATAGGTTGGTTACATCCAAAATAAAAAAAAATATCCCTCTTTCCTACTTTAAGCAGTGCAAACTCCTGCCCTAAGCCATGTGAGCCAGGCTGCCAGGAACTGTTTTTCTCATGAGAAGAAGGAGGCAAGATCTCCCTGCCACAGTCCAGAGGGCACTGGGAAAAGCAAACGCTGTATATGGAAAGAACTCACCTAACTTCAGGGTGCATGTGCAGCTGACAAATACCCCTGATGTGATGTATAGTGGCACAATCTAGTTATAGATACACATTGTAGATTGCTGTAAATATACAAATCCTGAATGACCCTGTCCTCCAAAGCCAGATGGACACTTGGAACAACTCAGACATGCAGCTCAGTATAGGAGAGCATTATGCAAGGAGCAACAGCCTGAAGAAAACAGCCTCATCTCTAAATGACCCTGCTGTCAGGGCCAGAGCTGGAAGCAGGGCTTCCTGATACCCGATGGTATATCCTACCCCTAGCTACTAGAATTGGTTCTATCCATGGACAGAGAGACACTGGTGACAGTGACATAGATGAATAGAGCTAGCAGATTTGAAAACAACTATGTGAGTCTTACACATAAGGGGTTCCAGTTTCACACTGAAAGAATGTTTCTTGAATTCATTCTTTGTGACTCCTGTATAAAACACTATGTTGCCTGAAAGGTATGTAGTAGCAGTGTAGAAGTTGCGGCTCTTGTTCCTGAATGTTATAGTGACTTTAAAGTCACTGCCAAGGACTGCCTTTTGCACTTGGAAGTCCATCTCAACATCCTTCTGCGGCTGATACATGGCATCTTGGGTACTTTGCTTTTTAACACCATACATAACAGCGGTCTCCAAAGCCAGTCTTTCCTCCTCCGAGCCTAGAAACAAAAAACAAACAAAAAAAATTAAGAAGAGAAGCAGGAGTAGTGCATTAGTCCACTCACAAGGATTCATTTTCCACAACTTTTGGTAGTTGTAATGAATGGATGAGGACAGTGAATGTTCTTGTGGTAAAGTTAGTATTAGGAGAACTTCACAACTTCCAAGCGAGATGGGTCTTAAAGATTCAAGCTATATCCAAGAAACTGATGTAGCTTAATTGATAATAATGGAACTACACTGATTTACTCCATGCAAACATCTGACCTTTTTTGTCTCAAGCCTGAGAAAGAAATGTCTAAACAGCTGTGCAGAAAGCCTTGAATTGTTTTGTATGCTCAAGCTACTTCATGATTGCCCTTTGTTTTCACTATAGCTTACTCAGCCTGAAGCATTTCTGACTAGCAAACAAAGTTTGTGCTCTTATCAAGGCATCTGCAGTGTTGCTGGGGTGGAGCTAGAAAAAAAAAAAGAGTTCCAGAGGGCAAGTCAGCAGCTTTCCATGCAGCAACCTCAGTGCCAGAGGTCTGTAAATTTACAGTTCAAGATCTGATTGAGGTAAATCTTTGTTGGTATGGTCCCACCCCATTTCAGGTTACCTTCTTGGAACTTGTACTCTTCAGTAATCTCTACCATTTCATCACTCCCGACTCCTTTGGTCACAATCAACTTCCCAATATGGGTCGTGTCAATTTTTTCTATAATTTGGGCTCCATTTTTTTCCCTTCTTGAGTAAACAACATCACTATTCACCTATAAAATTAAACCAAACAGGATTGAGATGCATGGAAGTATAGAAAGCAAGGGAAGCCATTCTAACTCCCACCAAAACAATGAAATATCAGCTTGAAGTCCCACTAATTATTCACACTGAAATCCCATGTTTAAAAATAGACATATGCTACAATGATGACTAGATGCATTTTAGTTTTTGCAACTCCAGAACAATAGCCTTTGTAAACCTGAGTAGGCTGCAGAGATAGCATTTGGACTTGGGGATCATGATTACATATTCCTTACATCAAAAAGTTTATGCCAGAGAGGAACAGTTCATAGATAAAATATCCTTATTCTCTTCTGTCCAAAACTATATACAATTCAGTTAGAGAGAGACTTGCTCTACATCTGTTGCAGTTCTGGGCACACCAGCTCTGGTGGTGCAAGAGGTTAAAACACCAGGTCAGGCTCTCTCACTGTTCATGGAAATATACCCTTCTCAGATCTACCAAACTGCCCATGTGACCACTCCCTGACATGCTGCAGCCAAAAGGAAAGTGGTGAACAAGGACCTCTTTAAAGTCACCACATTTTGACTGAAATAAGCAAGGAAGCCTTAACATAACCAGGTTTGCTGGCAAGCCGGAGAAGGAGGTCACAACTCACAAGGGATGAAGATGAGTATCTAGAGCTAGTGACTCATTTCCCAGCATATCTGGAATCTGGGAAGGATAGAAGACTACAGCCTGAAATTTGACTAGAACAGCTTTTTCTGCTTACTACATTGGTGAGCAGAGATTAGAGAAATCTCTGTCATTCATTAGAGCCATATCACACCTACTGGCCTACATGTAAAAATATAATTATGAGATTTGTTTTAAACTTGGTGCATATATCAAATAACTTCTCAATCCACAAATTGCAGTGGAGCCCTATCTTCTGTCTCACCTATTGTCCCACTGATACCACTCAATGAACTAAATTTTTTCAAGTATGTACCTCAGCAAAGACAAAAGGAGCATCAAATTGGAAGCAAACGTGACCATGTTTAATGGCTTGAACTGAAGCTGGGCCACACCTGTACATACCTGTGGGGGGGGGAAGAAAGATAAAGTGAAAGTTATTTTTATAATTAAAAAAAAAGTAAAAATATTATACTTTCTCAAAGAAAAAGAATCCTTGGGTTTTGGTGAACACTTTCAATAGTTTACTGGAATTCCTGACCAAGAAGTGAAAAGCTTCATTTCTGTTGCCAGCCCTCTAAACAACACAGACTTAAGTCTGAAACTATATAATGACTTGGTACCTTAGTGACATAATGAAGCCCACTGTAAGTCTCAAGTACTTGAAATGAAGCTAAAGCTGGTTTTGGTTATAGCAGATAATTTTGGGAGAGATCAGTTAATCTATAGACTGAGAAAGATCTCACTTCAAATCTGCTAAAGATGTCTTTCAAGAACTGGAAAATTAAAGACTGGGAAGAAACAGCAGTGGCTTTTCACTTTTTCTCTCCTGCCCACAGCCTGCTCAGGCAGTTTAACATGGGATGCAGAAACTGGCTGATACATAAATGAAAGAGAACTCATTTGATCAGGCTCCTGTATAGGTTCTCTAAAAATTTGAAAGCCATCTTTCAGCAATGGAACTACATCTCTTCTGTACGAAGCAGGACCCTTCTCATGCAAGATTTTGTGCACGTGTGTCATGAGCAGTGTTGCAATAAGGACAGATCTATTTTAGAGCTCAAAACAGTTCAGGAGAAAACCCTGAGTGAAGTTGAGTGTGGTTATCTGGTTAAAAGTTTGTCACAGGCAACATGCTGGCACTGGGTCAGCTATTGTCACCTCATCATTTGCCACAAAGAACCCAAGTGTTGGAAAGAGTGCTAAGGAGGACTTCAAGCAATATTACCATCACTGGTTTCTTGGGGTGTCCCATCAACAGCCTGCCATCCTCCAAAACCAACAGGAAGATCAGGTCTGGTCATCCAAGCTTCATTCCAGCAATGATAGTTCCTTATAAGAGATGAGACCAAAATATTAAATTCTTGGAAAGAAGCATAAACACCAAAATAAACCTGAGTCTTTATGATCTGCCATTGCTTCAATAGCAACACGGGCCAATTTAGATGTGAAAAAGTCTGCTCTTTTTAAAGAATATATTTTGAAGTCTAACAGTTTGAGATCTCTCAGTTAAAACATGAAAATCCTTTGTTATAAAATCTTAAGTTTAAGATGACTTTTTATTCTTCTATTGTGTGCTGAATGCATATATCTCTGAGAAAAGATTCTAGTGCTTGGAGTTTGTTGGGGTATATGAAGAATTATACACACTACAATCTCTTTCCAGCCAGATGTCCCTAAAAATGGAGCTGTGAGATGGCTATAATCTTTCCTATCTGTGGAGGCTACCTCCACTTCAACCTGCTCTCCAAATCAAGCTTTGAATCTTCTTCAAGCCGTTGAAGCTTGTTCTGCTTTACACCTAGTTAAGACTGAAGCTTTGGTACCTTCACTGAAGAGATTTCAGGATCAACTCAACAGTATAGTGTGTAACTTTGTTTTCATGGTTGATAACAAACATGCTCAACTGGTTTCCATGTTGTTTGAGAAAAAGACCTCACACAGGCTTATAAGACCATACTCACTGTGGATTTCTTATAAGGCCTTCCCAGTCTTTCACACCAATGAAAGAGGGCAAATCTAGAATGCACTGCTTTCCGTAACACCCACCTCTTACAATCATGCACCAGGTGTTCAAAAAGCCTTTAGAGACCAAGACAGTACTGCTGGAAGGTGTATTTATCAGAGTGATTAATCTATGCACTCAGTCTATAAATGCCCTAATTTGATAGGATGCTCACCAAACTAAAAAACACATGACAGCATCATCCCAGTCTGCCCAGAATGTTTCAAAGATAAATGGACAAGACAAAACTTGTCACTCTCTTCCTGCAATGTTACCCATGCTCAAGGGAGAGCACAGGCAAAGAAGAAAGGCAATGTACAAAGAGGGTCTTGCAGTAAAGCCAGCAAAGTGTTTTAATTTCATTACTGCAGGAAAAAAAGAAGAGAAGGAAGAAGTAGAGAAAGGGGCAGTTTTGCTTGCAAATTATACACATCTGACAGCAGACATGAATAAAGTTACACCTGTGTAGCTGCTGATACAGCCCCTAGTACATGCAATGATATTAGCAACAGAAATGGGGATTGTTAATCTCTGACCATTTCATTAATAATAGGTGAAAACCAGCCACAAAGCAGAGTCAGAAGGATCTGAAGCTTGTCTAACAAGACTTTTCAAAGTGGAAATGAAAGCTTGGATCAGGGTAAAACTTGTCAGTTAGGAGAGTTAATGAAGCACCACTACAGAAAAAGGAATTATTCAAGGAAAATGACGCACACTCAGAGAATTTTTGATGCTGCTGAGAGTAGTCAATGCTGAATCATGCTCACGGAGCTTAGCTGAGGGATGGGGATGCACTTTATGGTAGGTGGGTTTTTGAAAGCTGTTACGCCAGCATGTGAGAGACAATTCCTGCCCTGAAGCACTCACTGGTTCACTTTGAATCAAACTTAGATGTATCACTGGCTTTATGTTCTACAAAAGAACAACCTGAAGAGCAGGCAGGAGGGAAAGATGATATAATCAAGGTGCAGGGTAGGGGAGATGGGGAGAATAACACTGTGGAAAAAAAGTAACTCTGCTTCAATTCTGTAATTAGATAATGCAGTATCTTATCTTTCTATATTCTCCCTAGGGGATAGGGCCTTTTTCTCACTGGTTTCTATTGATGTAGTGTTGAGTGCAACAGGACAGCAATCCTTCTAGGTCTGCTGCCACGCAAATAATACACATCAGGATATTGAATGTGAATGGACAGAAATGCATTGTTTGTAAAGCACAAACATTACAGAAAGGAGGATGAGGGGAATATTTCCCCCTCCAAAATGTAGCAGAAAATTCACTTTGGTAGAAATGAGCACAGCTGAGGATCTGGTTCTGAAACCATAATTTGTTAAACTGAACCTGTTGTTCTTGTACTCTACAGCAATCCTGAGACATTAAAGAAAACAAGAATGGCTATACAGATCAATGTAGTGACCATTAAATATTTACAGAGATAATTACGAATAGACTAAACAAAGCAATGGGGAAATTAATAAAAGATGACCGGGTGGGTTTTATGCCTGCAAGACAATTTAAGAAGGGTACTTGGTATTGCTTATGAGGCAGCCACATGCTGGAAACAGTTGCTGCCCTTTCATCAGCTAATAAGCTTGGGCATTGGGATTGAGATAGACATTGAGAGAAAAGTGAGTTGGAAATGAATGGGAAAGCAGAGGTCTCAGAAAGGCTCTCTCCACAGGACATGGGTGAATACACATGGGCCTGGGTGACTTCATGCAAGTTTCTGCTGAGGTACTGATGTTGGTCTGCTTGAACATCACAATAGGAGTGAGTCTTGATTTCCATCCAAGAGAAAGATTCTTTAAGTGTCTTTCTATCATCATTAAGAAAGACAAGGAGAACAAAGTAAGGGGACAGAGGCAGTACTGATGGGCCCAAATCCGGCCAGCTTTATAAAAATAACTTTTTGCAAAGTCTGTGTAATTCTGTATTTGTGTTTTGTTGTTGTTCTTTCTTATCCCGAGGGAAAAAAATGCTCTTTAATAAAAATAAATAAATGTCAGATAGCATTCAGAGGGAGCCCCACACTCAGAGATGGATTGGACTGAAAATTCTGGCTCCAAGTGCTCCTGAAGTCTGAGGGTATTTAAAACCTGAAGACAGATCAGCATCAGCAGTACAAGGCAATAGAAATGATATATTAATAAAGAAAAGGAGCTTTGTTTCTAGTTTGCAAGAGATTATAAATAAAAGTGAGAAATCCATTAAAAAAATCATTATGAATCCCTTGACCTTGTCCTCTTAAAAATAATATAAAAAAATGTAAAAGAGACATTAAGAATAAAACCAAGGTTAAGACATGAGCCATATAAGAGTCTGCATGTGGGCAACCATGGAGTGTTACAGAGTAATGAAGAGAAAGGACACAAAGGAGAAATGAAAAGAGGTATGTAATATATTAAATTATGCCCAAAGGGTTATGTGCACCATGTACTAATAAATGCATCATGAGGATAAAAAGGAATGAACAAGGCAGTTCAAAAAGTAATCACAGAAAAAAAAAAAAGGCAAATGGAGGATGGGAGGACAAAATGCTGGTGTGAGGTTGCATATGGGTTTCAGTGGAACAAGGATGACTTTGAATGATCTGTCCCTGCCCCGAAAGAATGGAAAAATACAGGACTGAATTCAGAAGCCTTGGAAAAGAGCTAGGAAAAGGAGAGGTAGGAAAGTACAAGGAAATGTCAAAAGTGGGTGAGAGTTGTTTCATGAATCAGGTTAGGAGAAGGGGAGAAGAAGAGGAGGTAAGATAGTGAAAGTCTGAAGCATGGCAGTGATCCATTACTGGGTATACACAGTCTGAATGGTGAAGCATCCAGTCGTTGGATCTTGCTTCACATCATTTTTAGGTAGAGGTGATTTCAGATGATTGACTGTTCCTTTACAGTTCTGTTAGCCATAGGAGGACTAGCCGCATGAGAAATACTGAGGTCCTGCTGCCACACAGATCAGATGGAGCTTAGCAGACTGGGAATCCCTAAGGATCCTGAGAGGAACGAACAAGTCAGACAGTAGGACCACAACCCTGGACTTCAAGAGAGCAGGTTTTGGCCTGTTTAGGGTCCTGCTTGGAAGAATTCCATGGGAGGCAGTCCTGAATGGAAGAAGGGTCCTGGAGAGCTCATTGGTTTTCAAGGATCACCTCTTCCAAGCTTAAGAATGGTCCACCCCCATGTGCAGGAAATCAACCAAAAGTGGCATGAGGCCTGCGAGGTGGTCTGAACTAAACTTAAACATAAAAAGAGAGTGCATGAGTGGAATCAGGGACAAGTTACCCAAAAGTAACATAGAAACGCTGTCTGAGCATGCAGAGACAAGTTTAGGAATGACAAAATACAAATCAGAGTATATCAAATCAAACAGATGTGAAGGGCAACAAGAAAGGCAAGTATATTGGTAACAAAAGGAAGACTACAGAAAACATGGGTCCACTGTTGAATGAGGTAGCAGCCCTGGTGACAGTGGACTAAGAAAAGTCAAAGTACTCAATGTATTTTTTGTCTTAGTTACTGCTAAGATTTACCTTCAGGAATAACAGGCATCTGAGCCCACTGTGGAAGGTCTGGTGCAATGATACTCTACCACCCGTTGAGGAGGATCACAGAATGGTTAAGGTTGGAAGGGACCTCTGGAGATCAACTAGTCCACCCTCCCTGCTCAAGCAGGGTCACCTAAAGCATATTGCACAGGATCTTGAATATTCAAGATTCAGGCAGGCCTTGAATATCTCCAGAGAAGTAAACTCCACAGTCTCTCTGGGCAATCTGTTCCACTGCTATATCACCCTCACTACAAAAAGCAAAGAATCAAGTTAGGGAATATTCAGACAAATTCTGTGGATACACACAAGTCCAATTGACCTGATGGGATGAACCCACAAGTTCTGAGGGAGCTGGCTGATGGCACTGTGAGGCCACTCATATTTGCCTTTGAAAGGTCTTGGTGATTGGATTGGTTCCTGAGGACCTTAAGAAAGCAAACAGCACTCTTCAAGAAAGAGAAGCAGCAGCATCCAGGGAACTACAGATTTATGAACCCCTTGATCCCTGGGAAGGTGATAGAGCAAATTCTTCTGGAAAATGTTTTCAAAAATACTAAGGACATGATGCCTGGCAGTAGTCAGCATGGATTTACAAAGGGGAAGCCATGTCTGACCAACCTGATCACCTTCTGTGATAAAATGACTGAATGGGCAAGGGGAGGCCAAGCAACAGTTGTTGGTTATTTTTTGTTTGTCTGTTTTGTCTTTAGCACTGTTTTCTGTAACATCCTCATAGACAAACTACTGAAGTATAGAGTAGGTAAGTGGACAATGAGGTGTACTGAAAACTGCTGGGTTCAGAGGGTTGTGATCAGTGGCATGAAATCCGCCTGGGGCTAGTCACTAGCTGTGTGACTAGGGTCAATGCTGGGTCCAATACTGTTCAACATCTTCATTAATGGCCTGGATTATGTGACCGGCTGCACCTTCAGCAAGTTTGCAGATACAGAAAACTGAGAGGAATAGCTGATACACCAGAGGTTGTACATCAGAAGAGGCTGAGAGGGCTGGGACTGTTTGGCCTGGAGATGTAAAGTTTCAGTGGTAGTCGGACCTTCTAATCAGGTATAATATGGCTCTAATCAAGTGTAAGTAACTGATTAGAAAGAGAGGGTGCTTGAGGGGAAGACAAAACCAGACTCTTCTCGGTGGCCCCAAAGACAAGACAAGAGGTAATGCACAGGAAATTTTGTCTGAACATACGGAAACATTTTTACTGTGAGTATCTGAACACTGGCACCAGTTGCCCAGGGAGCTTGTGGAGTGTCCATCCTTGCAGGTTTTAAAAACCCAGGTGGAAACAGACCTAAGCAAACTGCTCTAGCAGAACTTGCTTTGAGCAGAGTACTGGACGAGATGACTTTCAGAGGTCTCTTCCAGTGACGGTGTGATATAGGCTACAGATGTAAATGAACCTTAGATTGCATTTTGGTAGCAGATTATGGAAATTACTTAGTTACAGCAACAGGTTCAGTCATTTCATCCACCACAGAATGGATTTATTACAGTTTTAATATAAAGACTTCCAGGGATTAAGTTGCTAATGAAACAAGCTGATGAGCAGCTATGCTGATGAGGTGAAGATATCATTGACACAAATCAAGTATATTAACACTGAATAGGACAAGTATCTCCTGAATATAGCAATATATACAGAGGTCACATTCACTGCTTCACTCTGAGGAGGAAAGGCTTGAAGCCCAATAACCCTCACATAATTTTTACTGAACAGAGCATATAATCAATATGTGCTACGCTTCTCCTGTCAGACAAGAGACAGTAAGAGTTGGAGGAGAAAGGCAGAGGACTGTCTTCTCCAAAATTATATGTAGATTCCATTTCTTGTTCCCAGGGAGTTTTCTTTCTATAAATCTGGTGATAGCATTTCAGTAACTTGTGTGATAGCTTGGCTTGTTTCTTTTTCAACTGAATTTGGATTTAAATAACTGGATTTATTTGGAAAAGTACCCATTTGTGGCACTGACTTGTAAAAATGTAAAAAAGAGCTTACAAATATGACAACTGGGTGGAAGCAGAAGAAGAAGGGTGCTTTTCCATAAATATTGAGTTATCTCTTTGTAGCTAGCTCAGGACCAATGGAAGTGCTCCTTTCCACTTTGAGGACCAGCCTGGCCTTAAGGAGCACAAAGTCATTTCAGGTCTCCTTCAGTGTGGTTAAATGTGCGCTACTGAATGGTACTATTAGTAGTGATCTCACAGATCCCCTAGGGCTTGTCTCTTTATATGACAAGCACTTCACTTTCACCTGCCTGTCAGCAGTCCATTCATTCTATTTTCTGTAAGCTAGCAAAGGTCTTTAATGAAAAGAGAAATAAATAAACCACAAACATTTCTTCTCTCTCTCTCATTTTTTTTTTTTTTACTACATGTACGGTTGACATATTAAAGGTATTTGCCAGGAGAACTCACCAGATGGAGTCTTTTGTCAATTTGGCATCCACTTGCCCTTCGTCATCCAGAAAGAAGTCCAACTGTAGATTTGCATTGTTGTCATGGGCAGAAGAATAGTTGGTAATGAGTCTTGCAGGTATCCCCAGGCACCTCAGAACTGTGGCAAACAGAGAAATGTAATGAGGACAAATATGAGGAGCAAATCCTGTGCTCACGGATGACAGGATAAGTAGAGAGAAATTATTAATAACTGGAATAAAATAGGAAAACTCAGTCAAATCAACCCAAATTATTCCTCCTATCTGCCTTTATATAGAATATTTTAAATATTTTATTTGGCTCCACAATGATGAGCAAAGATAGGTAGTTATACAATCACTATAACTTAAGCACCCAGTTACTAATGGTTTTCAAATAGCCCTGCATACTGACCACTCTGTAGCTTTTCAGGGCAAACCTGGATGCAATGGGTCTACTACATGATCAAATGTGGTATGAAGAAAAATAAGTCTGAGATTCCAAGAAATGCAGAATATATTAGGTCTCCCCGTACCAGTAAGCCAGGAGAATCAGGAGAGACTGTGCTAAAACGAAGATGAATTGAAAATGTCTCCTTGTAGTTGACTTGGAGTTTCCCTGTTTGACATGTGCTATCAGAACGGATCTGGAGAATACAAAGAATAAAGCAGAAACTGATTGCTAACAAGGGGGAAAAGCTGTATTATTTGCAAGTGAAACATCAGAGTCTGAACAAAATGCATTACAGAATTTGTATCGATTGCTAAGTAATAGTATTTTCGAGTACTTTGGAATCAACAGTCCCTTCCCACAGAAGATCTTAAAAGGAGGATCAAAAAAAAAAAAAAAGCCTCCTACCCCTAAATCTCAGATCATCACAAAGTAGCTGATGACTCTTTTCTCCAGTTGCCACGTGGTAAAGTTGGGGTATTGAAGGAATGAAAGACACGGACTCCTGATGGCTCTTGAACAGGAGACATTTATTGCCACTTTTCACAACTACATATACTTTCCCAATAGCCCCATGTGCTGTCCACATGCCCAAATCTGTCATACAATTGGTTAGAGACCCTCAGACACGCGCCTCGAGCCAGCCAGCAATTGGCCACTGCCCAAAGCTCATCTTTAACACTGTAGCCAATTTACTTTATCTCGACCTTGCTCAAGTTTTTGTTTCTACCGCTTGTTTCCTCATTATCTCTAATTCAGGGACATGTGAAACAGCGCAAAGCCACCTGTGAATTCCTTTCCCACAGGGTATGTGGAAAAGCTATGGCTATATCTGAAGTACGGCAGTACATCATTAGAATTCTGGTTTGTGGTGCACCCTGGCTGATAGGAACAGACATGGGGCACAGCCTCAAGGAGAAAGTGGGGCTGCAGGGTGACATATCATCTCAACTTGTTCAGATGAAAGATGATTTTCATCCAAAAAAAGTTAGAACCATAGAATCATAGAAAAATTAAGGTTGGAAAAGACCTTAAAGATCATCTGATCCAACCATCCCCCTACCACCAATGTCAACCACTGAACCATGTCCCTACGCACCAGATCCAACCTTTCCTTGAACACCCCCAAGGACAGTGACTCCACCACCTCCCTGGGCAACCCATCCCAATGCCTGACCACTCTTCTGAGAAGAAATGTCTCCTAATTGTTTTAATTGTTGAAGAGAGTGCTCTTTGTTCAATTCTTTGTTTTAATCGTTGAAGAGTAGGGGCATGACGTTTCCATTTTTCCACTCACTAGGGACATCACCCGAATGCCAGGACTTTTCAACTATGATGAAGAGAGGCTTGGCAACTCCATCAGCCAGTTCCCTCAGGACCCTAGGATTCATGTCATCAGGACCCATAGACCTGTACCTGTTTAGATTCATCAGGTGGTCTTGAACCTGCTCTTCATTTACAGTGGGTGGGACTTTGATCCCCCAGCCTTCATCCACATACAGGTTCAGGGAAATGAAAGACTTGGGAAGCCCATATACCAGGGCAGACGGAGGCAAAGAAGTTGCTGAGTGCCTCAGCCTTCTCCATGTCTGTCGTTACAAATTACTCAGATATAGAAACTCACTCCTAATAAAAGAAATTAGCCACCTATAATTGTTTACACACTACTATTTTCACCCCCCAGTCTATTTTCACAAATGTTAAAGGTGCATGGTGGCCCTTGGGGACTCCTCCTGTCACCCCAACGCAGCAGCCCGAAGGGAGCTGGGTCCTCTCTTGTGCTCTTCCTCAAGGCTCTGTGCAGAAGGGATGCCACCTCTTGCACAAGGGCTAGGGGATGGGAAAGAAGCACTCATGCAACCCCTGAGAATCGGCAACAGAGTTCTTTATTGCCGGGACATTTTGCAGGTGAGCCTGCAGGATGTCCGTGGTGTTTGCTGGCTCCAAGCTAATGCTTGGGATGGAGCCTGAGTGACAACGAGTAGGAAGCTTGCCGGCCCCTGCTGCGATGAGGTTGGTGTGCTCTGATGGCACAGAGCAAAGACATTCTGTGGTAGTCCCAGGTCTGATCTGGCAGAGGTGGATCCACTTCCATCGGTTCCTCCACCTCTTCTTGTGGACCCAGCTCCATGGGCTCCATGGTGTTTGGCAGAAGGACAAGCCAGTCCTTGCCCAGGACTGCCCAAAGGGGATGCCTTCCATCTGGAATGTTTTCAGGCCTGGATGCCAAACCAGGGGGTCATCCAGTTCCTCGTTTATGTCCCATGCCACTGTCCAGTTCTTTTCCATGCATGGATTCAACACTGCCATCTGTTTTATGGTCATAGCTGGGTCCCATGCTGCGTTCCAGACGATAGGCACACCTCTGCTCCCCATGGCTGTCTGCCTGACACTCCTGCCTTCGCTCCACACCACCACTGCACCAATGGTTAGGCCCAGGCCCCCTGCCGCTGTGTGTTTGAGGGGCCAGCCTGTTCCCTGCATCGCTGCGGTGCCAATGATATCGCTTATATGTGTCTGTGGGCTGGGTGCCACAGGTCCCTCAGGCACTGGTGTCTTTTGTGCCGCAGGCGCTTTCCCTCTGCCCATGACACTTCTCATTAGCTGCCTTCCTTCTCAGTGCTTCCTCGGACTGCATCGCTGTCCTCACACTGAGGAGGGCTGCCACTCATCTTACTCCTTCTAGCCTTCTTCCTGCCCCATACGCTCACTCTCAGAGGACCCAGTAGCTAAGCAAGTGTTGGGCCAGCTGCAGGGGTCCTGTTTTATAGGGCCTGGGGCAAAGGCGGGGCAGTGGTGGCCACTGTGACCTCAGCAAGCCTCTGTGATGGAGTGGCCCACGTGTAGCCAAAGGCAGCTGTGTTGGGAGCGGCCTGGAAGATGCCCTCACATGGAAGAAGAAGTAGGATTGGGGGGCTGAGGGCCCCTTTTCTGGGGCTGGCTCTTTGGATTATCTCTGTGCCCTGCAGTACACCCTTTTATAAACCAAATGCTTGATTCATTGGGGGGGGGTTGGATCTTCAGCAGAGAGCAGGGTCCTCTGGTGGGAGTCATTAAATATTCCTCAACCTCTCAGTAACACAACAGCATTGAAATGAGTAAGAGGAAGGAGACTGAAGTGCTAAATGGGAGAAACTTTTGTTTTGCTTTAGCAAAACCAGAAACAGCAGTCAGGGTGTCTGATCAGCAGCCTTGTGCCCTCATCAGGAGAGATCAAGCAAGCAGGGTTGGTCTTGTGTCCTAGCCTGCCAGGGCAACAAGAGCCACAGTGAAACACCCACCTGGATTTTGTTTTAAGTGGGAGCAAAAGGGGCAGGATAATGAGAAACTAAAAACTTCTCTCCCTTCAACTGGATATCAGAATGTGACTGAACTCGTCCTGCAGAGCACCTCCACCTTGATCAGCCAAGAAACTTGTTTTCTGATTTAGGAGCCAACATGGTTCTGCAGAAAACAGAGGTGGGTTTTGTTTGTTTGTTTGTTTTTTCAAAAGGAAAACATTTAGGTTGAAAATCTTATTTTAAAATATTTCCAATGATGCAGTGTTGAACAACCCTTTCTGCTACTGCTTGGTTTTGTATATTCATTAGTGTCACTACCGTGACTCTCCATACAGAGCAGCACTGCACATTCATTTCAAGTTACTGGATGACAAATTACCTGGATGCATCCAATACCATATGTACCTATTGATTAAACTTAATTCAAGTGTCCTCCCAGGCTTCCACCACATGAGCCATCAGGGCTCACTGAAAATAATTCGTCTGACAATTTCAAGATTAATGACCATTTTTCAGAATGTTTTAGCATTTTTAACAGAAGACTATCCAGAGTGTAAGATATAGTAACCTTGGAAAGCTGGACTGATCACAACGATAAAACACTGGCAGCTGAGAATGACTTAAAACACAACTTGGAACAATACTTTAAGTTCAACATGCTTGTTCAAGCCTTTGCTGTCCTCTCTGTGGAGTGTTCAGTAGCTGGACATGTAAATGGCTATATATCAGATGAGCCACTGGACATTGTTTTAATTTCATAACGCTCACCAAACTTTATACATCTACAAGCCTTACAGTACAAAACCCAGATCTCTGACTTGACTAAATTAGCCAGCAGACTGATCCTAATTTTGCCCCAGATAGATATGCCTCTTCATTTAATACAGTAGGCTCCAGGCCTCTGTGGCATTGCCCCAGTTTCACAGTGGCCTACAAGCAAATACTGTGAAGCAGTGATTCACGACCAGTGCAGGGAGAAAGTCTGAGAACCCATACGTGTGTTTGTGATCTAGAAAAAAGCCAGAAGAGGCACTGGTAGAGAAGAGAAAGTAGCCTGTGGAAGTCACTATGATGAACTGCATCTATAAGAAACATTTGTAAGGGCCTTTTCTGAACTCATTGTGTTGTGCAGAGACTCAGGAGTATCAAGGGCAGACCGTATGACCTCAGGCAATAAAGGAAGTAGACATCTCTCAGGTTCTGTGGATGTGCATGATTGCTGACTTTCCCATGGCACCAGAAATAAAATGAATTATTTCATGTGTCAAAGGATAGAGCACCTGCCAGAGCCTCCCCAAAATAAAGCATGAACCTCTCTAGATATATGAAAGAAAAGCAGAGAAACCTGAAACTTGAAATTCTCCTATAGCTGTAAGAAGCGTGTGCCAGCAGAAGGCTGGGTTGTTGGAACAGAGCTTTATTTCTGAGGTCCTTACTGTTTTGAAAAGCTCTTGAACTACCCAAGGTAACTGAGTTATGAAATTCTGTTAACCAGACTGGAGGAAAATTATGCACTGAATGAAATACACGCATGAGGGACAGGCAAAAATAAAATGAAAACACAGAGACACTCAGGGCTGCTTGAGGGTGAAGAGCCAGTCTTGTAACATGTTAATTATGTAATTTTCACATTTGCTGCAGAAGATGGGTCATTAACATCTTTCATTTTTGTTAGAAGAATAATGTAAAGAAAAGTACAATGCTACTCCTGGGGTTAGCAACATGTGGCAATGTTGAGAGAGATGAAAAGGGGAAAGGTTTCATGGAGAGTTTTTCTGCAATTTCCTCTTCACATCTTAAATACAAGAAGCAAAGCTTAGATCTTCAGCTGTAGCTGAAAAGTACTTGATGCAAAGTAGAGCCCAAGCCTGCAAAAATACCCATTGTGTCCCCCTGGTCCTAGGCTGATCTGGTCCCTACTCCAGTTTGATACTTATATGCATGAGCTGTAGGTGCCTGTAGGGGAGATCCTCCAGGTTTAAGCTGGACTCTCACTTTTAGTTTCTCTTCAACTTCTACTGGCTGGTGCCATGAGCACAAGAACTATGTGACTGGCTCTATATTGGCAAAGGACGCTTGACGCAAGCATTGTTTCCAATGTCTGGTCCCAATTATCCACATAAAGTGCATCTTTTACACTACCAGCATCTTTCTTGACCACTATTACACTCCAATGTGTTCCAGTGTTTTAGGAGTTTTCACTTGGGATGATGCTGTTAGCAAGTGCTAGACAGAAAAAAAAAAAAAGGGACCAATCCACCAATGCTTTCCCTACATGGTTTTCAAATCTGAAATGTCTCTTTTGCTGAAACATTGGAAAAGGCTTGCTCTAGTTTGAGCAAGTGTGTTAAGACTTAACCTTGTAATGCTAGACAATTCATAAACCAGGACAACATTTTCCTGATAACTCTGGCTTACAAATTCCATAGAAAGTATTAATCGTGCTCAGTAAATAGGTGCTATGACACTGCACCTGTCTTACTAGGAACAGTTCTTGACAAGTAAGTTTTTAACCCTTCTGAAGTAGATATGCCATAACATACCCCATACCAGGTAATAGCTTCATGCTGCAGATTTAGATAACAAGCCTCTCTGTTCATCTCTGATTTCCTAACATAAATGGGGAGCATGCCAAAAGACGACCTTTCTCTCTCCCAAACTTACCCTCTGTGACTCAATGAATACATTTTACTGTACAAGTAAATAGTTAATATATCATTGTGAAAGTGCAGCCGAACTGAAGGAAATGCCAGGTATTTATGTAAAGTGCGTCTATCTTAGCCGTGTATTTTCAAGTATCTCTATTATTTACTCCTGCACATCACAGAGCCACAAAGTATTTTAGCTAGTTTAACCTAAAAGCTCATGCTGCTATCTAAGAATTGCATAGCAGTGTGCAGCTTTTCTCACTGATACTTACATGTGTTGAAGACACCAGCAAAGACCCAGCACTGGCCATATCGCACTGGCTGCTTAGAACTGTAATATTCCAAGAGGATGTCCACACTTCCTGTCCAGGCGGAAGGTGCAACCCCGTAAGTGTAGGTATTGTCCCAGGATCCAGCAATAACACCATTATCATCCCTGGAATTGATCTAAAGATAGAGAAAATGAATGTTAGGGACGACAGATACTGAACAATAAAGAGCTCTTTAAACCACCAGCTTTGTCTAAAGATAGGATGTGAGAGACTGAATATAGCTGAGTTTAGTCTAGAAATAAGACAGAAATGTTTAATTATGAAGGTAGGAAATGAACAGAACAATCTTGCTAAGGGCTGTGGTAGATTCTCCATCACCAAACAATTTTGAATCAAGGTCAGACACTTAAAAGTCACAGTGAAATTAAATCACCACAACGAGTATCCATGTTGCTAATTTAGTAAGTTTTATTAACATTAAACATGCTCACTGCTATGTATTTTTAGTAACACAATCAGTAACAAACTGCTAAAGAAGCCTCAGAAATATCAAGCTGGATTCTTTCCTAAAATCATCTGTTTTTCTGTCCACATCAGCCCAGGTATTTTAATAAAATCACTTCCAACTCACAGTGGATTGGGAGGAGAATCAGTCCACTGTTATTTTTAGAGTGGAAACTAATTCCTTCGGTCCAGCACACATGAAAACAAGAAGGAATTTGCTGTGTAGGTTTTCTGTTGGTAAGATTACACAAAAGTGTGGAGTTCTGCTGACTAATGGCTATACTGATAGACATTAACGAGCAATACATTTCCTAGCTGCAATTTAAACCAAACCAGTTGAAGCTGTGCAAAAAGCTCATTCGCTCTGTACCTTTTAATTATGTTAATGTGGAACAGCTACATGCCAGCCAAATAAATCACAATTCTCATTTAAAAGCTTTTGGCTGGATTAACTACTGTTTTATAATTAGAAAATCGACTTCCTGTGAACCTTAGAACTGAATGAATATAAGTATTCAGAGTCATAACCAAAGGGTTAAGGGGTTGTGCCCATCTCAGTGTTGTGGGAAACATGCCAGGAAAAGAGGCACTTCAAGGACAGGACAGTGTTTTGATCTTTAGGCTCTCTTCTGGCTGCAAAGAGAGGAAGAAAGGGGTAACTCTGCTTGCTCTGCAACTTCAGCAAGCCTCAGAAGGATCCCAGCATGGGGGCACGTCCCTAGATAAGCTCAGCTCTAAAATGCCACATCTTGAGCAAGAATGAGGGTAAGGAACACAGGTGGGACTTCAGCACCTCTTAGCCACTTCTTACTGAGGTCCAGAATTCAGATGGCCAAAACTCCCACCAGCTATAGCCTAATCCTGCAGATACCTGAACTCCACTTACTCCTGGAATTCCAATAGGAAACTTCTCCACCTACTTAAAGTGGCTGAGTAGCTCAAAACCTAAGTAGTATTGAAGACCCCTTTGGGTTCATAAACATTGTGGTCTTCTGCCCAGAGGACTTCCAGGGTCTCTGCATAATGGACCTTTTGCATCTACTAGCCCAGTGGTTAATGCAGCAATCCAGGTTGCATTAATCCATTCTTACTTCTGTCTCAAGAGGCCTGAAACTACATTTCTAGTATCTATCGTGAAAGAAATAACCAGGCTAAAAGACAAAGAGAAGTGACGGTGCTCTCAATCTTTCTTGCTGAAGCTATTCTACTTAACTTTGTGTTATGCAAAAATCAGGATGTGGCATTAACTGAGAGGGTGGACATCCCATTTCAATTCATATTGCAAAATGCTGTAATAAGTGGGTTAAAGGATCATTCATCTTCAGTGACCATGTTTTGTGGAGACACTACTTTAGCAGCTGGCCTGGGAGAACATCTAACAATACTGGCTCAGTTACCAGCTTATTATTCTGGGAAGCAGAAGGCATCAGTTCAGACCTCCAGAAGGCAGAGGCAAAAACTCAGCCTTTGCTTTTCACATCCTGGTTGAGACACCCACCACTGCAGATAGTGTTGGAGTCCATATAAAGTCTCTCAATTCCTCATCTCAAATTCTATCCAGTATGCTGCCTCACCATCCACGGAAGAAATACCTTTCTCAGTTATTTCAGCTACCAGAAAATGAGTGCAGTGCCACAAGAAATGCTAGCATGCCTGAAAGTGCAATGCCTAAAAGTGGCTTCTCTCCAGCGAGGTACCACTCTCAGGAAAAAGACAATGAACTGACATAAATATTTCACCTTTAGTGGAGTGAAATAAAATGCCAGACCCAGAGGTCAGGATGGAGGATTGATCTGACACCTGTCAGAGTGAGTACATGAGGGCACAAGGGCCAGTTAAACCAGCCTGGCTTTGATTAAAGAGTCACTTCTGACACTTCTTGGGCATCTATTGCATACCACTGCAGAAGCAACACGGCAGATTTTGATTGGGTTTCCACGCCCAGACAGCTCCAGTTCTGCCTTGTCCATCAGGAAAAGGCATGCATCCAGAATGTTTTCTTCAAACTAGATGAAAGGAAAGATAAAGAGAAACAGAGGAAAAGTTGAGTCACTTTTATTCTGGAAAGCCAACACAAGGCTATTTTTCATTATTATAATAGCTGATCAGTTTCAAAATTATCTGGTCAGGTCAAAGTTCTGTGTTTAAAAATACAAGTTTTCTTCTGGAATAATTGTCCATGTACAGCAAAAAATGTGAGATGCTTTAAGGGAAAAGAGTGTGCCATTTTCAATTCAATCTCAGTCTGGTTTCTAGAAGGTTAAAATGACAACATAGCCTTTCTGACAGGACATAAAATTTTAAGTGCTAACAAGTATATAATAGCAAGGTATTATTATAATAACTACAAGAAGCTAGTCTGCTTGCTAAGGACTCCATGTCCTTCACAGATTCCAGACCTGTTAATTTCAGGACTTCTCTGACATAGCCAGTACAATGCTGAGAAGCTGACCAATAAACTGTTTGCCAAAGTTAATTTGAAAACACTTAAATTTTAAACTAAGATACTAAATATGTTTAAAATTATCAAGCCAAAAGCTGATTACATTGATTAATCCCGGTCTATGGAACTTAGATATCAAAAATACCAAGTGACCTAAAGTAGTCTTCTTCAAAAATAGAGTAGAAAGGTACAGTTTCTTCGATCCAGCATGAACAAGCATGGGAATGAATTGAGGGCAGAGGTGCCTAAAGAGACCAGAAACCATTTTTCACAGAACTTGCCCTGTGATATATTTCATTTTTCTTAGGAGAAACTGCATAGCAAAGGAAAATACCTCTGTCCCCCAGAAAATGGTAGGGGACAGGGAAACATACATTATTAAAAAAAAAAAAAAGTCTTCCAGATTCACTGAAAACACAATATTATATTAGCATTCAAGGCTGTAAGAGAAACTCCACTCAGCTCGTCCCCTTGCCATGTTTGGCTTTATGTTCTACGTTTGCATCCTTAGGGAAGTGGTTCATGCAAACAGGATTTTTGCTCTTGGGCTGAGCTGCAACTATAACTGCAACTGTCTCCAGCTTGGCTTAAGGTTCCTCAGAAGATGAGGGTGATCTGAGTTGTGCCTCCTGCCAAAAGCAATCAAATGCCCAGGCCAAGCTGCTGCCTTGGAAACCCTGGGAGAGGCAGAGGAGGAGGAAGCATGAGGCCAGAGAGCTGAAAAGAAAGCCCGGAAGAAATAAGACTGCTGTCAGTGCTGCAGAAAAGATGGGATGGATGGGGGTGCCATCCTGGAGAGCCCATGCACCCTTTGGCCTCTCTCTTATAGACAGCAGCTCAGCAGCTGAGCTCTGGCATAAGCAAAAAACAAAACAAAACAAAACAAAAACAAAACAAAACAAAACTAAAACAGGGGCATCTCTATGCCTCTGTGTGAAGGAAGAAGCACCTTAATCACTCTCAGCCATCTCCTGCCCAAGAGAAGTCCTCTTCTTTTTTTGCCTACCTCTCTCTCATTGTTCTACAAACTGCCGCAGTATGGATCCTTTTCAGCAAAAATCCTCCAAGGCAGCACACCTGCCTCCTCATCCTGCTCCTGGACTTTGCTATGCACACTATCACTGAGTTGCTTTGTCTGGAGCAACGTTTGCTGCTAAATAGCACTTGGTAGTCTTAGTGAGCAAAACTGAATTCATGGTGTTCAGGCAAGCAAGGAAACAGGGGGGCAGTGGTTGCCAGGGACCTACTCCTAATATTGTATCATTCCTGGGAGGCTGAATGATTACATAGTAGGCTCTCCATTCTGCTCCAGTGGTATGTGCTGTAAATAGTCAGGTGAATAGCTGTGCTATGGAGACCCTCCTTCCCAAGGAGAATCCTCCCAGCGTAAATGCTGGGCCCTCACAGTGGTCCTTCCTGCTTCAAATTCATTTTTCTTCTGTCCTGGTCCAATGATTTATCACTTCCACCAGGATCAAAAAGGGCTTTCTGCTCTTCAAGTCATCAGCAGTGCCTAAGAGCTGAGTTAAATCAATAAGAAGTTTAGCTTGCAAATTAAATCTCTCTCATATACAGTTTATGAGACACTGTCAATCTTGCCAGCATATACCCAAAGACTAAAGAGGAAAGGAATTGCTAACAGAGTTGTTACCTTCCACCTTGGCATTTATAAAGTTATATAAATGACTGTGAAATAACTGCATTAACAGGGGGAGGGACACGGGACAAGCTGTAAAGTTGCCTTACAGTAATATACATGCTCCATTACATTATATTGCATCAGTGTAGCATGCAGAGTACCATAACATGGGCTAAAGCCAGTTTCACCATCCTTCACTGTCCAGTGATTTAAAAGCACTAAATCAAACTAAATCAGTCTCCTGCTCTCAATCTTGGCATGAAGATGCTATCTAGAGGGAAGCAGAACAGAAATATAACACTTGTAAGGCTGAATACCCCTGAAATGTCAGAGGAACCAGAGCAGCGGTAAGCAGCCAGAACAGATCAGCAAACTTGAGCTCGGCATGGGCACATGTCTGCTTACACAAGCAGCAATGGGAATAAACCAAATTCAGGGCAAACAAAGTTTGGCAGAGCCACCTGGAGAAGTCTGCAGAAGGAAGACAAGAGGTAGGAAAACACATGGGCAAAGAGGCTCTGCCTACACACAGATTTACATTGCGTTATAGAGCACTGCATTTAGTGAGACTGGTCTTCAGCAGGCCCTCTCTTTTCATGCTAACTGGCTTGTAAGACACAACCTTTAAAACCATTTAAGTCCAAGTAAGAGGGCTGCATCACCTTTTGCACTGGCTGAATTAAGTCCATATTTCCCACAGTTGCTTGTGGCTTGATCTTACCAAATGCACATGACATAAAATTACATTTACTCTATGGGCTACAATGCTGATGTGGCTCAACATGTGGACATGAGCCAGCTCAAGATGGCAATGACAACACAATGCCCACCTGTTTTATTTTACTTTTCTCACTGTGTTTTAACTGTGTTAAAAGATCAATATAGCATCCAACTTCCAACATTTCTCAACTAGAGAGTTCCTATGTGCCTAGATTTCTTCAAAAGCCAAATTTGTCCTGAATCCCCTTTGGGCTTTTCTTAGTGACTGGCAATTTGCACATTCTTAGAAGAAAGGAATCACAGTCATGTTACAAGGAACACTTCCATCCTCATTCATTACAGCCATGTTTCAACTGGTCTGTTGTTTTTTCCTTCCTGGGTCCATTTTTCTTGCCTTTCCTCCTCTGAAGTTGATGTTGCTCATTAAAGACAGCAGCTGGGAGAATTATCTCCCACTAGCAACCCAGTTTTGAACTGCAAGGTCCTTTTTGATTTACAACTGGAGTTAAAGCTTTCAGCTGTCAGTGTTCAAAGCAATTTTTTTTTAGGCTAAGAATCTTACTTTACTATGCACAATTCTATCTGTAGTTTTGTATAAGACCATATACCTTACACCTCTATGACTGTATGGGGCCATACGCTTTTTACTAAGACTGTTGTACAGGGCCATATATCATATATACAAAATGCATATATGTAGGGTATATCCGTAATATAGGACTCACTGCTAGTACTTTTACTCACTCAGAGCTATGCTCTTAGTCTTAACATCCAGGGTTGCTGAAAATGAGGAAGGCACACGTATTTAATGGTGGGGAACTGGTAGGGTAAGATCAGGAACATCATATCCTCCATCTCACTGAGCCAGGAGAATATTTCTCCATTGCTTTCAACTTTAAGATGTCTGTTACTCCTTTATAAAAAATGATGGACTCCAGGAAAACCCTTGGCTCGGCCCCCTTTGATTCACCTGCCACACTCAGCTTTCACGTGGGCCTGGGATAACAAAAGGTGCAGCACAACACAGGGTGGAAGTCAAGCTCTCCAGTTCCAGTTCAACAGTGGAAGGAAAGCACATGACAAAGGGATATGGAACAGCCCTAACCTCCCAGACAGAGCTGCCTCCTAGCAAAATCAAATAAATAATGCAGTTTCTCAAGGGAGGCTGGTGTTTGTGTCAGGAAGGTGCCAGATTTGCAGAATATAAGCACCTCAGGCCAAACCACTATAGGCCATAAATTCAGCATCTTAGGACATAAATCTAGCAGTCGGTTGAAGCTGGCTTCCATCTCCAGCCACTCATTCCCCTTTCTCCCTCCCCTACATATGTAACAGAGTGAATCCCACATCTAGGAACAGAGCAAGCCTGAAAAATAACCCAAGAAAAAAAAAAAAAAAAAAGGAAATAAAGGAGCTGCTTGTTCAGCTAGATCAGCTTTCCAGTCTGATTCATTGCATGGCTGCACAAACACTTGCAGGGGGAAGGAAGGGCCAGGAGGGGGCATTTTTGGTCAACTTAAATGCACACCCAGCTTTGGCCTCGGGATCTGGTTCCACATATCTCTCTCAGAAGCACCCTCCGCTTGTGGAATTGCCTCCCCCTTACTTTATTTAAGGATTATTTTTAGCTCAGACAGGATCACTCTTGGATCCTACAAACAATGGTGCTGAGACAACCAAAGGAAAGGTGAAAAGATAGAAGCTTCCTAAGGCAGCGCTTCGGCAGGAAAAAATAAAAAAATTAAAAAAAGATGAAACGCTTAATCAAGGAAACAAGAGATGTAACTTCAAAGAGCTCTCTAGGGCAAGCACACTGTCAACCCATCCAGCTAAAGCTTTGAGGCAGTCTTCAGCTGAGGGGCAGAAAGCAAAGCAAGAAGGTTCCTTTCTTCCAGGCTGCACCAGGGAGGGGCAGCAAAAACTGAATGGATCCGTCAGTGGCATGAAGGAAGTACTTCAATACTTTCTTAATTTTGCTGTTGTGAAAAAACAGGACGTGAGGGGAGCCATGTCCAGTAACTGTCTGTTGGAGTCCCCTTGAGTGACAGTTAGGGTTAGTTTTGCTAATTTTGATGTTGCTGTTGAATGCTTTTTTCCTTTTCTCACACAACAACTTAACTCTTTCATCCCGCAGGGATTTTCAGGCTGACTAGTGATTACAAATAGATTGAGGTAGAACAGGGAAGCAATAAGGGGTTGATGTTATTGAAGGGACATCAACACTGCACACCAGCCAGCCAGGGCTGTGCTTCTCAAAGGCAGCAAAGGGAGAAGTTCTGCACTTGTCAGTGTGGTGAGGAAATTTAAAACTCTGAGATCAAACCCAGAAAATAGGAAACCTACGAAAAGCTGACCCCCAAGAAGATGAGAATTACTTCCACCAAGTTGCTAGAACTGAAAGGAAGAGTCAAAAAGGAATGCAATCTCTTGCTAAATAAATAACTAAAAAATCTCCTCTTTTACCAAATCAGTTTGATCTTGAAGTAGCAGTAATGTAGCAGCAGAAATGCTGCTGTGTAGTAAAAGTCTCAGTTAATGATTGTAACTTTCAACAGGCAGCCTCTTAGTATCTGAAATGTGTTCCTAAAACAAGACCTTTAAATATTAGCTATTATAATGTTGCTTTTTTGAATTAGGTATACACCTGCTTCATACAATTTTAAATTTATGCCTCTTGTGTTTCTAAAGTAGAGACCAATAATGCACAACAGATCAAGAGCCCACAGTCTCTGCCACTGTCCGGTGTCAATTAAATTCATTTGCTGTCCTATTGGGAGCAGCCAGAGAAGGTCTAAATAGCTCACCTGACCGTAACTCCAGCTTCTTAATTTTATTTCGTCAATGTCTCCATGGAAAACAATACCAACATCATTCAGGACATATTCTTCCCTTTCCTTCTCGTCATCCAGATACACGGCATCCTCTGCATCAATTTATGCAAAACAAACATTAACACAGCCACTTAGTTTCTATATAGGGCAGATAAAAAATCTTAGCATATAATGCAGTCATATTTGATGAGAAGTGCCCATCGTCCATCAAACAAAGCATCACTTGCTTCAACAGAGTACAAATATAAGGAGATAGTGACCCCAGTTATAAATAGGATAATACAACTTAAAAGCATGCGAGATGCAAAATTGCTGACAACTCTTGCCTGTTTTCTCGAGATCTGCAAAGTATGATTAAAATGTCACATCAAGAATTCTGAGATTACTGTGTACCACTAATTTAAAAGTTCGAGCACCGTAATGCATTTCTGCATCTGTGCAAACAGATCAAAGAACAATTTCAAACCTATTAATGTTAATGGAAAACAGTTCAAGTCAAGAGATCTAAAGAAAAATCTGTAGTGCATTACAAAAATTGGAGTATAGTTTTTATAGCGTATTAACAGAAGGGTGTGATTACTTTTTCCTTACATAAGATATTGACTGCGGTGTGCCTCCCCCATGTAACTTGACTGACCAGCCAGTATGAGGAGAAATCTGAATGTGCAAGTGAAAACTGGAAGCAATTGGAAGAGGTCTTCATTAAAACATAAACAAAGTGTACATCCTGGATTAGTCTTACATCATTCCAAAGTGTATGTGTGGAACCTCATCCTGCAAAGAGTATTCACATCCTTAAATAACCCGTTATTAACATACGTAAATTATTGAATTTACGTGAATTACATGAAACTCACAGGTAGGTGAGTTATAGGGATTCTGTGGTGCTGAAACAGTTGAGGATTTCTTTCCTGTGCCAGTGCTAGTATTTTGTGACTAAGAGATACCACTTAACATTTAATGGTCTGGGAATTAATTAATTAGAGGAATTCAGTAATGTTGCACCAGATAGCAAGTTAAAGGGAAGCAATAACCTGCAATAGCATGATACATGCAAATGCACTGACCACTGCCATAGTAGATTTCTTCAGGATCTCACTACAAATTACTATATGATCATTTCACTTTTAAAAGCCTACTGATTTGTTATATTTTGCTGAAATGCAAATCAGATTTGTAATTCCTTCAAAACCTCATCTAAAGCTTCTCCACTTGCCATAAAACTGCAATTCAGCTGAAAATCACTAAAATCTGAGCCTTCTGAAAAATCAGTGACAAAACTCACACTGACTTCAGCTAAGTGAAGGGTTTTGCCAGTCTGTACACCTGACGCTGTTGGAATTTTTATTTTATCTGAAGATATATTTATATCCATGTTTCTATACATACAGAAGGGATTACATGTAGATACATAACGTTGTGACCTTTACATTGGTGTGCAAGGAATGATATGGAAGCAGGTGTTAAATGTAGGAAGGTTTTTATGTATTCGAGGAGATCAGTGCTTGCCATTATACTTTCCACAGGGCTGCTGTACAAGCTCTGCAGGCTACATCAAAATCAGAGCAGATGGAAAAGCAGCAGGTTTTATCTGCTTTTCCCTAAGGCAGGCAGGTCTGAGACACTTCATGCAGCAGCATGGTGCTACCCATGTGGCTTCTAAGGGCTGGGTCATAACAAGGGTTGTCTATAAGCCTGGTACTGCCTAAGACCAAGTCAGCCTGCACCCAGGCACAAAGCAGATCACAACTTTACATTGAGAGCCTACCAGGTGACAGAGAGTGTTAAAAAACCTGACAGTGAATCAAAAAAGCTGCAGTCACTAATGCCAGCAGGGGCTTGCATACTTCAGAAACCACGTATCACATGATTTTATTGAGATCCAGCTCCCATCTCTAAATAAATTTTGCACAACATCGTACCGAAAATGTTTTAGATGTTACAGATCACACAGGCTCTGTTTCATTAGGATGGGTCTGCCTGATTTGCTGATTGAGCGATTATATGTATTGACTCCCTGAGCTTTGGGTTTTATTGAAGCACATGTGTACAAACAGTACAAAGGATGCATTTCAAGGAGGCAAACCCACACCTTCTGTACAGTTATGTATTCAGTGGAGTGTGTGCACATGCTTTCCTGACAGCTGTTGTTTTCCTTCAGGGATTATAAATATCAATATTGATCTGGTTGATATCAATTGAGACGCTTATGTTATTTCAAGACCGCATGATCTTTGCTAAATCAGATGAAAATTGATTAACTTCTCTGTCAATTATTTTTAAATATTTGTATTTTTTGATAAAGTAAAAAGGGCCTCTGTTTCACAGAGAAGCCAGCTGCTTTGATTTTTGACAGCTTTCACTACCCTTGAGACTGTTTAGAAGAAAATACGAGGCATTTGTGATTGCTTTGATGCTAAGCGTGCTCTACATAGTACAACTCCTAATGATTTGGTGCAAGTGGAGGCTCACATCTGACAAACAGAAGAATTCCAAGGAAATGTGCTGGGTTTGTTTGTTCTTTTTCTCTAGCAGTTTAAGGCTTTTCTACTCACTTTTTATCCTGGGAAATTACTAAGACACCAGCAGTGATACAAAGAAGCAAACTAGCTTGTATGCTTCTCTGTTTGAAGATGGATAAGGTGAAAATACACTTCACATGAAGTCTGCAGGTGAGGTATCCCACAGAACATGGGCTCCCTGTGAAAAGTGTAAGAAGTGCAGAGAAGCCCTGTCCCTTTGGGAAAGTGAATGGGCATGGGAGTCTCCTGCCCAGTACCAGGGGACCTTGGGAACCCCTGCCCCAGCACAGCAACCAGCTGGAGTTGGAAATGACATTTCTTCCCATACACAGTGACCACTGAGCGCAGCAGCACAGCAGATGCGTGGAGGTGGAGGCTTGCCCTCAGCACCCAGCCTCCCTTCATCGTGGGAACTTGGAAAGACTCTTGCTGGGAGGAGTACAGTGCTGTGGCAAACACAGCGATTCAAGAGCTAAAAACAGATATCTACAAAATCCACTTCACTCAGAACCAAGTTCAGTGTGCTGCCCTGCAACTGCCAGTGCTTGCCTACATGGATGTAGCAGAGATATGAAGTTCTTTGTGAATTTTAGTCATATGGAATCTATGATACAAGACGTAAAACTTAAGATATGGCTACAAACATCAGAAAATGTTAACTTGGCCAAATTTGGATGCCATATAACACAGGAGAGGAGACCAAAGTCAACCGCATGTTACTAATCCTCAAACTGTATTAGAACGCTTGAAGGACATGAGCAGAAGAAATGTGCAACTGAGTCACTAAAGATGCAATATATTTAATTGATCATATCTAAAACACTTTGCAGAAAACTTGGGTGAATGAAATGCATACCCTCAGCCCATGGAGTCTGCAAGTTTCAGATACCCTAGGCATCTCCACCTGTGAGAGCCACAAGAGGCCATGCAAGGTCTTTTCTTGATAGGCACTGAGTGTTCCGAAAGCAGAAAGTCACTGGGCTCAGCACCTCCTTGGAAAGAGCTCACAGATCAAAGGAGCCATTCTCTGCTTTCATGTAGTCTGATACTGCTAAGAGTGAAGTTAAACTCCAAGAAGTTATCCTTAATGACTTACCTTTTGTATCTCCTATTTCAGAACTGAAGAGGGCTCTGCATGCCCAAAAGCATATCTTTTTTTCCCAGCTACCTCAGCTGGCTGAAGAGAGAATACTGCCTCTCTTCACAGGCTTTACCTTGCTTATTAACTAGTGCAATTTTCACCTGAGCATCTGAAATCTCAGTCCACCTGCTTGCTGAATTCCCAAATGTTTGGGGTTGATGTATATCATTTTCCAGGATCAGGCCCCACATCTGCATCCGTATTCTTAGTGATGAGCCTTAAATGTAGCTAAGGGGATTAAACCATATGAAAGCCTCTGATGATTTTGGAAGCAAAATACAGAAGCTACTCTGTAGCTTGACTGGTAAAGTATGCTGACTTGTTCTGAAACAGCAGAAAAAAAAAATGCATCCCTGTCTGGGAAAATATGTCAAAACTGAACTACAGTGAAAAAAGAAGTAATAAGGGCACAAATGCCTATGACTTAAAGAAAAGCTCATACAGACACATTGATGTTTCTCTAAAATGATGAGTCGGAGAGCTGTGCTAGACACTGATGGAGCCTGTACTCTGCTCCCTGCGATAATAATCCCCATTCGTTCCTGGCATCAGCCTTCTCTCTTTTTAATGAGGCTTTTCGCTCAGACTCTTCTGCTTAGCTATTAACCCAGCAAACAAGTCTAGGAGATTTTCAAACTATTGTTTTCTGTGCACTTTAACTGCCTGAGGTTTTATACCCTTTTGTCATTCCACTGCACAATCTTTCCCAGCCAGGGGACGAAGCATGGAGAAACATTGTCCCTGCTTTTCTAACACAAAGGGAAAAGGCAGGTACAGGAGCCAATTAGTCCAAACTACCTAGGATTGAAAGCAGGGTCAAGAAATGAAAGTAAATCTTCATCCAAATGAAATATGCAGAAAATAAATCCTACAATATCCAGCAAGGGCCAGGACTTGAAGGCACACTTGGACATGTAAGCTGGGACGAGGACGAAGGCATGATCCTCTGGGGGTGACCCTCACAGCAGGCTCTTGCTGCCCAGAGACTCTCCTTTGCTTTCTTGCACCAGAGCTTCTCTGTCAGCCTTGCCAACAGCTGCTGCTGCATGTCCTAAGCTCAACAGGTTTGCTCACATGCTTTGGTTTTCATCTTGCTGGCTTTTGGCCCCATTCAGCTTAGGTATGAGGGAAGGAGTGCACAGAGAGCAAAGCCGTCATGTGCTGTGGGTACACAGAGATGGGGGAAGAAGGTGTGAAGGGGGTATTGATTTTCCCCTTCTTACTCCTTGCCTGGCACCTTGAACCAGCCTGTGTGGTCCCCATCACACCACGGTGGGGCAGCGAAGCCCCCCTTATCACATTCTCTCCACTTTATGGCTGCATGCAACCCTAGCTGGCTGTATGCGAGTCATGAGGCAACTTGAGGAAACATAAGAAGATTTTTCTCTGGGGCTTATCCCTTTCTAAAGAGGTGCTGAGCCACTACATAGTCACCTTGCTGGCTAACACAGTGGTTGTTGGGACAACAGAACTAAAACCAAGGGATGCTTTACTTTAGTGTGGAGAATCACACCTCCCTAGCTGGAGCTGTGACAGGCTGATGATGCCTTTACAAACCTTGAGCAGCTTGGTCACCAGTGGGTCACCAGTGGGTTGCATTTGCTCACTCACCTTTGACTCCTTCTGTAACCCACTCTCTCTCCTCCCAGAATAAATTCTGACCATGCTTCTCTAAGGCACCTACCTCTATGCTGCATTCAAAAGTCCCTCATGGTGTCGTGGGGCCTTAGGCCCTGCCCTTCCCTCCTGTTCCCGCTTAACTAACTCTGCTTTACTTAGCATTAACATATATCTTCCTAAATAATGCATAAGCTAATCATTGCTTATATTCCCTTGGACCAGGGGCAAGTAATGAACTCAGCACAAATCATTCTAGATACTGACAGTAGTGCAGCTGAATAATGGGCTCCATTAATAATGCTAAACTTACTCGTCACACAGTAAGACAGCCCTTGTTTGGCATGGGATTATTTGATAAAAATACTCTGGTAAAAACATTGAAGGATGAAGGAAGGATGGCAGGAGGATATTAAAGTTAGCTGGTGACCTAAATATATAGCAATATATGCGGCAGACTTGGCGCCTTACAAGCATCAGAAGCTGAGGCACAGTGCTACAGCCTGTCAGAAGGCTGGTGAGCCAAACTTCACCAGTCCTCTTTGCTTTCTCTTTAAAAAGATGTGCTGAGTTCATTGGGTAAAGTGCAATTCTGTCAGCAGAAGGGCTGATTTTACCTGCGATCCAGGGAGATTAGAGGAAAAAATAAATTCTTTAACTCATTGGATTATAAAAAGAAAAAGAAAAGGCTCATTCGCAAAATATTCTGTTCCTTTCAGGGGACAGGGTTGCTGGTAAATAGTCACCACTAAGGGGAAGTTATAAGGTCAAATTTTGCGTAACAGCAAGGTGCCACCAGTCATGCTGCAGCAGACTGAGCGCATCCAACCTGTGCAGGAGCAGCAACTCCCACTGAGTTTCTGTGGGCTTTTAGGCAACCAGCAATGTAACTCAACAGTTGAGTATGGGACACTGCCACATCCTGCCCCGTGCCAAATTCTGGAAAAAAACATGTCTGTATTGACTTGTCATTTTAAGGCACACAAAGGCAGGCAGAAAGCTCACACTGATGCTTATTGAAGTCAGAGCAATGCCTTGGGGTGTGTTTACTATGAGAAATGCTACTTACCTGGGTAAAAACAGACTTAGCCTCATAAAACTATAGAGCTACCCCCACGCCTGCACGACTTGCCTCTTGGCAGAGTTATGTAAACTTAACTGTACCCTTTCCAGATCCAAACTGCCTGGTCTCCAACAACCTTGGCTGCAAGTTCCCCTTACCCGGACCACCCCCTCCCACAAACCAATGAGCCTGGTGGCAGAAAGTGTGAATCTTTGACACTGACAAGATACTTACGTTGGCACCACGGGTTGAATAGTATGTAAGTGTCAGTTGCCGAGTTTCTGTGAGTCCGGATGATGCCAAAGGGAGTCCAGATAGCAACATACAGGCGAAATTTCCCAACAATGCAGGTGGCAGAGGACATGATGGACAGGCGAATGGAATTGTTCTCCTTGTGGATAATCTTGGCTCCCCACTCCCCAGGCTTCAGCACATCACCTACAAGGATCGGGATGTAGGTGCCTTTGTTTGGCTGTGGGTAGCGACCTGGAGAGACAGGGGGTTAACTCCATGAAATGGTCACCTTGGGAAACAAAGACACTCTCAAAACAACAGTCCTCTGCCCCTTTGTCTATTTTCAGCAGAGACGGCAAATGTTAGTGCGCAGAGACCACCTATCTCCCTTAGAGCTTGACACAGTGCCTGGTCACTTGTGTCGCTGCCACCCGAGCACACACACCACCTCCCAACAGGCAACTTATGCAGGCACCCCCTCCCATCTCGCTCCAGAAAGCTTCAGTTTTGCTGGCTTGGGCACTGCCAGGAGTGTACCTGTAGCAGCAAGAGCAGGGGCTGTCCCAGGCTTTCCTGGCTCAAAACTGTTTATCCTAGCACAGTGAGCTGTACTCCAGCCTTGGAGTTAGCTATGTCATTGGTAAGCATGAATAAGAGTTCCTTCCAAAGTTCAGATGCACCCATCACCCTCTTTGCTAACATGCAAGTGCCTACTGGGGCACAGATGTTGGCTTTGGGGCTCTGTAGCAGAGCAGAGCCTTGCTTTTCTCACTGCACCACAGCACCAACAAGCAGAGGCTCTTTCACACATACCCATGCAGATGAGGCAGAGGAAACATAAGTCTGTCTGCCAGTGGATACCCAATGCTCAGTTCTTGCAAGCACCTCTTGGATGCAGTGGGAACTGATTCTGGATACCCAGAGTATGGATGAATGCATCTAGGCTGGATAGCCAAATTTTCTCTGCAAGCAATGGACCCCAAAGCACGACACACCTCCAAAGTACTGTGCATGATGTTCTGCCTCGTATAAAAACAAATCATGCCCCAGAGAAGATTATTTTACTTGCCGAGTATAAAAAGCATCTAGATGGATAAACTATGTGCAAACATGTACACTGCCAGAATTCAAGTTAGGTGGGAAGGATTACACCCCTTGAGCTGGAGGCAGAGCCAAATTATATCTGGAATCCAACCAGTGGTGTAGACAAAAAAGATACTTATGAGAAGACTGAATTCCTTATATCATTCTCAAATCTATTCTTCTTTTCAGATTTTAGGCTTAAAGTTATACTCTCATTCACAGATAAAGTAACAAAAAGCACGAAAGCAGAGAGACAGACTTCTCTATTTTTCCTAAGTATTATTTAAGAGCTTCAAAATTAAATGCAAAGGGGCTTTGATTTTCTTGTTTGCTTACTGTTACACAGTTGATGTAGAGATAAATCCAGATCTGAACACTGCTACATTTTGGGAAAGGGCAACTCCAGCTTTGAATTTGAAGCCTGTGAGCTGCCATGAACTCTGTTTCTAAGAAATCTGGGCCTACTGCACTTCATCCAAAATATTATTCAGTACACATAAACTTCCATTTTGCAGATTTTCAGTACAAATAAATAGCCCAGTTTCCCTGAAGGCCAGGGATGCTGTAACCCATGAAACCCACTCAGATCAGTGAGGGATGCAACAGAGGGAAGAGACCTACAGAAGAAAGAAGGAGTAGAATAAGAGAGCAAAATCAATAGAAAGCACTAGAAAATAAAGCACAGGACACTTCAAAAATCAGCCATCAAAGGAAAGACAGTCTAGAGGGAAGAGCCTACAGAGGTAACAGAGATGAGAGTCTTGTGTCTGCTAACAATTGTGATCTGAGAGCTGAGCACATTCTTGTTCTTTGTAGTGGAACTGGGTATGACCCAACTTGCCTCTACAGTTGATGTTTTGCTTCTAGATTTGACATAACCGTTGTTGTTTTTCTTTTAATTTATTTTTTTATAAGCAGTCCACTCTAACAAAGCTGCAGAGCAAACCAAGTAATTGAACCGACGCCCTCTAAAACCATTAACAAGTGTACTTTTTAAAACACCTTCTTTTCCTCTTTCAGATAGGTGGGAGGGAGGGAGAGATCAGTATTTCAGCATGTTTAGGAAATGACACTGTCAGCCTCTGTCCCTACTGGGGACAGAAGGAGGTGTGCTGTAGCAGGGGCTCCACACCAACACATCATGTCCCACGTGTGCTGGTAATGGGGAAGCTGCAGAATCTCTCCCCAGTAAATTTGCCCATAGGAACCAGACAGGATCCCAAAGGGGCCATGAGGCCTTTGCAATGCATCTTTCTGGAAACCTCCTCACCTGCGCTTCACAGGTGGCTTCGCAAGGTACCAAGCCTCTGGTATCCTCACTTTTCTGAAGCCCCTACATGAAAAACCCCACTTACTCTTCAAAACAGCAATGGTCCCTCTCTTATGCAAAGCTACAAGACACCCTTATCTATCTGCTGCTTGGCAAGGGAGCACCTGTAGCTGCTGCTGAGGAGTATGCAATATCCTTTCAGCCCAGCATCCATGCATGCACCCCACAGCTGCACCCCTGCAGTAAGAGAGGCCACTGCACTGTCCTGCATGAGAAGGTGCTCTGGGATATTGCCTGCAATCCTAGCAGGGATGCCAGGGAAGGGATATCCTAGAAGTCAGGATGATTTGCAGGTGTTATAAACAGTATATACAAGCAAATATTATTTGCTGCTGGCAGGCAGGGTTTGTGTGCTCGCTAACAGTTGCATAAAGCCTGAAGCCAGGAGGAAGGCTGGGAACATGGGCAGAGCCCTCAAGAGCACAGTGAACAATTTCCAACATTTTCTTTGAGGAGAAGACAGCTTCTCTCATCTTCTGAAATGAATACCAAAATGCAAATGGAAGAGCAAGGCAATTGTTACTTCTGAAAGGAGCTTGTAGAGCTGATTTGTAATCACACATCTAGACACCTGACAGCACCAGCCACACTAGTCTCATATACACACATCTGTTGTCTTGATACTAGAGCACTATGAAGTTGAGTATCTTTGGCATTACATGCCAAGGTTGCTGGCAAAAACATCCCTGTGTAGGTTTAGTACTATGTTTATCAACACTGTAGGGAAGTTGTCTCAAGATGACTTGGCCATTGGAATCTATCTACATCTTGAGCACACATTTCTGGCTGCAATGTAAAAGAAGGGCCAACTTTGGCTCATAGCTGGGATATCTTTGATGTCAGCCCTTTCACAGAACGGATAATGTGTAGTGGTGATTCCACTATCTGGTTAAGAGTCTCTAAGGAATGAGATTCAATGATATCCAAATACTCATTACCAAAAGCCTGTGAACGCCTGGCAGAGTACTCCCTGGAGGATCTCGTGCTAACCCAACCCACAGAGAGGCAGGAGGGTGTGTTTGGGTGCATGTCAGGACCGGGAGCCATGTAGTGAGGATAAACTCTTCTTATGCTGACAAGAGGGCGTTTCTGCCAGCAGCATCAGCTGGCTCAGCATTCCTCATGCTCAGATTTGCTCCGGGAGTTGGCAGCCTGTACCACGCTCTGCAGCCAGTACTCCATGGTTGCCTCACTCCCCAGTGCTCACATGTGTTTTGGGTGTAGGAGGCCCTGGCCCTCACATGAGGACATTGCACAGCAAATTGTGAAAGATGAAGTTGTTGAATGACACAGTGTCGTTGGGATGTCCCTGTCTCTTCTCTCTAACAGTACACAGAAACGGGAAAACGCAGTCTGAAAATTCAGAAAGCCCAGAGGTTGCTGTACTATTACCATCAGGCATAGTGTGACTTTTTTATAGGCTCCTTTTGCAGCTTTGAAGATATCCAGTACTGAATGACAGCTGCTGACTGTCCTGCCTTCAAGGCAGGACAGGGCAGCAGAGAATTCACAGTGACCCTCTTTCAGGGGCCTCCAGCTCTCTGCATTTCATTGCAGAGGTAGGTACTGAGCCATATTACTGCCAGAAACCTGTTCTGCTTTTACAGAAAGCTCCTTTTTACAGAAGCTTTAATGATACAAACATATCAACTTCTCTTGCTGCACAGTTCACAGGCCTTTGGTCCTTCTTTCCTCCTTTCTTATCCCACCTTGGTTCCTGTAGCTGTCCAAGCTTGGCTCCTAAAGCTCCTGCTCACTTCAGTCGCAGCTCAGCTCTGCTCTGCACCTCCTGGGGTTTCCAGGCATGCAGGAAAAGAGAAGCAGAATAGCTGCTATCACTACTGAAGGAGCACTGGTCTCTCTCAGTGCTGCATCACCAGGCTTTAAAAGTAAATAAGCATGTGAGCAAAGGTCTGTATGGTGAAATGCACTATGACTGACGCATGTGTGGTTGTAGGCATGTATGGGATTATCCTCCCCACTCCCAACACACGCTTTACAGGTGCAAAAAGAAGAGTGCAGTGTTTGTTAAAACTTGCCAAGGTCTATTTATGCAGCAGCGGAAGAATGAGCCATTTAAAACAGGACTGTGGCTACACACACATGCACTCAAAATGAGTTATCCTTAACATATGCCTCAGCTCCTTAGCATGTCAGCTCCCAGGCCTGTCAGGCATGGAGACAAGCTGTGTTTAATTCTGGATAACACTGCTGCACCAGAGAGGGATTTACAGCAACAGAGGGAGAGCGAGAGAGAGGTACAGCAAGTTCAGTCGGCAAAACACAAGCGCTCCTCCTCCAGCTCCCCAAGTCTGCCAAGTCCCAGTGTTGCTCATCCTTCCAAGTTACTAACAGGAGACCAGGGCTTGCTTGAAGGGAGGCTCTTCCTCCTCCCTTGCCCAGCCACCTGGAAGCTCCTGTCTCCACTGAGTTAATTTTTTCCCTTGATTCCCAGTGGCCATGTATGTGTGTGCACTTAACAGCTCCTAGATATTAGCACAATCTGTGGAGGGACCGACGGGTGCTCTCAGATAGGCCCTACAAAAGTCCGTGGCTGTTTTACTGCAGGCAGTGAGGAGAGAAAATTTGGTAGCACAGAGATGACAGATATAGTTAGCTTCAGGGGACTTTTCCTTCTTGATGGAAGTAGATTACCTCAAAAAAAAAGGGAGGTGAACAAACTACTTCTCAACAGCCTTTTTAGGGACCCTCATTAGAAGATTGTATTTTAAAGGAGTTGAGGAATCTGTCTCCTTTTGGGAAATACATCATACACAGTAAGGTTAACAATTACCCTGATAGCTTCATTTGTTTTATCTAGATACATTTTTCAATACAAACAGCAGCAAATCTATCTCAATGCCAGCCCTGGAAATAAAATAATTGTGACAGGTCAATAAATATATTGGAGCTTGAAGACACAGTAAAGAAGAACAAGAAGGAAAGGAAGGAGAAGGAGGAGAAGAGAGAGAGAAAGACATAAAAAAGAGAGAGAGAGAAAGAGGAGAAAGAAGGCAATGGGATGGCAGGGAAGGAGAAAGGAGAAAAAAAAAAGAAAAAAAGGAAAAAAGAAAGAAAAGAGATGCTGTAATAAAAAATCCCAAACAACAAGCAAGAATGATAAACTTTAAAACAAACAAACAAACAAACAAACAAACAAACAAAAAAAAAGCAGTGTTTCTAAGTCACTGCTTTAATATTGCACCTGGTTCCCTCCCACCATCAAATCCCATTGCCTTCAAAAGTGCTGCATACAAACTTGGAAATGTAGGAAATCTAAATATCTTCAAATAATTTTTGCTTATGGCTCCAGATAGGAATCCTTAACACCTGACCACTTTGTCCCAGGAGTGTATGTTAAGAGTACTTTACAGTTGTAAAACATACATCGGAGTCATGTGCCTTAGCTATTAAAAAGCATTGAAAAATACAGCTAGATTTTAAATGCCACTTGATACTGCTGCAGCAGTGCAAAAGAAGAGCAGAATAAAGATCCCTTTGAAATAGAGAATTCATGGAGCATCTCAAGGAACTCCCTCCTCTCTGCTCCTCCAGGACTGGGATGGGAATTCCAGAGGGGAGAAAAGAAATACTCTAATGCCTTCATTCAGCAAGTGAGGAGTTCTGTTTTTCTTTGCTAAGAGCTGACAAACAGGTCTTTTCTCTCCCTGGAATCAATTGCTAGGAAATGTTCTCCACTGCTAATAAATTACTTTCTTCCTCAAAATGGGACCATCTTGAGAAAACGGGAGTCAACGTGAGAAAGGCCACAGTCTCTGTGTTCATGTCATGTAATTTTCTATAATTTTTCTTTTTTGTTGTTGTTCTCTGTTAAATGGGAAAATAGGGTATCATTGATTCTGAGGTGATCAGCATTGTACCCCTGGTCACTCAGTTGAACTCAAATGTGCTTCTGACTATAGGTGGGAATTTAGTGTCACCTAAATATGGAATCAGCTCTAACATCTTTTTATTCTTAGCTACTTTCATCTGTTTATAGCTATTCCTATGGACCCTGCCTGGGATTGTAGAAAAAGGAACAGTACATCTCCAGTCTCATCTCAGTCCAGAAGCTGATGATTTATAGCCTGAGGAGTACATACGGGCAGGTACGTGGGTGCCCAGATGTGTGGAAAGGTGATAGTAGCTTAGAGGACTGGGATGTATGATTATTTGAGGAGTATGCCACTGAATAAAAGGTTCATAATAATGTTTAGGACTAGACCAATATATATGAATTCATGAAGCCATTTAAGGAAAATGCAAATAGACAACAATTTATGAGGGTGTGGGGAAATATATCATTAGAGTAAGGATGTACCATATAAACTCATCAAGCTCTCTAGGATTTACAGCCATGTACAGGAAGCTACTATTAAAAGCAAGATTGAAGGCTGTATAAGCCCATCTAATCATACATCTGCTTTTCAGAGAAATCACTGCCAGTGCAGCAGCGGTTGTGGAAACTGCAGCACTCATGCCAAGCTGGCTGACCCAGGTGTGCCATGCTCAGACAGGCTGAACCCTGCACAGTGTACAACCAAGAGCTGCACAAAGTAGCCAGTCACCATGCGGGTGGTAGCTGGGAGGGATCAAGATGGGTGAAGGATTCATTGGCTCCTCTGGATTCCCTAGGTCTCCAAGCAAACAGAAATTGTTCAAATTGAATGGCTCTTTTATCTCACCCCCAGGCCAATAAAATGAGTATTTCCCAAGAGGTAATGTTCACCTTTCTTCTCATTAAAAGCCAGGAAGCAGGCTGCAAGAAAGGAAATATGTGGTGATGGAGCAGCTCCCAAACCACCGGTACTGAAGCAGGGCTGCAATCCAGCACAAGAACTGGAATAGTATCCCATTGCACTTTATACGTGGATATTTTTCCATGTGGATTTTTGGTATGCTCATTTTTTCCTATACTTTGGCAGACATTTACAGTCCTCATTTAATGAAGCATTATATGAGAAACTGAATTACAGTAATTCACATGTTAGCACTTCAGCCAGTTTTGCGGATGATTACTCTACGGAAAACAGTCTGTTAAGGCAAAAAGGACTTTAGTCATAAGGAATCCTCCCCAAAGGATGTCAGTCAAAATGCCTTTCAAGAGATTGGGTGAAGTATTTATATATCTACACACATATATTTGTCTGTAAATTTTATCCCATGGATTCTAGTCTCTGTGTGAATGGTTTTTATATGGACTGTGGATTAAAAAAAATATATATTAAAGATTGTTCTGGGAGTGTTTGAGACCAAATTTCACATAACGCAAGAAGAATTTGTCCCGGGTACCCTTGATTCATTATCAATTAGAAGGATTAAGCAGTCTCTACTTGCTTCATTAATCATCTTTTTAATGATGCAAAGGAAGCAAAATTAGGAACAAAAAAAGAGATGTAAAACTAAATTTTAGGGAATAAAGGAAATAGAATAGCTCTGCATACACACAGTACCAAGCCATTACCATCGTCATATTTTTTCAGGAGCAAAATTAGTCTTCAATGGATAAAAATTCTGTGATGGATTAATGTCAGTGTTGGGAAACTTCCAGTGCTGGGGACTAAAAATTTCTGAATATGTATAAACAGCACTCGCTGCAGGCACGGCACAGCTAAAACAGATGTTTTCTCAGCTCCATCCAAATTCCCTGGGAGCCAAATCTAGCTGTCCCTACCAAAAGTTTCTTTGTACCTTAAAGCACATTGAAACACCCCAAAGATCCTACATCTCATGGACAGCCTAGTCCACATTGCCAGGGGTAATCTCTTCACCCATGGAGATTCAAAAAAACTGCCCCCAGTACAAAGCCCTGAGCAGCCTGAGCAAGCTGGACCTGCTTTGAGCAATGGCTTGGACATGAGACCTCCAGAGGTCCCTCCAACCTAGATATTCTATGGTTCTGCTACACTGTTTGAAATCCACTGCTCAGGCACACCAAGAGTTCCTTGGAAAGGTGATTTTAAAACAGCCTGCCAGTACTTCTTCATGTCCATCACTTTAAACTCTCAAACTCAGTACTTTCCTAGCAGGCATCACCGTGATTTCTTTGGAAAAACATTCTCTGAGGTCAAGCTGTGTCTGCCGTAAGGCTGTTGTCTGAGCCATTCCCTAGGTGTAGCTTCTGCCTGACTGTACTGAAGGGTAGGATTCACCTCCCCTGTCTTTAGTGATCTTAAAATCAAAATCTAGTCTGTGGAGTAGAGTCAACATAGGAAGACAAAATACCCAGAAGAGAATTCATCCCATTTTAAGACAGCAGGGTTAAACTGCCACCTGGAGGTGCCTGATTGCTTCCTCTGCTTACAGAGGCAACCTAGGCAATGTTTCTGGACTGGGCGCTAGTTTTCAGGCAACTGGCATTATGGGAGGTGAATGCCTACTCTTCAGGCAGACAAACAAAAAATACTGGGTATAAATGAGGCACATCTCTGTGCAATGGTCTGACAGCACAGCACTGAAACCTTCAGCATTCAGTGCCCATCCCTAAGCATGAGAAATCTCCTCCTTCTCCCCATTAGGGCACTAAACATCAGACTTGCCACTAGAAGGAGAAGTAGCAAGAGTCAAACAGATCATCTCTGGATGAAGTGACTGCAGCACCCTAAATCTCTTTCTCATTGGAGGAATGTTATTTTGCTTTCTGTTACTAGCCTCTGAGGACAGATGTACTGTATTTTGACCACACGTGCATAAAGAGAAGCAATCGTGGAACGCTAAATATTAACTGATTCCTAGAAGAGGAGCTTGAACATCTCAGCTCCCAGCTGAATATCTGTGAGCTAAATTCCTTCTAGCAAGAGGGCAGTGGTGCTCATAGAAGTAGACACTTAAAAAACAGGAGAACGCAATAGTACTGTATCCTAGTCTGATTATGGAGCACTTTTCAGATGATTCCCTGTCACCACACATGGGACATCAGTGCTGCTATTCCCATTTCACAGAAGAGAGAGTAACGGTGAAGAATGAGAAGAGAAAGAGAATTCAACCACACTCCCAGTGCTGGCTCCAAAATCATCATTCGTTACTGAGTTTGTTGCAAAGTCTGTCCTGGCTAAGGCTGTGTTTAATGCTATTCCTATTGTGGCTGAGGATGAAAGTTTTTTTATTCAGGTTTAGAGATTCAGGGTAAAACTGCAGACAAAAGTGTGTTAGGAAAGAGCAACACAAAAATAAACAAATAGCTTGTCTTAAGTGGACTATGCAACATCAAAAGAAATGTTAAATTTCTTCTTCCAATATAGAATATCTGATTAAAATAAATGCAAACAGCACACAATGCAATAAAAAACAAATGTTCCATTTTCCACTTCTTGCTACAGCTGTTTGTTTTAAACATATAAAGATTAAGGGAACAGTCTTGAATTTAATTAAATCCCAAAAGAACGAATGATATTTATGTATATTAAATTTTTAAAGGCATTTGTGGCTGTTCAGCCAATCACTCACTGGTATGTCATAACATGCCTCCCAACCCTAATTTAAATTAGAAAGAAGAGACCCATGGAAAAAAAAAAAAAGTGCAGACAGTAACCTTTTCTCTGCACATATGTTTAAGAGATAAATGCCCATCTAGCTTTAAAAGGCAACAAATCTAATAAATGTCCACATCATCATAATTCAGTGGTAGAAAAAAAAATCGATGTTACAAATTTTGGAACTGTATCTCTCAGGAAAGTAAATTGCAACATCAATTCAAACCCATTTTTAAGAGTTTATAGTTGGAACATTGATGTCTTGACACAGAAACTCACAGATCATTCTGGATGAAACCAGGGCTTTCCCAGAACTGTGATGAATGGAGCAGCATTTTGTGGGGCCATCTTCGGAGCACAGCAATAAGCCACAGCCTGTCATATACTTTCCCCTTCTCTAGCTAGGTTATGCCCTTAGTCCTATAAGTCTAGTCCTATACCTTCAATAAGCCAAAAGGTACATTAGGATCTGAGTCTCTGAGGAAGATCTCCTGGTGAGAAGAAAAAAATGCTTTCTTGGCTCTTTTTGAAGTAAATTGAGAAAGCGTCTGATATGATCCCGAGTAGGTCCAATGCTACAATCTCTGAATCTTTTCCCTGGTTAGCAGGTTGGCTCCAAATGTAGGCCATGAAATCATAAGGCCTTCAGTTCTTCCACTCTGCTTAATTTTTCCCCATTGTGTATTCAACATTTTGTTATCTCGGTTCATACACAGCATCTCTCCCACCTCAAACAAGAGACTCCTCCTCCCTGCATCTCCTAAACAGTAGTGATAAATGTTTCCTGTTCCACCTACCTTTCAGCATTGCCACATGATATTACACATATACCTTTGAAAGCTCAATAAAGTACAGCTTCTTGCTAAACAAAAAGCCTCAAATACTGCTCCTGCTTCTCTCAGAAGTAATTCAGTTGATTCTTTCTTGATTAGGGGTTCACAGCCTGTTTAGAAAAGCATTTCTTTGCCTTTGGTTAAACATGTTTTTATGGTTTATCAATCATAACAGGAAAAGACCTAGACATTAAGTACTGATGTGTTCCTGTTAATGAGAGGCTCTTCAGACTTTGCTGAAAAAACAGCTTTTGCCAGGCACTTACCTATCAAATACTCCAGCCAGAATTGGTCTGTCTCTGGCTTGTAGGGTCGGTTGAAGTCGATCTGGATTTGGAAAGGCTGCCCTCGACGCACTATCAGCTTAGGGTTGTAGTACTTGTCAGTATGGTGCTGCTGCTTGTTAATCTCATAGGGTTCCTTGAACATATGAATGTCCACAACACGCAGGTAATCTGCAGAGGCACACAAATGAGCAGAGAGAATAGTCACAGTCTTGACATCACCATCACTAAAGGCCATGTCTTTCACTTCCCCAGCACTGCCTCATCGAGAAACAACAGCCAATGGAGCATGTTGGATCTGTTTGAGGCTCGCACCTTCCTGTCCGAGCTGGGTTTTATGGACTGAAACTTCTCTGTCCACCTGCTGTTGTTCCAGCAGCTGTAAGGCTTCTAGTGACTGATGAAAGCAACTGCGGAAAGTGCAGGTTCCTATGGGGTGAAAGCTGAGTGCCCCCAGGGAGAGCTGTGCTATCTTTCCTTTGGCATCAGCTTTCTGCGAGTCTGCGCCTCGCTGACACTAGTTTGCCAGTACAATCAGTGGGCCTTTAACAGCTGTGGCTTCATGTCTCTCTTCTTGCAGCCCTCCATTTGTAAAACACAAATTCACAGGGTTTTTTTGATGCTTAAATACATTAATGTTTATAAAGCACGACTGCTACCAAGTGCTGCAGAGCCTGAGAGGCAGTTAATGATCTTGCATTCAGCTGAGAGCTTGGATGTCTGTATTAAATAAGGCTTTAGTGTACTGTATGTGTCTAGACTCAGCTTCTCAGAACACCTCCACTGCTATTAGCATCTTTTATGAAAACTAAATATGACATTACAGTATATAATTACAGTATAAAGTTATAGGCAAACAGCAGTGGGTATCTATAACATGCACAGGCAAAGTACATGCCTCGCTCCCTTCAAATCAGGGCTATCTAAAGGGTTATAGCTGCCAGAAGTTAGCCTGCTCAGCTAATGACCAGTGTGCAGAGGCACTGGGATAGCCAAAGGCACTGGCAGTCACCACCAACTGCATGACTACTACACTGGGAATCTTCACAGTGGGAGCTTTCTCACACAACGGCTCCTTTCATACACACATTTAAGTTGTATGTATTCGTTAGTTTCACAGCCAGTTCCAGCAAACAGTGAGCAATCATATCAAAATGAACTGGACATCATTTCTCCTACATGTTTGGACAGATAATCAGGAAAACTCTGCCAGGAGGACCATTATTGCCACAAGGAGAGAGACAGAAGAGTGAAGCTTGATTTGCAGCTCTCGACTTGCATTTCCAGGTGCTGACAGAAACTAGCTAATTTCTGCATTTTATACTGATGCTACAGAGCCAAACTCATGCCTGGCAAAAAGAGGTGCACACTTACAGCAGCTGGTAGAGCTGTGTGTACTCACAATGGTGGCTAATTTGGCCTGCTACTGAGTACACTGTGAGCAGGAATGATGCACTCAGCGAATGAGTCGGATATCCAAACTGCTGAGAGCTAAACATGGCCCATTTCACAGAACCTCAGAAAACGGCTTCGTGCACAGCTTTTCCCTGGAGGCAGGAAGACACAGCAGACAGGCAGGCTCTGGGCAAGCAGCAGAGCTGCTGCCTATCTGGTGTGTAGCCTCCAGGCTGCAGTAGCGTGGGCATTAGCCCTGCCCTTCTGCAGGGATGTGTTCAAAACATTAGTGGAGTTGCGTGGGCAGCAATGCCCTGGGCAGCAGCGTGGTTCTTCTCCTGCCCCAGCCGAGTCACCCAGCCTGGACTCTGGGCAACAGCTGATGGAAAGGAGGTAAATATGGGCAGCAGGATCTGGTCCCTCTGGTGCGTTGTCACCACCAGCTACTCATACCTGCCCTGTGGGAAACAAAAGGAAAGGAAACTGCCCTAGGACATGCCAAGATAAAGATCCTTTCATGGAAAAGCTCTGTAGAACTGAAGCAAAAACCATTTGCCTCCTGTCAACCTCAACTGCAGAAAGGCTGAGACAGGCTTAAAGTCCCATGGCAATGTTATTGTTATTCCCTGCTCAATTCTCTAGGCTTCTGGAGTAACTTCTGTAGATCCCCGCTGGCTTTAGTGCCGGCTAAAGTAACAGAGATGGTTCTTGTGTGAAACTTTAAATGCTTTTTGCTCAGAAATAACTCTCATTGACCCTCTATGAAATGGGGAATGTCTCACCTCCCTCCCTGCAAAACTTACCCATGTTCCCTCATAATAATGCTGACAAAGCTCATAATTAAATTATGTGAGGCACAAATTTCCTGGAGGGCTGTGAAGACGGGTCAGGGGGAAGTCTCTCCTGTTTTCTCTCCCAACCCCTCCCTGGCTGAAAACATTCTATGTAAAAGTTGCATATTGCAGCTCTGTGAGAGATGAAACTATAGTAGAAACTAGTAAGTTTGGCTCAGCTTCTTCTCGCTTCCAGGGAGGCATAAAAATTCTTTTGAACATTTGTTGTGTTTTCATCTCGTGTTCTGAAACAAAAGACCCTGCCCTTCATTTACAAGTTAGCCCCTTCAAGGAGCTACAAAGCTAAGTCACCCCAGGGTGTCAGTTCAGCGTTTGCTTCATTTTTCCCAGGACTTTACAAGGCTCCTGTCAAAACACAGCTATGCACACCTGCATAAAACACATTTCACTCTCACTCTCAGTGTTAAAATGAACTTCTTTGAGCTCACCAAATTAAGATGACCTGTGACTGAGCCCATGTTAATTACAGTAATGATAATTACAGAGGACAAAATGTGAGCAGGGTAATGGGATGCGTGAACATCATCACCAGGAGTGGAGATGTCATCTAAAGGAAGGGTCCAGGCACTGTGTGTTTCACTGCTCATCTGTTTGTGAGGCATAGGTGGCCATCGAGGGCTCCTTTGAAGTCTGGACTATGTGATGGTTTGTTTACAGCCTCATCCACTATTTCATGCAAGTAAGCTTCCTGCAAAAGATGCAGCAGACTAATGTTTTCTTAAAGCTTTTGTAATGTTAAATTTGCATGGAAAAAAATGAGCACAAGCCTGAGCTGCTTTTCAATACCAAGAATAGCCTTCAAACATCAGAGTTTCTTGGAGAACCAGAGAGAAAGGGCTCTGGATTACAGACCAAGCAGTAGGAGTTTCCAAAGGAGGTGTCCATCACTCTGCTAACAGGAGAAGCACGATTCCTTGGTGAGTCCATAAACTTTGCAAAGGTGGGCACATGGGGAGCTTGTGGGCCGTGCGGCCGCAAGGCTGTGTCCTCCCACTGAGCAGGCTGTACGTTTCAGGCCCACTCACAACACGATGTGGTGAGATGAGCTGGCTAGGAAGAGCCAGGGGGAGGAAGCAGCACAGGCGTACTCACAGACACAGGCTCTTTGCTAAAGAAGCCTGCAGCAAGCAGCCTGCAGCAGGCAGCCCACTGACCTGGCTGGGAAGACAGCTGTCCCTGCAGCCTCCACCCGTCACCCCGGCTGTGATTCAGCGGAGTAGAAGTGGGTGTCAGCAGAGAGCTAGTCGAGCTCGGCGTTTACCTCATCCTAGAGTAGTAGCTAAAATAGGTCAAATGAATCACACCCTAAAAATGCCTGTTTCTCTCTGTTGGCTGTCAAGGGAAACAAGGGTGACTAGCTCAGCTGTAGACACCTACACCGCACAGATCAAGGGCAGGATTCAGCTCAAGACTGGGTCCTTTAAATTTAGGCATCTGAATGATGTGAGCCTGATACGCAAACCAGTTAGATCTGGTTGCTGCAGCCAGTGGAGCTGAGAGAAAGGTACCCTGGAAGCAATACCAGGGTATGATGTCCAGCCAAACTATGTCCTCACCTCCACCTGGGCTGGCTTTGTGTTGGCTGTCATCTGACTCAGCTGAAGACACCAACATTTAAATGTTTACAGCAGATGTCTCATCCTACCCCAAAGGTTATAAAACACCTTACTTGTAAAAGCTGAGATAAAAGCATTTGCCTGCTTTTATCAGGGTGTTAGGGAAAGGAGATATGAGAATCACTACAAAAGGCTTGGACAACCCAGAAGTAAGAAGTATAGAAGGAGAAAGGAAAGGAAGTAGCACAAGCAATCCTCTGCAAGAACATGCCTTGCCCTGCTGTGCCCTGCTGCTCCAGCTCTGCCTGCGGACTCTCACTTTATGCCCCAGTGCTGCAAGTACTCTGGGCAGGTTCAGCTCCTGAACGCAAATCCCACTCTGAGCTGCGTGTAGAAAGCATTTGGCTATAAACCTTTAACTTGCTCTGACAGGCAACTTAAACATCCTACCCCAAAATGGTGTGTCCAGGGACCACACATACATCAGCTGGCATCACAGGTGTAGATCACAGCTGATGTGCGGTGAAACAGGAATGCTGCTATGGTTTGTTCTCTTCCCTTTCGCCCCCATTCAGGTCACCCCTTGCATGTTATTGCTACAAGCACTGCAGAGCTGGACTGCATAGCAGAGCTGATCCATCTATATAGTGAATTTTGCCATTATGCTCAAACTTTTTTTTTCAGCCGTACCAGTCCCAAAGTCAAGCTGATCCTATGCCTACGCAAACTCTTGCTTTGGACGAGGGCTGTTTTTCTCACCTGCCTGACCTTAAGCATCACCTTAAGCACATGGCAGGCTTCTGCCTCAACCCACTTGACCTCATATTCCTGTTTCCATTGCATTTCTGAGAAGCAAGAGGCTCCTGTGTACCAGCACCATACTTCTTTCAGAGCCTCATATAAAGCACAATAAAAAGCAATACGAATCTTTCCCCTGGTACTGGTGGGTTTTAGCTATAAGCTGCATTCCTTCCAAGGTACCCCACACCCTTACACATCAGCTACGGTGAGCATAATGGGCTTGATAGGATACCCAGTCAAGACCTTACATTACATTTGACACTTTAAACACCCGTAGTTTCCCCAGAACTACAGGGTTGTTTGAAGAAGTTCAAGCAGAGTTTCTACAGTCTTAACATGCCAGTTGGTTTGCTTAGGCGTTTTTCTAAAGAAATGTTTTTTAAAGATGTGTGTGTGTAATAAAGTGGGGGGACGTGTTTAAGGCATATTATTAGAATTACAGAAATAATGATTTTTAATAAGACTCTGTCCTTGTCACTGAAAATCTCTTTGCTTGTTTCCCAATGTGTAAAATGCAGTACTTAATGCTTGTCCACATTTATTAAGCACTCTTTTAACCTTGGATGAAAAGTCCCATATGAGTACTAAGTGTTATTACGTCTTGCTACTATGAGTGACCACGTTCAATAGGTTCTGCTGTTAACCTCAAACAGGCCAAAAATTAATATAATTTGCTTGCTGACTCATTCAGAAGCCAATTGTGTTTTCTTCTAAACCAAATATTATTTATGTTTTTCAGGTTCACTCAAAAAATTTGGCATCGATAATGCATTCTGATTTGCCCATCCCTCGAATGATACTTTGTCTTCCCAACCAAAAGACTGAGACACTTTTCACAGAAGTATTATTATCAATTTGTGGATTCCTTTTAGATCCTCAGTCATTTTTATCAGTGAGAGGAACATCTAGAACATCTAGCAAAAACACTGTGCAGCAGCTTCACAGTCAGTTTAAGACTGCACAAACCAGAAGAGCCATTAAAAGGCAAAGCTCCTGCTGCTCCCTTCACCCCCATGCTGCCACAGCCATGCCTGAAGCCAACAGATGAGCCAGGCTGAACTGGAACCAAACCCTACTAAATTAAACTTTCTATTCAACATCTTCTCCTGTCAAAAATGCCTGGTTTTAACCCAGTGTCCTGACCTGATTCACCACCAATTTCTTGGAGGAAAGGGGCTGGCCCACAGTTAGGAAAAAGCAACAGTGACAGGACCACGTTTACTGGCAGCAGTGACAGTTAATGATGACTTTGGTTAGGAAACTACATTCATATTTGTATTCTCCAACTACAGATGTTCAATGACACCCTGCTGCCAGCTCTGCAAAGCGGAGCCTTCACCGAGCCCAGCCCTTGAACTGTCACCCACAAATTTAAAAGACTTGAGGAATTCTTCCTAAAGTTACTCTATGATTGTAATCAAACTGGGAAAACCTATTCTTGCCTTTTAACCACTGCCAAAGTTCAAGCTGAAAAACAATCACTCAATTTCTTCACACCTAACTTTCCCTGCCCATAACTTAAGGTAACATTTCCACACAGACAGGTGTTTTTACCAGTTTTTTTTTCCTGAGCAACAATAAAAACTATCTGAGATTGAAACATGTGAAGAACTGTAGAAGTATGTAGGACTCAGATTACAATACTATGCAAGAAGTGTTTCGGTTGTGATTCACAGACCTAGCCAGAGGTAAGTATGGAAGACATAAAACTAGATTTATGTCTTAATTGTACACTTTACCTTTTGGATTAAATCCTCTAGGTATCAATCCAAAAGCATCCATTTCAGGGACCTCATTTTCTTCAGCATTGGAGTTGTTTGATGGGAGGGCTCTTCTCCCATTCAGTGGAGGTTTTTTCTTCTCTTTGTCGGTGCTCGTTGGTTCAGACATCCTGTATTAAAAACGTTGCAATACCATGTAAAAAGGAAAGAGTGCAAGGAGAAAGCAAACATGAGACAGCATGGCACATGTAAAATGGGAGAAACCAGAAACAGTGTGGGGTGCCAGTGAGTACACATTTTTAGATTCATATAAGTAAAGACTGAGAGGCAAAAAACATCAGTCTAATGATGGAGTACAGCTCTCTAAGGATTGGAAAGCATTTTGTGTTTGTGAAAACACATGAATAAGAGAAGAAGGGGGTGGAAGGAGGAAAGGAAAGCCTAACACTGAAGTATTTGTCTAAGAGAAGCAAGGCATTAAAAACATTTGGGAAATTCAGGTAAAAATGTGGAAAATCATCAGTTTTCCCACCCTCCAAAACAACATTATTGTGTCCTAAATAGCAAATTATATTTCCAGGAAATACATCACACACCACCTCCCCCTAATAAAAATTACATTCTAAGTTATATTGCAATCATCCTAAACACTACAGCCCACGACAGTCTGTGGATGATTACTGGAATATTGTATTTTTGTCTCTATGCACATAAACACCCTAAAGGCTAACTTCTGCATACAGAGAATCCACTTTTGAGAAAGAGAGAAAAAAAAAAGAAAGAAAAAGAGCACTTATCCAGTTATTTCTCTCCCACTAACAACCTTAAGGGAAATCTCAGATGTAGGTTGATCAGAGACTTCTTTTTGAGCTAGTCAAAACTGCTTTCACATCTATTGTAAGCATGTAGCAATGAAAGAGCCACGCCAGCCATCTAAGAAAATATTCATGGTTGAGAACATAGCTTCTTCCTAAAGCTCCTGAAAACACCAATTCAAAATACAGCAATTATTTAATAGCAGTAAGCTCTTAAAGGAAGTTTCCTAGTTAGCAAGGGTACCTTCTTTTCAGATAGTCTTTTTTTTTTTTTTTTGTCTTCTCCCTTGCAGATTTTCTGACGTGCAATAGAAGCCTGGAAAAAGCTGAGGGCTTTTAAGTAACCTCTGTATATCCTCCTCCCTCCTGTTGTAATAGGACAGTGCTGAAAGTGTTGCCAAGCCCTCCCCACACCACCTCTGAGGATCTGCCACCACTGCTGGCACATCTTTGCTTCCTCCCTCCCTCTCCCTGCTTATCTTACCCCAACCCCACTCATCAGGAGCATTTCAGAGCACTCAGGCTAAGGAAACAGCTTGGGCACTGAAGTTTCCGTTCTTAGAGAGACAGAGTAGAGTTTCTCAAGGCACAAGAGCATATGAAGTGCGAGACTGGAAGGGATTTTCTGAGGGACACAGACCAAGAAGCCATGCTCACCCAGTTGCCAGTCTTTTCATGGTGTCTCTATATTGGGGTGCCTGTACTGCAACTATAGATGCTGGTTTTCAGAGTATTTCGAAGTAGACACAGTGATGGTTCCTCTGCCTGGTGCCTCACAGTAGTCCTCTCAGAGGACTCTGGGGCACATGCGCACGTAGAGCTCGGTGGTGGCTCAGCAGAAGGGACCTCTTCCTTGAATCCATGTGCAGCTCAGGAGAGTGAAGGCACTTGGCACCAAACAGCTCTGTCTGGGGCAGATGACCTCCTGCTCTCACACATGATAATATCACCTAACAAACTGTGTCTGGAGAAGAACCTGGTGTAAGCATTTTAGCTCTATGCCAACTTGGTTCAGTTCCACTAAACTTTAACATAACGGGGGACTGTCTGACACATCCTCTGTCAGATGTAGCTCCACAAACCACTGGAATTGCATGGAATAAAAGAGGTCCACCAGGAAGAATTCAGGCCCACTGCTCTGTTAGCCATTGCTGCTTGGTAGCAGAGGCACAAGTCTACTAGGAACATGAAGGTATGTACACAAACCAGGCAGAGGAGAGCCCCTCTTACACATTCATGAGTAGCCATGGGCACTCATTTGTCTCAGTTACAGATGAAGGAGTGAGGAGACGCAGCACGGGACTCCGTCCTTTTTCAGCCAGTTATGGCTTCTAGACACTTAACATCAGTGAAGCTTCAAACCTCTGCTCACTTACTGCCACTGAAATCAAGCCAGGAGACAGAAGAGGTGAGAATTGAATGGCATTCCTGTAATGGGAAACAACAGATAAAAAATCTGAAAGAAGACCCCATCCCAGCTCCCTGTGAATTTCCCAGCAGAGACCACAGCCACAGCAATGTAGTCCCACACAAGCCAGCACAGCTGCATGGCACAGCACAGGGCAGAAATGCCCACAGGGGACCTGGAAGCAGTGCTGCTGCACAAATACGCTGTTGCAGCCAGGCTAGCGATCCTGCCTGATTGCCAAGGCTCAGCACCAGACTGCAGTGGTTTTGGAGCCAGCTTCACTATCTGCACATGAGCATTGAGCTATGCTGTCTCATAGCCAAAGGGCTCAATCTCTCCCCCATTTCCTCCAGCAGGCTGTTAGGCACACAGCACAGAAAGCAACCTCGTCTGGAGACTCCACTTCTCCTGCTGTGCTCCTCCAAGGGTGCAGACACCCCATGGGGAGAGATCCGGTCCTCTTGTCATCCTGAACTGCAGTTTCCATGGGCTCACTTCTACGCAGATGGTCCTTGCGGTAACCATCTGGTGGGCAAGCAATGCCCCCAGCACCCAGGAACACAATCAGCTTTCTGTGGGAGGAGACTGGTTGCTGAATTTCTTTTTTTCCAGTCTGATTTCTGTGTGGTGTGCTTGTGCCTCTCCTTCCACTTCCAGCCAGTGCTTCAGTTCCCAAAACTGCAGCTGCTGTGATGACATTACAGAAACTGATGTAAATATTGCCTCGGTGCCATGCCTGCTGGAGGTCTGCAACACAAATACGAAACACCATCTCCCGAGGCAGTCATGTGCTTCCCCAAGTGGCTGCAGTGCTGTCAGAGCCGGGAGGAAAACTTTCAGTCAGAGCGAGAAAGGCAGCGAGTGGATGAAGCCGAACAATCCCAGCCCAGCCGTTGTGCTTAAGCAGCCAGCAGTTGCAGATGTCTCCCTGGGCCCCTTCAGGTCTCTCTGGAGTTTTTGGAAGAAGCTGATGATCACTGGGAAAGCAGGGAGACCAAAATTTTTGGCGGCAGCAGCAGGAGCAGGGCTCTGTGTCCAGGGAGAGTAATGTTCTATAGGCTGTAATTTATTTATTTTGTGGGGAGTGATGTAAATTCATGCTTATGACAGCTCCAGATGGCAGGTATTTCTCATTAACTTGACTTCCTAGCATTTGCTCTCCCTTGCCTATTAGACTGCACTGGCCTTAATTTAACTTCCATGGTTCGAAACTACTGATGTCAGGGTTGCTGCAAGAGGGGGAACGGAGAACACGAAGGCCTGTTTTTCCTGTAGGGCCTTATATTTAATGAATGATGCTCTGGAATGACCGGTGAAAGAGCACTCCATCCTTATGAAGCTACTTCTGCACTGCAGAAGAGCTGAGTCCTTGCCCATTTCTCAGAGACAGCCTTCAAACACTCGTGGCCTTTGCCAAAGACCTTTGCAGTTGTGGATGTTCTTCTCACTGACTGCAATGGACCCTGGATGATGGATGACGGAGCCCTTCTTCCTAATCACCACAGAAAAGCCCTTAAATGACTGGAAAGCCTGCACTGTGGAAGGTTATCCAAAATTCAGTTTCCTGTTATCATCAGAGTCAGCATTGCTGTTTCAAGTACCCCCATGCCAGACACAGGTTTTGGGGGAAAATCCCACAAAACACAAGAGTCAATAAAGCTTTAGAGAAGCCAAACCAGAGAAGAGGACGTGCCAAGAACTGTCACAAGCAAACTGATCAGCCAGGTGCTCATGTAAATGGTTTGCTGTGCTGTGTGCCAACGGCTGGATAGTAGGGATGTTTTGCCTACCACTATTTTAGCTACACTGAGCACTCCTCAGCAGCAGCTAACCATTGTAATGCTCTGCAAGTGAGTGTCTTCCTTTTTTCCATTTTTGTTTTTGTTTTAATATTACCCTTGTGTCCATTTGCAGTCTAGATGAGAATTCAGACGCATTGAGACATTAAACTACAGCATGTGCATAATCATCCCTGGAAAGACATCATCCTTATTTCAATAAACCAGACACTCTCTACTTTAATCTTCTACATGTAATATACCCTTACCTCTCTCCTGCCTTCTCAGAGCTTTATTTCTGATTGTGCACACTTTCTAAGAAAATCAATTCTATCTTCCCCCTCCCTCCACATCATTACTTGTCTCCCAGAAACTGATGTCGTCCCTCTTCCTATGATGCTTTGCCTTACCAAGGCTGCAGGCAGAGTAGAGCAGACACTAGAAGAAAATATGAATAAAAATGATATTTCTAAACAGAAGTAAATGTCAGAAATGTTCATTTTGTGGTTTTGTCTGCATATTTTGCTTTCGATTTCTTAAAAACCAAAAACAGCTAATATATCTGTCTGTGTGTACCAGCTCTGGCTACCACTCACAGAGAAGTATATTTTGAGTTAATGCTGAAAAATTCAGAAGGCCCAGCTCTGAAACATGGCATGTGTATACATGACTGTATGTGTGAAAGAGGGGCAGAGGCAGGGAGAGGTAAAATGGCAGCTCTTCAGATGGTGGAACATTTGGAGCAGGGGATATAGGGCCAGTTTTCAAATGATATTGTTGCAAATGTTTCTGTTGCAGGAAAATATATATATATACATATCTATATATTCATACACACATTCTGTTAGGAAAATTTGGCTTAGGAAATTTAACTCTACTCTGAAAAAAAAAAAATTGCTCCAAACTGCAAGTCTAAATTCAAATTGTAGATCCATACAAGCATCTACATCTGAGCTGGCCATCTTAGGCTCCCTTTATCCTCCACAGAGATTTACTCTAGGCAATGATTCATCTCCTCCTACAACAGACATGTAAATAGGTCAGATGAATCATGGCCTAAAAGTGCCTGTTCCTTGTATTGACTGCAAAGGGAGCCTGAGGTGATGGGTCCTACCATATGTGTCTATACTGACAATGTCTATAGTGAGGTGAGATGAATCCTAGCCTTGACATGGAAAAAGAAAAGGATTTTATCTTGGTTTTGAGGCATGACTTTCAAGTGCTAAATTATCCTTTTGAGATACTGCTCAAAATCATTAACAGTGATACACGATATACAGTTCAAAACACTTTTTTTTTTCTCTCAGAATATGTGGCTGCCACTGCCAATTACGTAAAATATATTTCCTACAATAAGTATCAGATCACACTAAAGTACATACCAGCTCATGAGTTTAGTGTTGGGAAAAGACATTTATCTTTTTGTGCTCATCTGTGAAGGCGTCTCTCTTCCTTGGACAGAAACATAACTGTCCATGTAGTAACTGCAACAAAATAAGAAAAAGAATCACATAGTTTGTTAGGAACATGCAATGCAGGTTCCAATTCCTATTCCTACTAACATCTGAATACAAAGCATTCAGTTGGTTTGGTACTAGGGCTTGCCTTAATTTCTTACAGAAAGAGCATGACAGAAGACAAGCTAGGGCAAAGAGGTCTTTCATAAGAGATGATCTTCATGGGCTCCAACTAAGTTGACTGTTTTATGTTTTGCTGAAGCTGAGGCCCTAAACGATGAAGGAACATCTCTCAAAAATGGGAGCAGACATCTTCTCTGCTGTGGCCAGTTGACACAGAAGCTAACAGAGGCACAAAGGCTGCAGCCCTTAAATTAATATTTCTGCTCCAAAGAAAAGGATAGGATATCAAAGCAAAGCCATGACTACCCATCGACTTATGGAGGGAAAGCTATTTCAGGTAAAACATCTCTCTGAATAAATTTCACCATACTCACCATATGTCTGGGGCAAACAAAGATACTCTTGTAAAACAACTGCCTCAGTACCACTTTGTCTTTTCAATCCCATGTTCCCAAAGAAAAGCTCTTGCACTAGGGACCAATCCTACTTGGTCTATCAGGCAATGAGACTAAGAAAAGGAACAAGAACTTGAAGACCAGGGGAAACTGATGATTTGTGTGATCCCCTTTCACAGGCTGTTGGCAGGTATCTACTCTCTTTCAAACAGCTATCACATCTAGAGACAGGGAGAGCAAACTATATAATCACCAGACTTTGTCTCTCCTTTTTCTCTCAAGTCCCTGAACCTCAAGGCGGGGACTTGGGGAGCAGTCCCTCCCACTGTAAGCGAAGAGCAGGTTCAAGACCACCTGATGAAAGTGAACATGCATAAGTCTCTGAGGCCCGATGCCATGCATCCCAGGGGAATGAGAAAACTGGCTGATGGAGTTGCCAAGTGTCTCTCCAACATATTTGAAAAATCATATGGCAGCCAGGTGAAGTCCCCGGTAACTGGAAAAAGAGAAACATCACTCCCATTTTCAAAAAGGGTGGAAAGGAGGATCTGTGGAACAGATCATGGAACAGATCCTCCTGGATGCAATGTCAAGGCACATGCAAGACAAGGAGGTGATTCAAGACGGCCAACTTGGCTTCTCCAAGGGCAAATCATGCTAGTTGCTTTCTGTGATGATTACATCAGTGGACAAGGGAAGAGCAACCGATATCATCTACCTGGACTTTTCTAAGGCCTTTGACATGGTTCAACACAACATATTTGTTTCTAAATTGGAAAGAAATGGATTTGAGGGATGGACTCTGGTGGAGAAGGAACTGGCTGGACAACTACATCCAGAGAGTTGCATTCAACAGCTCAATGTCCAGGTGGAGGCTGGTGACGAGTGGCGTTCCCTCAAGGGTCTGTATTGGGACTGGCACTGTTTAATATCTTTATTAGCAATTTGGGATTGAGTGCACACTGAGCAAGTTTGCAGATGACACCAAGCTGAGTGGTGAAGTTGATACAATAGAATGAAGGGATGTCATCCAGAGGGACCTGGACAGGCTTGAGAAATGGACTCGCATGAATCTCACGAAGTTCAACAAGGCCAAGTGCAAAGTCCTGGATTGGGGTAATTCCCAGTATCAGTACAGACTGGGGGATGAATGGATTCAGAGCAGCCCTGCAGAGAAGGACTTGGGGTTACTGGTGGATGAAAAACTGGACATGAGCTCATAGTGTGCACTTCCAGCCCTGAAAGCCAACTGTAAACTGGACTGCATAAAAAGAAGCATAGCCAGCAGGTTGAGGAAGGTGGTTCTCCCCTTCCGCTCTGCCATTGGGAGATCTCACCTAGAGTACTGCGTTCAGGTCTGGAGACCCCAACAAGAAAGACATGGACCTGTTAGAGTGGGTCCAGAGGAGAAACATGAAAATGACCAGAAGGCTGGAGCACCTCTCCTGCAAAGGAAGGCTGAGAGAGCAGAAGAGAAGGCTCCAGGGAGACATTCTTGCAGCCTTTCAGTACTTGAAGGGTGCTAATACAAAAGATGTAGAGAGACTCTTTACAAGGGCCTGTAGTGATAGGACAAGGGGTAATGGTTTTAAACTGAAAGAGGGTAGATTTATATCATACATAAGAAATACATTCTTTACTATGAGGGTAGTGAGACACTAGAACAGGTTGCACAAAGAAATTTTGGATGCCCCAACCCTGAAAGTGTTGAAGGTCACATTGGACATGGGGCTTTGGGCAACCTGATCTAGTGAAAGATGTCTCCATCCATGGCAGGTGTGGTGGGCTAGATGATCTTTAATTGTCCCTTCCATCCTAAGTGAGTCAGTGATTCTATGATTTTCTGTGGACTACTAAAGCTGTTTGATTTTTTTTCTAGCACAATAGTCTTCTTATACTAAACGCTGCTTTCACAACACTGAAATATTTCACGAGAAAATGATTATTGATTATGGAAAAACAGATTGTGAGAAATTACCAAAACCTGCTTAACTTTGACTTGGCTATTTTAATTTCTAAGTTTGCAGCCAGGCTGCAATCCCCCAGGTATTGGGTGCTATGATGTCAGGACAGGCTTGGGGAGCACAGGGAAGGGAACCTCAGAAGTCTCTGCAAAGAAACAGCTTGAGTCCAGTAGCTGCAACTCAGTTCTTTACTCATACTGGCTCCTAAGAGCTTCAGCCTCCACTCCAGAAGGGTTAATTCGTCACATACAGCACCAGATGCAAATGAAGGTCATCCATTTGTGCTATGCCCAAACTACCATGGCTCCTGGACTGTGTGGAGTCATCTTGGATACAGCCAGGCCAGAACTGAAAAGATAAAGACCCAAAGAAGCTACAGCACAAACACAGGGAATCTTGTGTCCTGTGTTCCTGGAGCACTCATGTCAAAGACCTGGTGCAAGACACTTGAAATGTCCTTACATGGAGCACTGGGGCAGAGCAGGGCTTAGCAGTTCCAGATCTGCATCATGCCTAGATGAATATCTTTGTTTTGGTGCTAGGCTGAACAACAGTGTTAATGAAGCACTGCACCTCAACTAAAAAGCTAGAGCTCTTCCTGCATCCAGGGCGTGGGTTATACACAACCCCGACAATTTCGGCATGCTTGGTTGACAGTTGGTTCTCATTAATTTAGTACCATATGTGGTCATGTAATATTTCAATCTTAATGTCACAAAGCATTTCAATATTACTGAAACACAATGTTTCAAGTATGCTCAATTACAAGATTTCTAGAATTAAAGAGTTCCTAAATTTCATGTCAGGGTAAAACTTCCTGTTCCAATTCAGAACAAAAATACATTTTAAAATGCCCGAATGTCTTGTAGAACAGCTTTTCCTGTTAATACAAACACAGATGTAGTGTGTAGGCCCATACACAACAAAACACTTAAGCACATCTTAACTTCAAGCTTGTAAGTAATTCCATCTTCAGGCATATGCCTAAATTCTGTGACGTGCTCAGCTCAGTCAAGGCTGTACAATATCTGTGTGTACAGAAACACTTAAGCTGCCTGTTGTTGTTGCATTTCTGCCCACTTCAGCAAGTCTCTAGTGCAACTGTTTCTTGATTTGTTTCAAAGATGGTTGCCAAACAGGGTTGTTGATTCATCTTTCGGTCCCAAGACTGACCATATCTTTGTGCAAATGAGCCGAGTAATTGCTTATTTAAGGAAGTGTGTAATGTTTTGGGAAGTAGGTTCAAATGTGGATTGTAAAACATCACAACTGGTTGGTTTGTTAATGGCGGATGTTCTGGAGGGAGAAAGGAAATTGAAAGGATGAATCATTATCCAGATGAATTTCAAAAGCAATTTAAAAGTCATTTCATAATCACAGATGTGTGCCAAATATACCCGTCCAGCACAAGCTGTAGGCTTTGGTTTTTGTGAAGTCTGCAAGTTTTTTCTTTTGCTATTCCCACTGTAACCTTTTGCAGTGTGGTTTGAAAAGGAGAACGTAAGAAGAAATTAATGCCTTCCAATCTCTCCACATACCTGTCTCTTTCTATAGTGCTGTGCTGCATCCACAAAATTACTGTCAACATGCACAGTGGAATACAAATAACTTTTCACTTTGTGTTCACAGTGAGCTCATGGTTGAGTTATCAACCATGGTTATCAAGTTAAGATAAAAGCCTGAGTAGCTGAGAGACACTGCATCATGTAGGAAGCTCCAGCACTCACAGCAAGGTCCCTCACAGCTCAGCTGATGTTATAACACTGGAGCAAGTGTATAAGGAGTAGGTCTGTCCAGTATTTCTTTCATCTGTCCAGAAGCTCTGTAAATTCTGTCAAAGCAGTGCAAAGTCCAAGATAATAACCACAGTCAACAAGTGTGCTCTTCATTTGAGGTTTGTCCCTCCTCTCCCATGATTCCACTGCTGGTTGTGTGCCCCCACAAGATCAACCTCCTCAAAGTTTTAAGCTGTAAGCCTGCAAGAATGCATGCTAGGATGAAGCTCTGTAAACAGATTATCTTCTTGACATTCCTCCTGTAGCTACAGAGCTTTCTCTGGCCCATCTCTCTCTCAGCTGTAATCTTCACAAACTTTTGAAGCTATCATAGCAATGGTATAATCTTTCACTCTTTACTTTTTAAGTCATTTTCTTCAACTTTATTTTTTTCTTCAACCCTTACTTTGTTTTTGATTTCCTTTCAAAACATCAATGGTTGATTGCATTTGGAGCATTTGCTTTACTAATAGATTGGAAAGTCATCTGGAAAAGAGCTGTGCAAACAAAATGGAAATTGATCTATCAGTTTTATATTAAACAATTATTTTCTCAGAAAGATACCCTAGAATTCTTAATCAACAGACCCATGAAAAATTTTACTTTGTTCAACTCACACAAAAAGATGTTGGGAAATTATGAGAAAAGTGGTGGCAATGTTAGGATGAAGCAGGAGCCAATGTATTTTCAAGAGCACAAACATGCTTCAAAGGAATCCACCAGAACACACAGATGGAAATGGATTTCTTCAAAATTTTATCCCTTAAAATGGTCCGTGTCACCATTTTGTAGTCTGATTTCCCACCTCCTGTTTACAAGTCAGACAGCTAATCAATGAACAGAAAAAATATCATGAAATCATAAAGACCAGTTACTAGTTAGGGATAGTGAGAAGCAAGTAAACTGTGTAAGTGGCTTTTGAGCAACCAATAAGCTGAATTTGTTTGCATCATTGAACAATAAATTTTAATCAAGCCCATGCACTCACTAAAAAAAAAAAAAAAAAAGAAAGAAAAAAAAAAAGTTGATTTGTGGATCTTTGAAGGAAAAATTTGGGTCAAGTAGGCAAATTCTTATGAGCTGTTTGTTTAACCTTTCCCATTGGTAGGGCCAGCAGCTGACTAATAATTCTGTTCTGTACCTGGTGAGAGCTGGTGTTCAAACAGCGAATCTATGGCTCTCTGACAACACTGCTGCCAACATTTTCTGATGCATGTGATGGCAAATATAACTTTTTGTGTCTGTTACTTGAAATACCAATAGCACCTCTTTAAGAAATGTGGCCCAAAATAAAATATGTGATTGTGGGCATAAAAAATAGCAAACCCTTAGAACGTCTATAGAGACCATTGTTGCAAGTCTTATCTGATGAATACTACTTTAAGGTTTGTATTTATTCTCACAAAAGCACCACCTTTCATGAAGAAGACTGAAATATACATGGAGACCTTCAGAAATAACGCAATTTATGATCTAAGCTCACTGTAGCTATGCTATCTTTCAGAATGAACACCCATCAGAACTCTTCATCTTCACAGCTCTGAAGGCTGAAAACATTACACCTTTTCAAGACTTTAGCCAAGCCAAAAAAAGAAGTGCAATCTCACTGTAATAATGTTGTCTTAATTATGTACAATACTTAGCACTAGTTTTACACCAGATGAGTCATAGTAGAAGCTTGTACTTTGCTGTTTGACTAAATCCCACAGCACTTAGAACTCCTTGCAGCAAATGCTTACCAGCTTGTGCTCAGCTTTCCTCCCAGACTAGATTCTTCAGAGAAGGATGGTTTGAAGGGCACTGCAATAGGATGAGCAGACACTGTGGTTGAAAATAAGGGCACAGAGTCACTAAGAACATGCCGAAGAAATGTCTCAAAAGCTCATCAGGTGTTTATGCTTCTACCGTCATAGTCATTTCAATTAATTTGGATCCTAGAAATTATAGATGTGTTTTCTTTCTTTCTTTTTAAAGGCAGCTTATCTCCTGAGCAGACAGGTGCTCATTTTTTGTAATCTTGTGCTGTTTATTGCAATCACTAAGACAATGCCAAACAAGCAATTAAAACACTTGTAGTCATTTAAGGAATACCTGTTTACTTGTCTAACACCACCTAATCTTGTCCTAATAAAATAATCCTATAGAAAGAAGAATCTTTTTTTGTGTGGAGAATTTTTACTACTGGGCTCTCTGAAGAGACAGCATGGTCTCATGGGCACTTCTTCATTTGTGCAGATTTCTCCTGCATCACATGTTTCAGTGCTTGTTGAGCTCAGAGAAAACACCGGATCTTCCCCCAGTTCCCTTCATATGCTCATCTCTAAGAGGAAACTGGCCATTCTCAAATCAAAAGTTGTTACCTTGATGATCCAGCTCTCTTATTGGCATCATGTGATAAGAGCTACTTATCTACGGCTTTCAAACCTTCATAAATGTCATTGGAAACTCCAAGGGAAACACACTATTAGATAGATTTTTTTAAAGGCTCAAGAGCAGATGGACTTGCAGCAGAGAATACTGCAGTCTTCATTCACAGTCAGCAGGAGAAGTAGGCTCCAGCCACAGCTTCTTTGATTCTCTGTCTGGAAGACCGTATAAGAAATTTAAAGTTAGACACTGAAAAATGTTCCCATCTGCCCTTCTCCCTTCCATCCCTCAAATACAGAGTGCCTATGTAGCTGGCTATCACAGATCATTGAGAGGCAGTTGTGGAAGACTCTATATACACAAAAGATAAATATTCTACTCATTAAGCATCCGTGTAATGAATGCCCTATTATGACATCTTCCAAGAGACTCTAGATTAACTGAAAGAAATAAAGTACTTCATGTTGAATTAACAGCTGGTTATGATACTTACCAGTATCAGCTGACAGTCTAGAGACATGCATTTCATCAAGAAGCTTTCACTCCTACACATCATTTAAACATAAGTTGGGTTCTGCAAACTTTTTGCCTGTAAACTAAAGTTCATTACATTTGGATAGTACAGTCCTTTTAGGTAGCAATCAGTTTTTTCAAGTGCCATAGCTGTCCTATCAAAGCTTTACCCAGAAGAAACCACAAGGGATATTGTGCACACCAGAGCATTGCACGTCTAAGTGAAAGGACAAACAAATCATTCTGCACATGGAGTAATTTCATTTCCATTTTAGCCAGGAATGCACTAAATAATGCATCATTCCACAGCTACTCAAAAGGTCACCTTTTGGTCTATGAGCAGCTGCAGCAGCTGCGTTCACCCAAGTCCCCACAGCAAGCACAGAACAAAGTGTGAACGATGAGGAGAAGCTCAGGGATGCAGGTATGGGACAGGCTTCCAGAGGCGTCCCAGTAGTCCAGCTGTGAACCATTGTCAAATTGCCGCTCAATCCTAAATAGCCTCCTTCTTTTCCCTCCTCTTCCTAAGTAAATTAATGATATACAAAATATGAGAAAATAAACAGCCAACTCAGATTTTGACACCATGCAGAGAGAAGTATCCATGGAGATTAGGGACCTCCTATTCATTATTGATTTCTTATCATATTTTACAGGAAGGTACAACAGAGAGAATAAAATAGCCCCCAGGAAGGCACCCCATGAGGCTGTGTTCAGTTTAGTGGCTGCTGAGTTTCGTTCCCAAACCATAATATGAGCAAGCTGACAAAAATACATACTCTGTAGAAACATCTTACCCACAGCTGGTCTAGATAAATCCCTAATATTTGAGTCTTTCATCTCTAGTGAAACTGGATGAAAGACACCAGTGGCTTCTTAGATGTCATCTCACTATTAGGAACCCAGACATGAGGATTGGAACTGGGAATCCATGCAGCTTTCTAGACCAGGGTGTTGGATATAACATGGTTGGACTTGGTAATCTTAAAGGTCTTTTCTAACCTAAATGATTCTATAATTCTATACAGACCTTAGTTCAGAAGGAAGGAGTTTCAAGGTGAAAGAAAATCAACATGGATTATTGTTTAGTGCAGAATCTACATCGTGAATGGGAAGTCAGGGTGGTACACAGAAGACACCCCGCCCAGACCTTGCTTCGATGGGGTGGTGGTTGAAGCAGTGTGCTATTCTTTTAAGATTTCCTCAGTGATCTTTTCCACAGACCTAATCCTGTTCTATTTTGTGAACACCTAAATCAAAATTTCCTACAACCACAATGGCTTTTGCTCCAAATTAAATCAAACAAACAAGGGGAGAAATAACAACTACACAAGAGAGAAACAAGCGAGTAACTCACTGTAAGGGCCATCTTACAGTGATGCATAGCAATCCCTCCTAGACAGCAGCCTGGGGAGCACTTTATTTTTAAAGGTCCAGCACACAATAACAAAATCCTAGTAGACATTCATCTAAACATCTGCACCACTCATATCTTTCCTTACTCAGAAAAACAAATGAACCTTAAAAAAAAAAAAAAAAAAAAAAGGGAAAAATCCTAATGTGCAAGCAGCAAATTAAATATAATACAAAACAAAAAAATCCTTGTGCATATGTATTCCTCAGCCCATCCAGATGTGCTTTCATCTCATCCAGTCACTCACATATCAAGACTGCAGCAGGCCTCCATGAAAACACCCTGAGCTCTGGGATTCCCGTCCCTGTTCCAGGGTGATAGAGGATTCATTAACTCCAGCTGCTGCTGTTAGCTTTCTTCCACTGCAAATAGTTCAGTGTCGCTGTGAGCCAGGACAAAATCCTACCAAAAGCATGTGCCATGTGGCAAGGCTCCACAATTCAGCAGGCTGCCAGTGCTGGAGCCACAGTGGGAACAGCAAGGTAGCAGATAGCAAATGACACAGAAGAGACCAAACAGTAGATGCGTCCATAGGGTTCTTCAAATGAATTTGCAAGAAAATTTTAAAATTTGCATTTTAAAAAGAGAATATTACAGAGTAACCAACTTTGTCATAAATCACTCTTTACAACAAGCATCAGTTACAGTACCAACTGGACTCATCATTCATTAGATACTCCAAATGGTGCCGGAATACAGCTGGCATTGCTTAGCTCCTCTAGCCAAGCTCAAGTCTGCACCAGCCTGCACAAAACAGAATTAAGAAAATCAAGTCTGTTAGCAGCAGGCTTAAATTTGTTCGGCAGCAGCACACACCTCCTTTGCAAAACATCTATGAGCCTGAACAGTATAAAAGGCTAAAGACAGAGACCATGCTTAGTTACACCTCATTTCTTTAAAATGTGTAGTCTTGTAAAAACTGAGGCACGTTTTTAGCTAGAAACCCAAGCCAGAAAATGATGGCAGCTGCTGGCCTGTTGACAATCCAGGGTTTAGTACAGGACCAGCACAGCAAAACAAATGTTCTTCCTAACAGCAGGAGAAACAGGACATTGAAAAACCTAGCCAAACCCTTCTTGTCTGTGCTTGAAAGTCCCACACTTTCGGGTTCTCTAACACTATTTTGGAATCTTTGATGCATCCTGAGATTGCCAAAGATCTTGGCATAACTATCATTACTCTAAGTCACGTCCTTGCTCTGGCCTGACCCTGGAAAAGACACCTTTCCTCCAGTGACCATACCTGCAGCCTGGTGAGAGGAAGCTTCCAGTTCAGCCTTCTGCACAAGGTTCTTCAAGTCTAGCAGTGGCCACACTGCTCCTGCCCACCACCTTCCCATTCCTGTTCTTCCCTCCCTGTCTAATGAGATGATTTTCAGCAAAGCAAACTATACCCAACACAGGAAAACAGCTGCTAGACTGGAGCAAAAATGTGTCCGTGCTCCCAAATCTGTGTGAGCAAAGCAGCCATTTCCTAGCTTCACACTGGATACAACCAAGGTAACTTTTTTCTCTTGGGCTTATTTTTGGAGCTCTCCCCTTTCACATGCATAGTTAACAGGCTGCAATCCAGTTAACACATGTGCACACGCTCACAGACGTACGCACACAAAGCTGATTATGTACAGCTTTCCTTAGAGTTCTGATAATCTGGATAATTTATTCAGGTTGGCAAAGTTTGAGTGTTGTTTTTTTTTCACTTCCTCTGCAGAAGGGGAGCAATGTGATTGTTGCTGTGGTGATCCTTCCCTTAATATTTTTAGCCATGATCTGGCTTAAAGTCATGACTGGCTCCAGAAAGTGTTATTTTATTACAGCATAATATTAAAACATTGGTGAATAGCCTTTTATTTTTTGCACTGAATATATATATATATATCCCTTGAAATCCGCATTTCATTCTAAGAGCATTTACAAATGAAAACATGCAGATATTCCTTTACTGTTAACAGAGCTGGGTCTAGCCTTTGTTCTAGAAGTGGAACCACCCCCAGCCCCATTGTCCTCCATCTCCTTGGGATCAATTTGCACAGTTGGAACTTCTGCTTGCCAGGGTTACGTTTTCAGCAAGGTGCACACTTGCTCAGAAACATCACTGCTAACATTAATAGTAGTTGTATCTGTAATTCCCAAGGAACATAATTTTAGAAAGCTACCTCCTTCCCCCTTAGAAAGGTTACTGACTGCTCTGCAGAATGGGAACAATGTGATTTCATCTATTTTTTTCATTTGTGAGGTTGCAGTGCCAGCATTCCTCTCTCTAAGGAGAGGACAGCAAATGTCAGCTCCCTACCTTCATTTATACCTTGATCAATGAAGCTGTTGGCAGAGAAAACTGTTACACACAGTAAGAAAACAAGTACAAAACTTCTCCTACTGATGGAAATGGCTGAGGGCAAGCAATTCCCATTTGTAGCCCGAGCACATCTTTGCACAGCTCTACCAGAGTAAGGGTGGCAGCACCACCATCACCGCCATCCCCGAACCTAAAGCTCTGCCATTGCATGGCAGCAGTGCACAGCACACAAGGAGGTGCTGATGGGGGGTGGAGGCCCAGCACTTGAGCATCCTGCGCTTGTCCCCTTCACTCCGTTTGAATAGCGAATGGTAGCATCCTGAGAATTGATGTGTTTTTAAGAGTTGCAAACTTACTTTCATTAGACTGCTTTCCCATAACCTGCTTCACATTCGGTTCTCCTTTGGGATTAATCATAGTAAAAGACACCATGCAGTACAGATGAAAACAAAATAATCTGGGACAATGGAAAGCCGTCCTCTCATTTAGTCATGATTTTCTGAAAATGATTATGTTTGAAATGAGATTTTGTTTGTCTAGTTTAAAATCCAGGATTAATCATTCAGGAAAGCTGACAATTCCGTTTCTCCATTTTGCATATCCTACGTGTGTTTTCCAGCATTTAGAACAATTTCCAGGTTATTATTTTTCTGAGGTGGGAACAAACAAGGGTCATGTTTATTTTACATTCAGGCGAATAAAAAGTGACATTCCAAAGGTTTATGAATTCCATCATTGCAACCAAACTTGTTTGCAGCATCTGAATAAACCTGATTCAGATATCTGTTCTTCAGATGCACTAACAGCAGCTACCACAAAAGTTCTTTTTTACGATGGGTTGCAAATACAGGTGATATGAACTATACATTCTATTCATGCTAATAAGAAAATCTCCTAAGAGTAGTAAGTAGAGAAAATGCTCAACAAACAGATGTGTATATATTTACACGTAGACTTAAACACATTTACTAGGAACTGTGTCAAACATGATGACAGAATACAGAATCACAGAATCACAGAATCATCTAGGTTGGAAGAGACCTCCAAGATCATCTAGTCCAACCTCTGTCCTAACACTGACAAGTCCTCCACTAAACCATATCACTAAGGGCTACATCTAAACGTCTTTTAAAGACCTCCAGGGATGGTGACTCAACCACTTCCCTGGGCAGCCCATTCCAATGCCTAACAACCCTTTCAGTAAAGAAGTTCTTCCTAACATCCAACCTCCCCTGGTACAACTTTAGCCCGTTCCCCCTCGTCCTGTCACCAGGCACGTAGGAGAACAGACCAATCCCCACCTCTCTACAGCCTCCTTTAAGGTACCTATAGAGAGCGATAAGGTCTCCCCTGAGCCTCCTCTTCTCCAGGCTGAACAAGCCCAGCTCCCTCAGCCGCTCCTCGTAAGACTTGTTCTCCAGACCCCTCACCAGCTTCGCTGACCTTCTCTGGACTCTCTCAAGCACCTCCAAATACCAATGCGTGAATGTGCCTATGTCTTCTGTTTCTGACTGCTTCTCTAGACATTCAGGATTTTATGACTTCAAGTTTTCAGCAAGTGATAGAAACTCATGCATTCCAAAAAAGCAAAAAAACAACCCTCTGTAGTCAGCACTCTCTGCATAGTCCCTGGTAGACCCTGCAGCCTGCTGTTGCAGCAAACTGCATTGAGGTGAGAAAAAAAAGCCAGTGACACACAGGTGGAATTAGGATACAGCTTCCTTCAACCCCTCCAATCCTTTCCCAGCATCAATAGCTTGGTGAGGGCACTCAGACTGTATCTTCCCACTGGTCCCTACAGGCAATGGACCAAGATGATGCCAATATGTGCCTACGCCACCCCCTGCATTGCATTTTGGGGATGCCTTGGATCTTACACTGTGGCTGAACAAAGACATGGTACTTGTGCTTGTCCAAACCTGAGGCCAGCCCCAAAAGACCTGCATGTAGCCCTGTGACAGAAAGCAGGATCAGCAGCACTGAGGAAAGGGAAAACCATGCCACGGCTCCTTGCCACGCGATGCCAGTAGGCCTCCCACAGCTGCAGCCTCCACACCACCGCTTCATGGCAGGGCACAACCCAGCCCATTTCCTTAACCATGCCCTGGCATGCAGAGGGCAGGATTTTGCAGCAGGTTTACTTTCACCTTGGCCCTTTCCATGCCATATCCCATAATGAGATACCACCACTACCCAGTAATCTGCAGGCATTTGTTTATGTGCATTGTGTGTGTGTATTTTTTGTATAAATAACAGAATTCTGCAAGGAAACAAAGTGACAGCCCTGGGAGCTGAGAAAAAGCATGCTGGGTCTTCTGAAGCCCTTTCTGGATTATGTTAAGAGTTGGATTTCACTGCCGATATTTACCCTAATTTAAACCAAGTCCCATTGTAAGAGAAACAACACCAAAGCAAGGCAGACTGTGCTGGATGGAACCCAGCCTGCCTGGAGCTACTTCGCCTCCCTCTCATTAGCTATAAATGCCAGGTCTTTCTTCTCACGCTCAGCTGAAGGTGTTGCGTTTTGGCTCACCTCCCCTTTGCGTGCACCAAGTCCAACCTAGCTGCAACTTCACAGGACCAGACTGAGCCTTCAAATTCCCCCTCTGTCGCACTCGGCTCCATTTCCAAGCAAATGCCCTACATTAAGGCAACCTTCTGACAGACATTCCAAGCAGTTACAAGCTTCCTACCTGCTGTAATGCAGCCCTATTGTGAATATATATTATAGCATAGCTGTAGCGTGTTATTCCACACCTGCATTGCTGCCTCTGTTGCAGGGGGCTGAGCTACAGCCCCTGCGGGAGCCATGAACTGTGCATTTGCAAGCAGAATGTGGGTTTCTGTTCTATTTCTGAAGCTCTGCTATTCACTTCCTGCCTCGCACGTGGACTGGAGTTTTGCTTAGATGCAAAGCTCAGACTGAGCTGTCAGTCACAATATACTTCTCTTTTTCCCATTTTAGAAAAGGGATTTGTATCTGTAAAGGATGCACTCAGCTCAAAACTGTGTAGCCTTAACTACATTGGCTCTAGAGCAAACTTCCAGAGAGAGATAAAGGTACGTGAGAGAACTAAGCCTGTACTATAAAGCAAGTGTAACTCATGTCCAAATCCCAGCCTTACTGAAGGAAGAACAGTGGTCTACTTTGGCTGTACTGGACTTTGAATCAAATACCCACAGAGCTGGATAAGAAGCTGTCCAGGTAAAAACAAACAGAATTTTTGAACAGTGTATTTCTGAGCAATTTCAATGATTCCTGCTGACAGCTTTGTTTTAAGGACCAAATTCTCAGACACTAACTCATGACCCAGTTCTGAAGCCAAGACAACAGTTCACAGATAATTTTCCTCATACATCCCTCAGCAATTTTGGACAGAAAGGATGCTAAAAGAAGGCCATAGTAAGCACAAATGAGCCAAAAACAGTTGGCCAGATATTAAAACCAGATAAACTTTAGTTAGTAATAAATATAGATTTTCAGCAGCAGTTTTTGCAAACCTGTAGACAGGAACATAGTGGCTCCTAAGTCACTGCAGGTAAGAGGTTGGAGAGACATCACTAGGTACATCTTACCACACACGCATCACCTGCTCAACTCCATCCCAGGTGAAATGAAAACAAAATGTAACTCACAGTTAACACTCCACTGACTGCCTTCCATTCTGATTGTTTTCCTCTCTCCTTCCCCACACTAAAAGGTATTAAGATGTTTACAGATGTTTAATCAAATCAGTATCAAAAAAGACAGAGAGAGCTTAATTTTGCAAAAAAAAGCACAACCAGGATATTTACCACCTCACCTTTCCCCAGAACTTACTTTTGAATTAGCTTTGCAACTTGGCTAATTAGCCTTCACAGCTGCTCATTGCTCCAGCATGTTAATGTTTATTTAATCTTTGAGGCCCCAACTCAGAGCCTCCATCTCTGGATACCTTTAAGAAGGGGTTAGACACATCTGTCAGGGATGATGTTGATATAGTTGCACTTGCCTTCTGAAGGAAAGATGGTTCAATGCTCTCTAAAGATCCTCTTCAGGACTAATTTTCCATGGCAGAGTCCCACCATAACACAACCAAATTACCTTATTTCAAGAGAAACATACCCCATCCCAGTGCCTCCCCCTACCCTCCCACTTCTGTCATGTGTTAATAAATCAATTCTCTGCAGTGCAGTTTGGCCATAAGAGAAGCATGAAGCGTATCTTTCAGAAATTTCCCCTAGGCCAGATAAATAACTTTCAGGTGGCAGATGTGGACACATCGGCCCTATCTTCCTATTCTATTGTCTGTTCTATGTGACATAGAACTAGGATATTCAACACTGGGAGGGCTAGAATAGAGTCTCCCACCACAGCCACACATTCCGTGTCTCTCCACCACCAGACAGTACAAATTTGATCTGAATTGGATCTGGGCAGAAGACTGCATTTCTATCAAGTTTGTCATAGTACATGAGATATCTGCTCTGGCACAAAATTTCTCATTGCCATTTTCAATCTTAGGCAGTCTTTGGACATTTGAACCGTACCTGGAGATACCTGAATGGCATCTGCGGCACCAGTGCTTTGCATTATGTGTCCACTATTTCTTTAAAGCATTCCTACGGGCATTGCTATTGAGTTTCCTCTATTGCCAGATTCCAGTCTAAAAAGAAATGAGTTTCTTGGGCCCCTGACATTTCGGGACATTTTGAGAAAGGTTCTCTAACAATTGTGAAGCAGTTCACAACCCAAGTGTGCATATTTCTAAGCATAAAATATTGCAGGAATTCCTGGTGTATTCTCCACTATTTCTTACCTTCTATGCTGCTCCTTTTCCTTCTTTTTTTTTTTTTTTATTTCCATTCTTTCACCACTTTCATGAAGATCAAAAGTCATTTTATTGTTCTGTTTGATGGATGAAACCCCTCTAGACTCATCTCTGCAATGGTACACAGATCTGCAGGCATATTTTTCTGGAAAAAGTTAAAAAACATTTGAGTATCATTCAGTATATTATAATATTTTGTCTGTTCATTTTTAATTGCCTCTGGAGTGAGGCTTTATGTTTTTCATTTCAAAACAAAGGGGTCTTTTATGCCTGAGATGTAAATTAGCAGTGGGCAAAGCATTCCAAAAAGAGAAAAGAGGGGCTGAACATTTCACCTCACAACAGGAAAGAATTAACCCATGCTGAGTTGTGGAGAACATATGCCCCCAGCTGAGGCCCTCTCTATCTTTTGTCTCCCTCCTGTGAATTGACGCAGACCTAAGTCTACCCACCCCACACAAAACTCCCATTCAAGTGCTCTGGCCCCAGAACATGAGAAACATCCAACAATTTGGAGACCAGCACAGAAGCTTTAAAACTCTCATGCTCAAACCAAGTCTTCCCATTTACTTCTTTTCCAAAATCATCTGACAGGGTTTCAGTGGCAGTTGTCTACAGATGCTGTATTCCGAGTTGGGCTGTACGACATGGCAAGCCACACAAGCAAGCAACTGAAGGCATTTAACCTCCCGTGTTTGTCCATAGAAAGGCATATGGCAGGGCAGCAGGATGGTGGGGTGAGGAGAGACAAGATGGAGCTTGACAGCACTTAGCCTGAGAGGAATTACCAGAATTTTGGCAAAGACAGAATGAGTTGAAGGGGATGCTTAGAAAAGGCAGTTTGTAGTCTGTCAGCCAGCCCTGGGAGAGGGAGCAGAAGTTAAAGGAAGGAGGTTCCCTGGCTGCGGAGGAGAAAGAGAGCACTGGGTTATCAAAAGCACGTGGACATCAGGGAACCATCTGGATCTCTTTCTGCTGTTTTCAGCTAATTGCCAAATATTTAGTGGAACACTGCTCCCCATGGGTGCAAATGTTTGCTCATCCTTACAGTGGAAACAGTAACACACAACTAGAAGTATATTTTATAATACTGTATTGTTTACAAATGCGCTGACTAGGAAGGATGAAACTTTGTCCTGTTTTAAGTGATTTTGGTATGTATTTTAGTTATATAAAATTAACCACGGTAAACTTGAGTGCATCTGACTGCCAGATACAATAAATTCCTCCACTGTCCTCAAATCCTTGATGCTGTCTCTAAACCAAACCAAACCAAAAAATAATCCTCTGAATCTGAATTTCAGTTCTCTCATTTAAAATCCTCTGGCTGCATTTGCCTCTGACTCCTTAGATTAAAAGAAAGGTCTGGTCTTCCACCGTTGCCTGTATGCATCCAAAAGACACTACATCGCTGAAGACTACAGCATTTCTCCCAGTGTGTATGACCAGCAGCAAAATCTGACCAGGTGACCTCAGGAAGAGTTTTCTTAGTGGCACGTCTGTGCTGTATCTTTCTGTGGGAATCCACAAATCTGTCTACACACTTTTGGTACAGCACTTCCATAACACTGTCCCAGGCAGATGCATGTCATAATGCTGTGCTGAGACTACCTACTATAGACAAGGTGACAGAGACAGGAAAGAGGTAGCAGACAATAACAATTTCCTTTTTCTGATCCTCTGACAGAGGTGCAGCCAGTACTGGGCTTTCCTTACTCAAGGAGGGGACCTGCAACTAATATACTGCTCACCTCCCAGAAAGGTGTCCTTTGGAGGAGAGAATGGTGGGAGTCCACCCATCACCAGCTTCCCTGCCACACTCCTGCCGGTACAGTGTTTTAAATTGTAAAGTCTTATTCTTAATGTGCTTTGTAAGCAGTCCCCCCTGCAAAGGCTCAATGTTTTCTACAAGCATCATTTCACCAAGTTTTTTTTCCACATATTACACGTTCCTTTAAGGAATCCCTCTGATGGGATGTATCAATACTGCTGCACTAATAAACAATCATCATAGTTTTTCATAAGATCCTTAATCTTGCCAGAACATTGTATGGTTTATGCTAAACCAATGACTTCTTCGTTCATCTCTTGGGTACCACACCATTCTCCAGTTTTAAAATACTCCATGGTTTGTTTGGGTAGGGTTTTTATGCAAACGTGCCCTTTCCTATTAGCTCTGTTCCAGCCTGAGGAGCTACATTTTTCCTGACGTAGCACTGGTTGCACTACAAAAAGATCCTGCATATCCCACCCTAAAAGCTGCAGTATTTCAATGCAGTGTGAAACCATTGTTGTGTACGTAACCCCCTCCCTCTGAGGACCTACTACTATATATTTTAGCTGTACACCAGTTGAAAAAATAAGACACTACAGGGGAAGTGTCATCACTGTGGACTGGATCTATAATACTGAAAGAACCAACAATTGGACTGGTGATGTGAGGTACCTACAGACCCAGATGCTTGCTTCTCATGAGATGGAGTACTTTCTCTGAGTGCTGAAAACTGAACTCAGTTATAGAAGAGCTCCTAGTTTTACTCAGGCCTGACCACATACACACTTTCATTAAACAAGAAGTTACTGGATTTGTCAAAGTTTTAAAGGAAACCAAATTCAGGAAGCTGGAGCAGATAACCTAGTGGTGAGTTTCACAGCCTAACAACTGATGAGGAATCTGCTCTACACTGTAAAAACAAGAGCAGTCAGGTCTGGTCAGACTACAGATGGTTATCCTATTGGCCTACAGTAGAAACTGCCATTGGGGGATCTCCGTTACAACCCTCTACAAAACAAAAAGAAAGATTTAATCAAGCGCATTTGTACTGAGATGCTATGTATTTCAGTAGGGAACAAACTACAGTATGGTTCAGCTGCAAATAAAAGCTAACTGCTCTTAACAGCATTCTGCAAAGCTGCTAAGGACCTATACATGGACAGCAGGATCAATAGAAGGTAAACTTGCATTTCATAGATGGAATCAGAGCCACTTCATACTGACAAAATAATAAAACAGCAAAAGAACAATGAGACACTCTGGCACATGTGTACATTCTCTAAAACCACACATAATGAAGGCTTTAGCAATGCAGAACTCTATCTTCCAGCTCAAAGTTTTATTGGCCATTATCTCACTGGATTTAGAGCAACAGCTCTGAATGCAGTAAAAGATATTCATTTTTCACAATGTTTCCCTACATAACTGACAAATTTATTATTGTTATAAAAAAGGACACAATTTTGAAATCCTCAGAGCCCCTAGAGTCCCTGACTTGTAATGATGCCAAATATGTTTTTCTTTTCATTAGCACTCAGGGATCACTATATCCAAATCACCCTCATCTACTTTTTCCACTCACATAGATGCATCTGACGTTGGATCACCATCCATCTCAGTTCTGGTCTGAAGGAGTAGCTTTGGACCAGAGCAATCAGAGATACTGGGAAGCTCTTTCCAATTAGGATGGAAACCACTAGATATCCAAACACAGCCTTCCAATGGGCTATTTTAATATTGTATGAACTCTGAAAATCCTGTGGCTACTCCACCTCACTGGTTGAGAATTACGGATACTTCTCTCTGTTTGTAGCATAACAAGGTAGATATATTCAGAAATAATAACAACAATAATAATAATAAATAATTAAAGGACACACAAGTGTTAGCTAACCTTTGGGATGTGTGTATTCTTCAACAGACTTTGCACATCCTCCACCTCCAAGATAATAAAGTGAATCAAATGGCAGCCCAGCATGTTCCAGGTGGCAGGTTCCAGGTTTGGCATTGCCTACATCGGTTGTCTGTGCTTTCTCAGCAGTAAATGGAGACAGACAGCTCCAGAGAGCCCTTCATTCCACCATGTTCAGGGATGCTGGGGAGGTGGGAATGCATCACCTTTTAGAGAGCAGGAGACTAGACTACAAGTTCTAAGATGAGATGCCAAACGTTCAGATGACTACAGTTTGACAGAGTCACCCTTACAGCATGGGTAATAAAGAAAAACAGACTTGGACTGATCTTCAGTCCTCTGGAAGCCCGGATGTTCTCTTCTTTCCGCTATCACTTTCAAAATGAGGGGTGGCAGATGTTTTTTTCTGGTGTCAGCAGAAGGTTGTGAGGACTATAAGGGCATATTCAGCACTGGTCTCTGGGGCTGACATCAGTTCTGTGCAGCATCATGCTCAGTGCAAGGTTATCATTTGGGTCAACAGCCCCAGATATTTTTTTTCAAACTTCTTTTCAGACTCTGCATCAAGGTTAAGCCTAGTTCTCCAGTATCCACATCAGTGTCCATTTAAGTCAAAGAAAACAAAGGAAACAGTTCCTTTGAAACTACTAATGATTGAAGCCTTGTAATTCTTTTCCTGTTTGCCATTATTTCTGTCCCCATGAGTCTCAGAGCTTGCTGCTTTATCTTCTAAGCCTTAGAAGCCCTATTTTCCTCAAGGACACCTTGGATTTATGAACATTTCTTCCTTTATTCACTATGCCCTTCCACTTTTTTTTTTTTTTTTTTTTTTTTTTTTTTAAGATTCAGGAAGTCATTACAGCACCAGTTGATTCTCTCTCCCTGTCAAGTGAACCTTGGGTTTGGAAAGCCAGTGTTTTCTGTATGCAGGGAATGCTTTCTTGATCATTTTCTAAGTAATATGGTATGTCTGCTATAAGAAAGAAATCTCTACGCTTACAAAAACATAACATTAATAAAAAGAGATAAATCTAGACTGATCCTCAGTTTCCCCACCCCACTCTTCAAAACCATATATTTATATATATAATCTTCATCCAATGAAAAGATTGTCTCTTTCATAAGACAACAAATTCACCTTTTCTCAAGCCTGGTTCTTCTTAATTCTTCCTTATATTCTTTCCCCCACCCCCCTCACCCCCTTCCCTTGATTCTTCTCTCTATGCCCATTATCATTAGCAGTCCTATTTTTAACAAACATGTAAATGAGAGCCTTGAAGACTTTACTGATGCACACATCTTTAGTCTCATTTTTCCTTTGTGTTCTTCCTTCTGAGTTCAACCTAAGCAACATACAGTTAATTCAGGGACTCAATACCTTTATTGGCAGTGAGTCCTACTTACAGACACAAAAGAATTACAGCTGCTCTCATTACTTCACAAGTTTAAATAAAAGGATATTCCTTCAATTTAGGATATATCTGGATAACAAATTTAAAAGTCATTTCAGGTCTTTTAATTTCCCTTGCCAATTTTTGCAGCTTTTCAGGCAGACATTGTCCAAAACACTGTTCAAAATATTTTTCCCTGCTGTTGTGACAAAACCCATACAAATCAATAAATACCTAGCCAGCTGAGCAAACATGAAAAACAGTCAGTATGACAGACCACCAAAATATGTTGTCAGACTATCCATGCCGGCAGGGACAAAGTAAGTACTGAAATAACGAACCAATGCTAGGCTGACTTACCATACATGGTTGTTAGATAAATCATGCTTTCACTCAAAGTGAGCAAAAGGAAGGCCACCTTGTGCACCTCACTGATGTGCTGTGGAAGGCAACAGTAAAGCAAAGGGCAGAACCTGGCCATATGCATAAGAACCATAGGACCAAGAACCTCTGAAAATTTTAACTGGGTATCAGTTTATGATTTCTGATTTTGTTGCACATCAGAAGTGCAATCCATTAGGAAAGGTATCCAAAACAAAAATTTTTAAGCTGCCCCCCCCCCCCCCCCAGTTTATATGCACATTCCAGATACGTAACTGGAAGAACTGTGCTAAGGAGGCTTTTCAGAGTATCATCTCTGTTTTACTGTGATGATTTCTGCAACATACTGTGTATCTTACCTTCTCCACAGATCTTAGGAGCAAGACGGCAATACACACACAAAAACAACAACAACAACAACAACAAAAGGAAAGCTAAAACAGTTCTTCATTTCAGAATCTTCTGCTGAGAAACAAAAGCTGTACATGATGTTGTAATGCTGGTAATCTCTCCTTTTCAGCAGTATTACATTTCCATTCCTAGCTCGTGCTCTGGATATTCATGGATTCTTCAGAGACTTAGCAGGTTTCAGACTGAGTAGAAATCAAGTATTTAATGGTGCAGGATAAGTGCATGTAATTACACAGCTCTGCGTTTTAGTATTTCAGTATTATTAACACCTATAGAATACAAATATTTATGTATCACCATGTAGAATGACTCATTTTATCTAGAATTAAAATGCATTCAAGTCCAGGGCAAAACAACACTGCTGTTTAACTACGCATAATCCTAGGTCGAGAAGCCATGAAGGATATCACATTCAATTAATACTTCTTACAGTCTGAAAAAGAAGGATGGAATTTTGTCACTTAGCTGGGGGGAGCACCATTATTCTAATTAAAAAAAAAAAAAAAGGCCAGGAAATTTCCTCATTACAAATATAGCAAATTAAAAGATGAATTTTCCATCATGCAATAAATTCCAGGTTACCGATACTTAGATTTTGAATCAAGGAAAAATAAAACAAAAACAAACAAAAACTTTGAAACCACTTTCAAAGTCAAAACTTACAAATATTTCATGAAACAAAGTCCCCTGTAAATATTTCATGTGAATGATTTTCAGAAAGCCTAACTGGACTGTTTGGATAAAATTATTATCTTTTTGACTTCCACAAAATTGAATGGAATATAATAAATAGATCTGGAATGAAAATGTCAATGGAGCCGATACCTGATTCTGTGAAACATTTCAGTTTGTCAACTGACCGCTAAACAAAGTTTTCCACCAGAAAGATATACAAGCAGGCATCAGAAAAAAGAGATTTCCTGTAAGACACATGTTTGTGCCCTTCAAAAATTTCCTACTCTCGTTCCCCACCTGTGCCTCCTCCTGAGTTTTCTTTGAGGGGATGAGATGGTGCAGGAAGGTCTCAGCTTTCCTGACAAGCTAGCATCAAGCCCACGTCCACATGGCTTACGAGAGCTGAGACTCACAGGCCAAAAAGGCTGTCCAGCAAATAACGGCCAGACACCTTGTCTTGCTCTCTCCTGGAGTTCTCATTCCAAGTCACAACATCAATATTAAGTCAAAAGTTGTGAGAGACAAATTCCGTCCTGTTTCAAAGACCTGTAGACAGAAAAGTTGTGGAAGAAAATGCTAACACTGAAGAAGCAACAGCCTATTTGAAATTAAATTTTAGAAGGAGAGAGTGAAGCATATTGATCTGAGCTTTTCCAGACTAAAATATTAACTGTAAGACCCCTCCTTCACAACAATAACAAACATCATATTGATTTAAAAAAATAAAATAAAATAAGTAATGTCTCAAAACAATAAAGAAAATAGTATTTGCCCCAAACATGTTTTCCTAAAATATTTTGCAACAGAAAAAAAGGGCTTTACTTCCTTTTCTTGAGAAAACATTTGTAAATCAAATAAGAATAAGGCCAGCAACAGTCCCTTGCAGATTTGCAGGAAACTTCCAGTTATACATTACGTGACCTGTGCTACCATGTGAAGGTGTTGTCCATTGGGTTAGCTGTGATCACAACACAATAAATTGTAGGGATTCTTAATAACTGAGTCCCTCTTGCAGCTTCCTCTGTCCTCTATCTAGTCATCCATCTCTCTGCGATTTATAGGATAACACATCCCAATCCTACAGGTAACTCCAAATACCAGCAGTTTATAAATCAGCCTACCTGGTAACACTCCTCTCTTTCCTGCCCTAAATGAGCTGTCTACCCTCCAAACCAAGTCTCAGGACATTGTCATGGTTTTATCTTCTCCCATTCTGCCAAAACCAAAATAGGAGCTCTGTGACAAAGGATATGGGGAATTACTGTTTTTTCCAGGGAACAGAAAGGACTTAGTTGAAGCCCCAGAAAGTTCCAAGACTTTGCATTCAGTGTCTTGAGGTTATTTAACTTTTTCTGTGATTTTATGTTCACCTTTTAAGTAAAAATAACCTGAGCTCTAACTAAAGCATCTGTCTTTATAAATAGATAAAAGCAGTTGCACTATATATTTCACAAATACGTCTAAAATATTTCTTGATTATTTCTACTGAGGTATGTTCTAGGAAGATTACAAGTATGATTAGCAAAGCTGCAGCCCAAGTAATATGTATAAACCTATACCAACCACAGCACCATGCAGTTCCTGAGTGACTGTGAGCGTGTTTTTTTGCACATACATGTGCAGGACAAAAGTACTGCAAGCATCAAAATTATTTCAATACAGATCACATGTCAACATGCTAGTGACTAACACACAGTGGCCACAACTCAGCTTCTCCTTCAGAGTCCTCCGAAGAAATGCCCATGTGATGGTGCTCAGTGTGTCTCAAGAGTGCAGGGTACTCTCAACTGAGCACCCAAAGAGGGCAGACACCTTCCTACAAAAATTTCAGTTGCCTACAGCTCTTTAACCAGACCAAATCTTTTGGTTTACATTTTTACTGAACCCTCACTTATACATGTTCTCAAAGACATTTCTGTGGGAGTTTTTTCCTAAACAAAAGCTGAATAAGAATCTGGCTTAGCCTAATTTGCAATTAAAAGAGCCATGAAACTACAACAGGAGAAACTGCTTTTGGAAGGATTGGCAAGGAGCACTGATGCTGTTGCCAAGGTAAGAAAGATCATTCAAATATACTTGATGAAAATCAAATGTAACTCTAGCTGTTTGCATTTCAGTGTGATATGGTCCATTACTCTCAGAGGAGAAAAGTCCCTGTGAATTAATCCATGTGACTAACATCTCGAGGGTGGGACTTAGGACAAATACGTCTCATAAGCCACACACTTTCTCATTCCCCACACTGGAAACATAAATTACATTCTATTTAAAAGATGTTTTAAAAAATAAACATGAACCTGCCTCTAACTCTTAACGTTAGACAGAACTTGTTCTAGAGTGCTAGGTAAGAAAAATGTTATGGTAAGAGGAAGATTTCCTCACTGCTGAATTATTTAGGAGTTCTCCCTCTTCCCTGGGGTTCTTTGAGACACATCACAACTCTAGCACTTCAGGGTGCATGCAGAGCTCTGATTCTGATTTTGAGTATGGAAGGAGTTGAGTCACTTTATTCAGAGCAAATGTCTGTGTCTCCAACAGAGGACCAATAGCAACAGTATCAAAAGAATAACTTCATTTAGATCATCAGTTAAGGGATTAATTTTATCCTCTGAGCTGTATGGCTACTCCTGGAGTAAAACTTTGGCTGGTGCTTTCTCTTAAAGCCATGAGGAAATCCATGGTTACCTGATAAGACCGTACAAAGTGCTGGGTGCCATCAAATATGATGGAAGGAAATGGCAAGTGGGACTGTTGCTCAGATGAAATTTTCTAAGTGGAAATTCCATTAAAATTGTTCTGCTTTCTGCTTGTTTCTACTGCAAGGCTTCTTGCTCAAGGGATCAACAAATTCAGTGAGCAGACCCAGTCCAAACCTGGTTAGCCACAGCAATAACCATTATGAATCAGCTGAAATTTTCAGCGGAAATTTCTATCACATTTCCAAGATCTGTGGAAGAAGCCACAGACGTATTTATTATATTCAGATTTGCATTCAAATGATCCAGTTCACCTTGTGGATGTTCTGTCTATGTCTCCACAACTGGACTGGAGGTCATACTGATCACCTTCATTGAAGCCAGGTAGCCAGCCTGCCAGAATCAGAAATGAGAACAGGCTTCAATGATGACACAACACAACTGAATCTTGACCTCAGGGCAACAATTTTTTCTGGTACAGCTAGAGATTTGTGAAAGGAGCAATTACACAAGAGTTCTCAGAAGTCAGAGAGTTAGGAGAGTTCTCAGAAGTCAGGTTAAAGGAAAAACACAGAGGCATCTTCCAGAAGTACATCAACCCTGTACCCTTGCAGGGATGCCAAACAAGAACTTTGACATCAGTTAATATCCTCTCTTGTGTAGCTGGGCTGACTTTTTAATTTCTTAACCACCCACTGAGGGCTTTGCCCTGTAGGATTTGGGGGAAGGAGATTACAGGCATGTGTGAGTATGATGAAAGGGGGGGGAAAGATGGAGGGGATCATTTCCAAGAAAGTGTGAGATGCATTTGTTGTTTTACTTTTTTTTTTTTTTAACTTACAAGAAATGTCCTTTTCAACAATTACAGTTCTCTTTCCTTATTTTTGCTATATCAGTGGAGTACTGAAATATCACCACTTTGGCACTGAAATTCTCTTTGGAATGGAAAGGTGGTAGTGAATGTACTACCTGTGATTTCAGTTCATCTGTCTGAGTACTGGTTATTCCAAGCTCCATTGCCCATGTAGTTTTGAATATTTCTGCTTCATGCATCCCCTCCCAGTATGATTTTTTAAGTGTCTGCAAAGTAATCACCTTCAGCTGTGGCTCAGAAATGTCAAGAAAGTTGTATATAAAGCACAGGAAACTTCCTCAGGTTTTGGGGTGTCTAGATGGCAACTAAGAATAATAAAATCCGAAGTCACTTGCTGGTTTTGGAGACCAGACTCATGATTTTATCAATGTCTGTCATGGCAGTAATGGGCTGAAGAGTCCAAATCTGTTTATGTGCTGCTTGGACAGAAACTGTTTCATACCCTTGAACAGCTTGGTTTCTCTCTCCATACATTTCCTATTCCTCCCAAAACACCATTCTTGTGAGCTCTACAAGCTGCTACACAAATATTTCTCTCACTATTTCCATGAATTTTCTGGGGTAGTTTCTTGAGTCCTACATCAAGAGCACTAAGCAAATCAGAACAGCTACTGTTCAGGCAAGGACATATTTGAAGACTGTATCCCTTCAATTACACAATTTGAGAGCAGGCAGAGAAACAGTATCATACCATATAGATCTGCCATATGTAATATGATAGATTAACTGACCTGAGCTACTCTTTTTCTCAGTGTCTAATCAAACTCTGGCTCTGCTCATTTCAACGATCTTTTGAGCTGCAACTATCTCAAAGGATGTCACGCTGGCACCAAAGTCCTCTCCAGTTTGTGCCTGAAGTCTGGGTCTCCACTTCCCATCGTAATCTAAGAAGAGCCTTTGAATCACTTTCTCCTCTGGAGGGTTGCAGGCACATGCGAATTTCCAACTGCAAGACGATCTGAACAGAGAAATTTCAAAAGACACACTGAAATAATAAAGTGGTGATTTACACGTAGTCTACAGTAGGAAAAGCTGGAGTATTTCTTTAGCACACTATTGAAACATCTCTTTTACTTTAGGATGAACATGTAATTTTTAATACCATCTTATGAGTCCATGTGTATGTGATAAATTCCTTCCTGATCTTCAGGGCTGAGGCCACCTGCTCACCCCTCCTCTACAAGCAACAGAATTTTCCCAGATGCTATTCATCTGTGAAAGGCCCTTTTTCTGTCTCTGACATATAGTCTGACATATATGTCTGACTGACATATAGTCCTAAACCACCCCATGCTGTTTGTATAAAAATTCATCCTGAAAAAGTGCACTGGAGAACTGGGTACAGAGTTTTAATTTAACAAGCCTCTTTTAGGATACTCCATTAACATACATCTAATATTAAGGATATCTTGCTAAAACGTAACAGTAAATACATATACAATGAGCAAAACCACTGTTTTGTTTGTTTGTTTGTTTGTTTTTAAAAAGGAACTGTTTGGTATTCACTAATCTAGATACTTTCATAGCTCTTTCTTAAAACCTGAGTAATTTTTGTTTTTCCAAGAAATTTGAACAAACACATTTGAAATAATGGAGTTTCCCACAGAACCAACATTTCATTTCCTAAGAAACCAGGTCTTAAAGTTTTGGATATCTATTTTGCTTTTTTTTTTTTTTTTTAATAAGATCAGGTAATATTTAGATGAGATATTGGATAGTAGCTAACTTGTACCAAAATATATAGTTAATATAACAATAGTTGAGGAACTGAAAATGATTATGAAGCCTACTGAAGGTAACTGAATTTTATACATTAATCTCCAGGAAAAGTAATAGTATAAACCCAAAGATACCATAACCCTAACTTTATCCCTTCAGCTATTCAATTTTCAGGAAATACTGTCAAATTGCTGCTACTGAATTCTACAGAATTTGCAAAAGCAAGCTTTTGCAAAGACCTCTAGACAATAAAAATATTTCCTTGCATGTTTTCATTAGCAAAAGTGGAATTGATAAAATTTCTGCCTATCCCTATCTTAATAAAAATCCTTTCAAATGGACATCATTCTGCCAAATGGGGGGTGGGGGGAAGGGGAATGTTGAGAAAAAATGATTTATGCTTATTTTTCTATTTCTCATTTTCATATATATGTATATATACACATGTGTACGTATAAAGAGGAGTGAGCAGGAAAAAAGGAAGGGAAAACAGGGATAGTATTTAATAGTTTTCAAATTCAAAATGAAGTTTTTAAAGAGAGACAATTTTTTAGACTGATCCTCAATGTAAATATGTGAAGATATCTAGAAAGCAAAACATTTTAAAATAAGCTTTTTTCTTTTCTTTTAATCTATACTCCAACATGCTGCATGAAATAGCATGAAATATTTTCAATTCACCCTGTCAAATGCTTTTTCAAATTCTCTGTAATTCTGCCCATGTAGACCATCACTAGAAATAGCTCCTTAATATAAGGTAGGCCAACAAAAGTTCTGCCCTGTAACAGCACGTGTATTAAAGCACAAGTGCGTGGCACAACCTCAACTGGTACAAACACAGAGGCATGAGGGGCCTCTAACACGTGGCACAAAATTAGAGCCAAGGGTTTGTATTGACATGAAGGAAAGCAGTGACATATGTGAAGACGTATATGAAGCAGTGACTATATGAATAAGGATGTTCTAGGAAAAAGACCTAGAACCTGCTTACAATAAGAGCATGAGTCAAGGGAACAAATAGAGTCACCAAGAACGCTAGCTTCCAGACGCCAGATAGCACACAGTGTAGAGGGTAAAAGGAGGGAGGCATGGACATAAGGAGACTTAATTCCTGCGCTAGCACCAGCCTCACATAATGTGGCTGAGGTTAAGCTTTTAACTGTTCCTGGAAGTACAGTGGCTTGTGAAAAAAGACCGACATTTTTGTAATTGCACAGTGTTAGTAAAGTTTTGGGAAGTCTGCTGTGGTTAGTGTCACATTGTCACCAGCTGGAACAGAAATCTGAATTGCGCAGTGGTACCTTTGCTCTTGTGAGGCATAACAACATCAGTAATACATTTATCAAGTAAGTAATGGAGAGCTGCACAAGGAGATTTTGACAAATAGTGCTTAAAAATTAATGTTTAAGACACAAATGTTTCCTCAGAATTCCAGAAAACCTAAGCCAGTTTGTTCACCCCTACCTTATTTTCTTTCGGCTTTTAGAGCCAAACAACTTCTCTGCCTGTGTGAGATTTTTATAAAAGGACTTATCAGTCAGAAGAGGTGGTAGAGGGTTGTTTTTTTCTTCTTTCAGCAACCCATGACACTCATTTTTCTCCAGCTGTGGAACACTGTAATATTAAGCAATGCTACCTCACTCATTGTGACAGTTGCATTTTTTGTTTAATCTTTGAAGTCTGTTATTTCCTTCACTAAAAGGCCAAGAGATGCAATTTCCTTAAAGACAACAGTTTCCATTAGCAATAGCATTTGGTCAGCCAGGGACCTAGCACTACAAGGCCGGCCTTAACAAGCACAATTTGTATGAACAATCTGGAGGCTCTCACTAACAGGTTATAACAATAAATTTACCCAGTGACTGTGTATTTACAAGAGCTATAAGAAAGAGAACTCAGATTTGACCTATTAGACATACATATCTTCCTCACGTGAACGTCAAGTGTGATTGTTATTATCGTTGTAGTTATCACTGTTCAAAAAGAAAAGTTTGAAGAAGTACTTCAATGGTCAGCGTTAGGACTTCAGGATATTACATTACTAACACACTAACAATTGGCCTGAGGCTGCTTTCTAACCTACATATACCACTCTGGAAAAACCATAAATGCTCTTGACTACACTTATGTAAGAAGAGGAAATTGAACAGGATATGCTCGGATATTTCAAATATACTTATTGCTGTTTATCAATTTTATATTTCTAAATTTGTCTCCTCAGAGAAAATGTCTCTATCTTAAGTCTGCTCCTCTCAAAATGATTTATAACCTTCATCTACAATAATGCCAAGATCTTTAAAAGATCTGAGACTTGAATTAGAAACCAGACATGATTGAATCATGGCTATTCCATAGGGCAATGCTGCATCGTACTGTTTGAAGATACATTCAAACCTTCTATGACTTGCACTACTTACAGATATGTTGCCGTGGTAGAACAAGAGAATCAGAAGCACGGTAATTTTTACTTGTCTTCAGAGGTGAGGTAATGCTGGGATCACAAAGGTCTGCTATGGAATAAGTACAGGGTATCGCCTCTAACTTGTTCCAAAAGCATTCTGATCCACGCTTGCATTTCTAATCCCCTAGAACTGTTACTTGCATTCCAGTTATGTCCGGTGCGCTCTACAAGCTATTCGTAGCAGAGATCAACAAAAAGTTGCACAGAACAGCAACTTGTTATCTGAATGTACAAAGTTGGTCATTAAAAAACAAAAACCAAACCAAACCAAACCAAACCAACAAAAAAACAATATTTCATGGGAAAATGCCAATTCTGACAAAATTGTCATCCATGTTTCTCACTTGAGATTTCTTGACTTCCAGAGCAGCAGCAATTTGCTGATTTTTAGATGTCACCCAGAACATGAGAGAACAGCAGAATAGAAACTTTACCATAGCTCTCCTTCACAAGCACTTTAGTGTCACATGCCTTTCAATATTTTGTCCAGCAATAACATATCTAAACATTCAATCAGTTCTAAGTACAGATATGACTCAAAGATTGCCAACACAGTGAGTTTGTTGGAAAGGAGTCATAGAGTCATTCAGGCTGGAAAAAACCTCTAAGATCATCTAGTCCAAACTTTAAGCTAGTACTGAAGTCCACCACTAAACCACGCTACCAAGTTCTAAATCTACACATTCCTTGAAGACCTCTAGGGATGGTGACTCAACCACTTCCCTGGGCAGCCTATTCCAATGCTACACAACCTTTTCAGTAAAGAAATTTCTCCTAATTCCCAACCTAAACCTCCCCTGACACAATTTGAGGTCATTTCTCCTCATCACTTGGTGCTTGGGAGGAGAGTCCAATCCCCACCTCAGTACAGCCTCCTTTAAGGTAATTGAGGTAATTGTAGAACACAACAAGGTCTCTGAGCCTCCTTTTCTCCAAGCTAAACAACCCCAGTTCCCTCAGCCGCTCCTCATAAGACTTGTTTTCTAGACCCTTCACCAGCTTTGTTGCACTTCTTTGGACACACTCCAGCACCTCAATGTCTTTCTTGTGGTGAGGGGCCCAAAACTGAACACAGTATTCGAGGTGTGGCCTCAGCAGAGCTGAGTACAGGGGCCCAATCACTTCCCTGGTCCTGCTGGCCACACTATTTCTGATACAAGCCAGTATGCTGTTGGCCTTCTTAGCCACCCAAGCACACTGCTAACTCATTTTCAGCCAGCTATCGACCAATATCCCCAGGTCCCTTTCCCATGGGCAGATTTCCAGCCACGCTTCCCTCAGCCTGTAGCATTACATGGGGTTGTTGTGCCCCAAGTGCAGGACCCAGCACTTGGCCTTGTTGAACTTCATACAGTTGACCTCGGCCCATTGGTCCAGCCTATCCAGATCCCTCTGCAGAGCCTTCCTACCCTCGAGCAGATCAACACTCGTGCCTAACTTGGTGTCATCTACAAACTTACTGAGTCTGCACTCAATCCCATGTCCAGATCATTGGTAAAGATATTGAGGAGATCTGGCCCTGGGGGACACCACTAGTGACCGGCCTCCAGCTGGATTTAACTCCATTCACCATGACTCATTGGGCCTGTCCACACAACCAGTTTTTAACCCAACAAAGCATACATCCATCCAGGCCTTGAGCAGCCAGCTTCTTCAGGAGAATGTTGTGGGAAATGATGTCAAAAGCCTTACTGAAGTCTAGGTAGACCACATCCATTGCCTTTCCCTTATCGACTGAGTGTGTCACCTTGTCATAGAAGGAGGTAAGGTTCATCAAGCAGGATCTGCCTTTGATACACCCATGCTGACTGAGCCTAATCACCTGGTTGTCCTGTAAGTGCTGTGTGATGGCACTCAAGATAACCTGCTCCACAAGCTTCACCAGCACCGAGGTCAGACTAACAGGCCTGTAGTTTCCTGGATCCTCCTTCTGTCCCTTCTTGTAGACGGGCATCACATTTGCAAGCTACCAGTTGACTGGGACCTCCCCTGATAGCCAGGACTACTGAAAAGTGCTGGAAAGTGGCTTGGTGAGCACTTCCACCAGCTCCCTCAGTACCCTCAAGTTGATCCCATCTGGCCCCCTAGACTTGCGTACATCTGAGTAGCAGGTCACTAACCATTTCCTCATGGATTATGAGGGCTTCATTCTGCTCCCTGTCCCTATCTACCAGCTCAGGGGGCTGAGTACCCAGAGAACAACTGGTCTCACTGCTAAAGACTGAGGCAAAAAAGGCATTAAGTACCTTAGCCCTTTCTTCATCTCTTGTCTCTCTGTTTCCCTCCACATCCAACAAAGGATGATTCTCCTTAGTCCTCCTTTTCTTGTTTATTTATTTATAAAAAAACATGTATTGTTGTCTTTAACAGCAATAGCCAGACTGAGCTCAAGTTGGGCTTTGACCCTTCTAATTTTGTCCCTGCACAGCCTCACAACATCTTTATTGTCCTCCTGAATGACTCGCCCCTTCTTTCAAAGGTCATAAAACCTCTTTTTCCATGAGTTCAGCCAGGCCAGTCTGTACTGTACTTCTGTACTGGCTCATCTTTCAGCATGTGGGGATGGCCTGTTCCTGTGCCTTTAGGATTTCTTTCTCGAAGAGTGTCCAGACTTCCTGGACTTCTTTGCCCTTCAGGACTGCCTCCTAAGGGACTCCACCAATTAATCTCCTTAACAGGCCAAAGTCTGCCCTCTGGAAGTCCAGGGTGGCAGTCAATCCCCCTCCTTACTTTTCCAAGAATTGCAAACTACTCTACTAATTTGAGATCACTGTGCCCAAGATGGCCTCCAACCTTCACATTACCCATAAGTCCTTCTCTATTTACAAGCAAAATGTCCATTGGGACACTGTCCCTAGCTGGCTTGCTCACCAGCTGTGTCACGAAGTCATCTTTCACACACTCTAGAAATCTTCTAGAATACAGCAAAGACCTTGGCACAGGCCTCAGGTTTCAAGAAAGTTTCAGATCAAGGAAATTTATATCATTGATTTCTGGTAAGTAGATGCCTTGAGAATGAGACCTGGCTTTGTGATTGGTTTGACCTCAAGCAGATTTGGATCCAAAAGAAGGAGATCCTATTATCCTGTAGGAAAGAAATTCCTCTTTTCATAATCTCTTCTATTTAAGCTTCATTTTAGTAGACTTCTCTTAAGTCTTTAAGTCATTGGCTGACTTTAGCATGACATGTGAAGGACCAATGTAGAAAAACTGATGTGTGGTCAGAATCTAGTGGACCCCAGGGACCTTATAAAATCCCCAAATGAATCACCTTTTTACAGTGCTGATCCATTCTGCTCACTTCTGTCTTCTGTAACTCTCTTCTCCATGATTTACTTGCTTTAAAAACTTGATGCACTTCCACCCAGCATTTTTCTTTTCACTCTCCCATAACATATTCATCTCAGCTAATAGTGCCAAAACAGACACCAACACAGAGGTGGCAATGTGGAGCCATGAAACTGAGTCAAAACAGCAGGTTCTAAGATCATCCTTCTCCAGCAAAGAGGGTTGGTAAGAAATTCCCCAAAAAATTAAGGCATTCCCCTGCACTTCACCCACTTGTTGAAGGTATTATGAAAAGAGTTTATAATTCAGCCCTGAAGATATCAATGCCACTTACTAGGAATCATCACATTATTACAGTGCAAAGTGTCCTCCATTACGATGGCTATAAAATAGTTTGCCTTTACTATATTTCAACATTATGCCATTTTTGTTAAGTAGGCTGGATAACCAAAATCTGATTTTAAAAAGGACTTGATACTTGCCTTATTAGAGAGGGTTAGAAGACAGCCTGTGTTTCATAAAGGGAAACCTCTCTTCATATATCTATCATATCAACATAAACTTCACAGCAAAGGCTACAGATTCACAGTAAGGCCCCAAACCCATGTTTGTTTAGAAAGAGAGTACGTTCTTCTTAAAAATTCACCTTTTATCTGTTTCTCAAAGAAATAAAGTGTTTCTGAGTGACTGCAATAGCCTCACTGCCAAAAAAAGTCCAGCACAGCAGATTAAAAGAAAAGTTCTCCAGAGGCAGCAGTGTGTTGTACCACCCAGGGAGATCTTGGGTATGCATCAAATGAGACCAACCTTCAGTGTGTGGGTGTGCTGAGGCTTTAAAGAGATTTCCAGTCAAGGAGAAATAAGAGTCTCCATTTCAAGCTACGTGCAACATTCCACATGTGTTAAGCAAGATAAATTCCCCAATTTTAGGGAGCTGGCCCAGGAAGCAGCTAAGGTATTCAGACAGGTAAAAACTTCTCTCCATGCTGCATTTAAAACACAATTAACTGGGAGACTGAACTGCCACCCTGCTCCCTGTCCCTGATACAAGCAGCACAGCAGAGAGTCTACAAGGTGGAAGGAAAAAAAAAAAAAAAAAAGGTAATGCAGGAAACCAGCCACTGCCCATCACAGCGTAGCTGGAAAAGCAATGCTGGAAGTCATTTATTTATTTGGCCTCACTAATTAATTAGACACAGGTGTAAAACCTGGCCTACCTTCTGGCATAAACTCAGAGCCGTGCCTGGGCTCCTTCTCAGCTTCCTCCACCACCTCCCAGAGAGCCCCCGCATCCACCCGCTGTGCAGCACTTGGCTGTGGTTCCTCTGCACGGATAAATGAATGCACAAGCTGAGAAGGGACACATACATATGAAAATCCCCAGACCTGGCTTACTGCCCCATGGCTATATGATGCTCCGCCAGCTGAGACACCACGCTGCAGCAAGGCTGAGAAAATCGCCCTATGTGTATCCTCCCAGACCTCGGGGAAACTCAGCCCAGCCCTGCGGGGGGGGGAGAAATGGCAAAGCACCAGCTCTTTTTTTCTTTTTTTTTTTTTCTTTTTTACTCTTGAAGCTGGGGGTGCTTTATAGCACTACATCGCAGTAAATAAAAACAGGAACACTACTGACTTCAGATATGACAGCCATGAAGATGCTTGACAAATCCTTTTTTCCCTTATCACAGCACCATGTAAAAGATAAGAAGGGTAAGTGCTTAAAAGCCCTCACTGACATACAAGGATGTGACAACTGTCTCCCATCTATCTAAGCTACCAAATTTTTGATTTGTAAAACCAAACCAAAGACCTTCTGAGGGCAATATAAAGGCTACCTAATTCAGTAAGATGAGCCAAATGGGACAGATGTTTCAGAGTTGCACAGAGCTGTACGTATGTGACTTCAAAACACAGTCAAGGTGGCAGAAACCTTGGCTCTTTTCCTATAAGTACAGATATAATCTTCTAAACAATGTCTCCTAGTTCTCATTCATGATCAACCTATGCACCTGAACCTAAATATCAATGAGAAAATACTTATGGACAAAACTATTTGTTATCTTAAGACTATTTGTTACCTATTAACATGCTTAAGACATATCACAGGTCTGGATAAAGTCAGACTTTTTGCAGTAACCTTACTTTGACTTCATTTTATCACACGGACTTTGCCCATCAGCCCTTCTCTTACCTGGGCAAGTACATGCAGCTTATAGGTTTCTCTTTTCCTCAGAGTCAGAGGTTTCAGGCAGTAGCTGATTTCTTGTCAGGAAGATATCATTTTTCTTTGGCAACATTCAGATGGTGATCAGACTGGTAACAATGCTGACTGAATTCGTCATTCAGGCCTCCTCCTTGTCCCCATAGGTTTGGCAGGATCTTGGAAATACATGAGTACCAATAGGGAAGGTCCTGACGTCTATTGCTACTCTGCAAGAAAATACACTATGCTCCATCATCTGCTCCATTTCTCTGAGGTTTTGTTTTGGTTTGGCTTGGTTTTTTTCCCAAAACCCAGAACTCTGGTGCCTCTATTTCCACATCCACTGAGGTTCCTCCCCATCCACCTCAGAAATGAATCCCAGAAAAAGTCTGGATTTGGTGTTTCTGCAGACTGAACATGGGGCAGCACCCAAGAAAGTTGCCTCCTGCACTTGCATGCTGCTCTAGCCTATGCCTGCAGTAACCAGGTGACTGAAGTCAAACAACACTACAATTTTGCAGCTTTTGCAAGAATGTGCAGAAAAAACACTTACGGAGGAAGACACTGCACTTAAAAAAGCACATAAAAATGTATTTTTACCTAATAACAATAAAATAAAATCCTCTGCACTAAGCCACCTGGATGAACTGTCAATTATTTCATTTTAACAACTGGAAAAAAAAAAGATAAAGAAAAAAAAAAAGCTATTAAAAAACTTGGTCTAAGTAGTTGTTAGGAGATATAGAACATGTCACAAAATAAAAGAAAAAAAACAATTAAAAATTACATTTGCTGCCTTGCATCTTCATTTTATACTTACTTGGAAACTTCCAAAAATTTAGATTGTAATATGAGTTTAAGCACCACTTAATGACTTGGCTCCAGCTGAACGTATTCTCATTATGTAAATGTATCTTAATTTGTCCTGATTAAGTAACAGTCATTGCAATTCATTATTGCTAAGTGAAACACAATTCCTAGAACAGTCCCCAGTAAAACAGGCATTCCAGATGAACATACTGTTCTCCCCTTACTTTGAAGCCAGGATGTCTGGGCATTGGCCTCCTTTAATGTCATCAAAGTGTTTAATCTGCTACTATGATTAATTAGAAAAAGCACTAAACTGCCAATGATAACATCTCACGCCCAAAACAAGGGCCCCAGATGAAGGAAAAGAAACTTCTCAAAACTTCTGACATGGCACTGAATAAAGGGCATTAGAGAAGATATTTTCAAGACTGAGAGGGATTTAATCCTCATAAATCCCGTTAAAAAACAGCATGTAAATCCCTAGAAAGACTTTGAAAATTTTAGCCCAGACTGTACGTTTCATAGCTCTCATGGAGGATAAGCCACAGGCCACGAAGGACAGCTCACCTGCATGGACAGACACTCCTGCCAGCCCTCTGTCCTGTAGGAGCTACACTGCAGCTTCCACAGTGCCATTATTTGGCACAATATTACTCAAAATGCAAGCTAAATACAGGTAATACATCATGGGATGAAGGCCCGGTATTAAACTGTCCAAGGAAGGAAACACCTCCCTCTGTGTTTCCAGAATATCATGTAATTTACAGTCACTGCTGTGAGCTCTCTGGAAGAATATTAATGTCTCCCCTTCTCAGCCGGAAGTATTAAAGAGTCATTATTAACATCTGAAAGTATAGTCTACAGGCTGAAAAGGGAGCTCTCTGCAAAGACACAGAGACATTATTTCCTGGCCAGGAGCTGAGTGTAATACTTTTTCTTACGCTTTTACTGAAATGGGTTTCTATGCCAGATTTAGCCTCATCCTAGTGCCTTATTCACAACTCTGAATCAAGCACATGAATTCCCCTATTCATATTTAGAAGGGAACAAAGATGATCAGAAACGATTTCAGAAAAAGTATTCTGTATATTTTTTTAAAAAAGATATTTCTATACAAAATCTAAATTTCAAGGGCACAGATTTTTACCCACTATGAAATGGGAACTTTTAAGGTGATAGAAAAGAAAACATAAATGTATTAAGGAGGAAGTAAGGCTCATGAAAATTTTGAACAGACATTTCTACAACAATATAAACCGACCGTACTAATTTGAAGCATGGGGACTGTACCAGTCCTTGTACAGAGATGTTTCACATTAGCATGTTAATTCTTGTCTTCTTTCAGCAATGGACCAAAATGAGTCAAAAAATGCTGGTCTCACATGGAAAGATACTAAGAATCAGAGAAATCAGACCACAAACTGATTTAACATGAAAATAGGTATTTCTAGGAAGAGCTGGAAGTATAGAAGTGAGCCTGGAGTCTTGCTTGATGGAAACAACCTGAAAAACACTTCTGAGGAAGTCACTGATGGAAGTAGAAGGCTGTTCAGAGAACAGCTAAGTGCATGCATGACCAAAGACAGTTTGTACAGTATGATTCAAGATGTCTTACACAAGCTGTAATGGTCAATACAGCCTTGCATGAAGATAGTGGAATTTTCCAGAACTGCAAGAAGCTAAGGTTAAGAACAAAAGACATGTTCTGGGCAGCCAGGAGCTTCACTGGTAGAATTAGTCACTCCTGAGTGCTTGACAGCAGCTTTGCAATAGACACACGGGCTATGACATTAACTGGGAAATGCAGAAGGACTCACGTACACACTGCTGCAAACTCAAACTTCTCACTGCCCATGCTCCATGTTGGCTGGATATGAAACACTGGGGAACTTGCATAGTTCTCAGTATGACAAAAGAAACTGAGGCTGCCAGCCCTTATTTATGTGGATGTACCCTCAGACATTGCTTTGTTCACCATTTTACTCAAGACAAGGCAAGGCAAGGCAAGGTAAGGCAAGGCAAGGAAAGGCAAGGGAAGGGCATTAGAGAAATGGTGAATACTACGGTCATTTGTCCTTTAACTAAAAGTATGGTCATAAATCATTCAGCACTCTGAGATACTTGGCTCCTGATTCTTATGTATGTCAAAACCAACTGTAGCATTCTTGCAAGGCAAAGGGCCTTGTAATTTGACGATGACACATCAAGTGAATAGAAATGGGTCTATGTACAAATAAGAATTGAGTCTACAGGTTGTTATGGTCAGTCTTGGTTCCTGATCAGAGGTGAGAAAACAAATTCACAATAGATGATTGTAGCTATTCTGGTCATGTACTTGGCAGCTTGGGCAGAGGATAGAGCTGTCCTAGAAGCACATACCAATACAGAACATGAGATAAGCATTGTGAGTCTAACACACATGGGCAAAACTGTGAGCAACAGCACTGGTTCTGCATATCTGCAGGGGACGTGGTTCCAGGTTTCTACACAGTCTGCAGTCTTGTTGGAACTATTGTAGCTCATTTCTCTGTTGCAATTGCTTTTGCTTCAACCAGGCTACAAAACCACTTGGAATCCTTGAAAAAATCTGGAGTCCTCAAATTCTGGGCACTAAAACCAACACAACTGAAAAACCTGAATGTAGGGCTACATTACCCAACGGGTACATCCAAGCATTAATCTAAAGAATTCACAACCCAGCTACATTTTTTTCCTCCTCTCTGAACTAAATGACAGAACAGAAATCCCCAGTGACCTTCAGAAAGCACATCTACTTGAATGACTAAATCAAGATGCCCACCACTTGTAGTGGCTGATGGCAGGTGAAGCACATACTGAGCAAGAAACGAGAGTGTTAAAGATTTTTGGCCTCAAGTTGGCAGTATTTGTTGTTACTGTTTTGAGGAATCCTTTGTTGTTCCTACATGGCATAAGGTACCACTCATCAAATATGTTTAAAAGGACTAAAATTCAGAAAAGCTCCACAACTAAGATTTATTGCCCTTAATGTTCCTATTTAAAGTGTTCCTGCAGTGCAGAGGGTCACTTTGTAAACACAGAACTTTCCTGCAACGTGCATTTCCCCCTTCACTTTTATGTAAGCTTTGTTAAATTTTATAGGGCTACAATTTCAGTTAACCCCCAGCATGGCAATTTCAGTGTGGCTTACAAAATCTAGTCCAAAAAATATATATTTTTTCTTCTCAGAAGTATTCTTACCCTCTTTAGAGACCATTCTGACAGCAGAAGAGAATTCCTAATTTGATATCTAGCAATTAAACTTATTTATATACAGAACAGCAAGGATGGGCTTAAAATGGTGACCCAAGCAGAGCAGAGGGCTGAATAAACATGTCCAAAATTCACTCTTCAAGAAAAAGAAGCCTCCCTTGGCAATCACATTAACCTGAACACCCAAAGGGACATTTTGCCTAAGCCTCAGGCTGTGGAATTTCATTTAGTTTTTACTCACCACTTTCATCACCTGTTTTCAAGGTTGTGTTTGAAGTTACCTAACTCCACATTTGGGCACACAAATAACTGGGAGGAATGACAGAAGCACTTAACCCTGCCACACTTTCAAAAGAGCCAGCATGGTTAGATACAATAAAAGCTGTAATGATGGAGTCTCAGCTGAAATATTCAAATACGAATTGAGGTACTTAATGACCATCTTAATTTTTCTGTAAGTGCTGAGCAGTCGCCTTAAGTAAAGCAGGCTCTTCTGAGAGCATAAGTTGAGCAACTGATATCACAGATGGTTTTTTAGCATGTTGGTCCATAGCCTGAAAAATGCAGTTTATATTTTTTAAAGCACGGATGTAACTAATGAACTTGTTTAAATATTAGGCAACACAGCAAACATGAGGTGGAAGTCACAGAGAAGAGCATGATAGAATACAAAATATAAACCCACGGTGGGGATGTACTCTGAGCCAACTCATACATTTTAGGCCAAAAATTAGCATTGCCTAACAACAGAGTTTTTATTTAACCCATTATAAAGATTCCTAATGCTACAAGCTTCACAGTCAGATATAACCTAGGAGCAGGGCCGAACTTCCAATGAATGAAGGGGGTGGCAGAATTTAGTTTCCAACCTAGGTCTCTCATGAACAAATTACATGTACGGTAAACATACATGCATTGTTACATATTCACTTTTCACAACTTTAATTGTACCTTAAAGTAGGAGAATGCTTTAAAAATGCATTAAGCTTGATAGCTGGAGAAAAATGAGGCTGTTCTAACATATCCAAGTGCAGAAGATTTTACTTCAACTGTAGAGAGATGTTGAACTTCTGCCATGGGAGATCAAGACCATCATTGCCAAGAGATGGAAAAGCTAGTAGGCAAAAGCAGATTGTTTTTGAAATATTGAGATTATTAAAATCTTAACTATAATTGACCCACATGCCACACAGCTCATATTTCTAGGTTCTATGCTTGCAAGAACAGTGCATTTTGCTTTAAACAGGGCTCAGTGTTACCTTTCTCTTTGGGCTGGTAAATTGACTGCACTCTTTCAGTATGAAACAACTTTTGATGAAAAAGGAGTTCGAGATTTTTGGCCTTGTTGTCACTCTTGAAATGAGAAGCTTGCTCTCCCACCCACTGTGAACTATGCCAGCCACATTACTTCTCATGCTTCCAGGGAGATTTCCCCTCGAGGTCACAGCGTTTTGTCACTCTGTGGTGGGGCGATGCAGCAATCTTTTGCTGCAGCACAATTAAGGCATATACCCAGAATGCAAGAATGTGGTGTAGCTGTGTCAACATCACAAAATAATTACTCATTCCCTGGGACAATTACCAAGAGGTCTTAACCTCAGGAGGAGTAGGACCAAACACTGGCAAGTAGGTTGTTGCTTTCTTCTGCTGCACAGCAGAAAATGTGCTTAGTAGATGTGGCCCGTCCCTTAGCCACTTGTCTCAAAGGCTGCACACAAACTAGTACTGCTCTAATATTCTGCTGTTCAGACTGGTGATAAGATCAGAAGCATGGCCAAATTCAGATTGACCGAAAGAGCCTGAAAATACACTCATACAGCCTTTACCTCAGGTGCACTCACTTCCAAGCAAAATTATCAATCCCACAGGCAGCAATTTCAAAACATGCTTGAAAAGAATTCTAAATAGCTATATTACATCACTGCAACTATTCCTGGGCTGTGAGATGTTAAAAGAACTAGAAATATCATCATCAAGCCTATTCATTGAAATGCCCTTTTCCTACCTCACCACGCTGCTCCACTTGGGATTAACACAAACAGTGAGGTTGACAGGATTAGGACACTCACTGGGAACACGACTATCCTGTTAGAGCAAACACCATGAGGTGTTCATTCCTTTTATCTCATGCAGTTTCTTGGCATGCGTCTTGGATACAAGTCTGCTGTTTTTCACATCACTGTAGAGCAGGAGTAAACTCACTGAAATGCAGGCATCCCATTTTCAGTTCTCTAGCCCATATAAGACTCCCAAGACATAGGCTTTACTGCACTACTGTGGCCTGCTGATTTCATATGCTACCGTACCTGCAAGTAGCGCGTAGATGCTCTGAAGCCACGGGCTCACATAAAAGGATGAGAGTTGCTCCTGAGCTTGGTAAATGGCTTTTTGTTTTTGGACTGTTCCAGTACCAAAATAAACCGCAGGAACATGCTAAAGGTGTCCCACTCTACTCCTCAGCACAGCATCCAAAACAGCACAAGTGACCAGGATTTTGCATCAGACGGGGCATGTGGCACGGTTAGTTGCTGCAGCTCCAAGGGGGAGAGCAACTGATCTGTGAAAACTCAATTCTTTTACATCTTGTAAGCACACAGTCAACCTGGCTAACAGTGCCAAGAGAAGCAGTGCTGACAGCTGGGAAGAGCCAAAGCCCAAAAAGACTTTGCCCTCACTCCCACAGCCAAGAGCTTGTGTGATTTGGAAGCAGCATACAGGGATGAGGTCAATATTCCCTATTCCTTCACTGTGAGGCTGGGTTGATCTTAATGAACCAGAAGGGGTGAGGAAGGCATACCATTCAGCAGAGAACTGGGTTCAATCAGGCCTTCTATAAATTGGAGAATCACTGCATCTTTATCTGTTTGTGACTAGTAATACAGACACTTTCCCTAGAAAACACCTTCTGGTGGTGAGCAGACACCTTATTGCAGTCATCTGCATGAGCTGATTTTAAAAAGTACATGGGTCCCTTCCAGTGTCACTAGGATTTTAGATCCTCGCATTTGCTATTTAACAGGTCTTCATGACACATCTTCTCTACATGTCTGTAACACATACACTCTGGTTCCACATTTCTTTTTGCTTTCAGTTGCCATCAAACAGCCCTTTCTCCACACCTCCAAAAAAAAAATAAAAATAACAAAGCCAACCCCACTTACTTTAAATGGCAACTTCATGCAAGGTTTCAACCCAAGGTTATTTTTTTTCTACCAGTTGTTTCTTGAAGAACAGATGGCATTTGCAATGGTTCAGGATATATCCTATTTTTAAGTGTCATCTGTTTTTACTCTTCTGCAGTGGACTTAGCAATTAGAGGAAAATGCCATAAGAATTTTGTTTTTTACATGCTGAACAAACCACGCTGTTTCAAGCCACCCCAGACATTATCTCCCATTGCAAATGCCCAGCAGCCACCCTGCTCTGCATGCCTTCTGATGCAATATTTCCTGTCAGCATACAATAAGGAACAACCTGCTTCCGGCAGTGCCGACTCAGCAGAGCACTAAAACATGGACAGAAATGGCAATGAGAAAGCTCAACTTTAAGTCGCACGCAATGGAATGATCTTTCGTACACGACTTTGCAGAGAAGGGTCCCCTGTTCCAGCACAAAATTCAATACAATGAGAACATAACGTATCTTGCTTGTTTTCCTCTTTGGTGTTTTTTCCCTACACTTCGTATTCAGAAAAGGTAGCAGCTCCCCTGAACAAGAGAAGCAATGAAAAAGGGAGTCAGGAACTGACATGCTATTTAGGTTTGTTGGGTTTTATACTGCAAATTCATAGGATAAACTCGGCCTTACTTTGTAAGCAACTGCAAGTTCAGTCTGCCTCTATTTTGATCCATCTGCACAGGAACCCACTCTTATAATGGAAAGCCAGCTAGCAAAATCTGAGCTTGAGCTTTTAAACCCTGCCAGAGAGATCAGGCCAGGTTTTGTACCATGCTAACATGGCTCCTGGGTCAAAGCTGGCTTCTATCCAGAGAAGCAGAGAGAGTGTCTACAGATTTCCAAAAGCCCACATAGATGTAGTGTCTAAAGTTAGCATTTGGAAGGAGTCATACGAACAGGGGAAAAAATGCTGTTGTGAATGCTTAAAAAGGGAAGATGCAGAGCCACAGTGGCTTGTTCCAAAGAGGCACCAAAGAAACACACAGCTGACATCTCTAATCCCCTGCCAAAGGCCTCTGGCTTGCCTCTTCCACCAGTACCAGGAGCACCTTCACTTTTGTTCATGCTCCAATTCATTTCCATTTTGTTTCTCTGTCAGGCTAAGAGCTGACGTAGCAGCAGCTCAAAAGTACAGTTTTTTAAGGCAGTTCTGGCTCACTCCCCCACTGTCACCCCCTCGGGGCTTAGCAAGCCCTGCAAGGAACTGAGCTGAAACGGGTTGTGTCAGCTGCTTTAGGAAGTAATACTCAATTAAATTGGGATAGATGCACCTCAAAAAGACTTTGAACTTCAGGAAAAATTAAAACAGAATTAATCTGGAATCAGACTCCATATTCGAATCCAAGCAGGAGGAATCTGAAAATGAAAAAGGAGATGTTTTCACATGTGTGCTTCACACCATGCCAGCGGGGAGGGGTAAGTCTCTTTTCCACTAGCTCCAGCAGTGAAGGCATTCATCTGGGACACTGAAGACCCATGTCCTCCTCTTTCTAATTAAAGAAGAGCAAGATTTGATCTTCTTAAGAGAATTTCCTATATACCAAACTGTTCTGAAGGAACCTCTCATGGCTTAGCTGTTCCTCTTCTTCTAACGTACTTAAACGAGGTGTCTCTGTTCCCCCCTTAAGAGCCCTAGCTGATATATCAAGTTATTCTCGGTCACCTTGGCCCCATGCATATGTATTAATTGCCAAACCTCCAAACTGATCTTCAACTCTGTTTTCATTCTGTCTCCCAGAACAATCTGAGATACTAGATGCCTATAACATTTGGAAAAACAGAATTGAAACATTTCAGAGAAATTTACTGTTTGTTTATTTCTGAATAGTTTCTTTAAACCAATACTTCTCATAACAGAGAATTCTCAGAAGGAATTGAAATAAGATGTATTCCTAGAAATCTGAAGCCGCTTCACCATAAATATCATAGGCAAAAATAATAAAATTGCTTGGGTAACCTTCCAACCAAGTTATACAGTCCATTCCCTTAATGCCAAGGTTTAATGTTTCTGCCATTAGGCTGAGTCCCCAGGGCACATCACAATAAGCTTGAGTGAGCGCATATGAGAATTGCTAGCAGGATAAATGGCCTTCTGGTTTCACATACACTTATTTTCTTGCTATTTCTCTACAGCACTTTAAACAGCCAGTCTTGCAAGATACTGATCTCCATACTAGCACTGTTTTGTAGCACATTGCTTTGAACTTGTGAGGCCACTTGTCAAGGAAGATGCTACTCAGTTCAGAAATAAAGTCAGTCTTATCACATAACTACAGGGAGCAAACAACTGAACCAGAGACCCATTTTCAGGCAGTCTGCAGAGACTAGTTCTGTCCCTGTAAGATAGACCAGGCCCATAGTCCATATCCCTCAGTGCAAAGAAACCACGTTGCAAATCTAACATCCGCAAGTCAGGAGGTGCCTGTGCAAACCCTAATTCATTCCCAGAGAGTGCATACAGCAGAATCCAATGCTCAGTTATACAGCATTTTCTCACACTTTCCACATTTATTCAGTATGTATGATGAACTGTACTTTAGACACAAAGGGGGCATATTACAGGGGACTCCGTCCAACAGGGCTCACAATTGCAAAAGTTGGGTTACATACGTTTGTGCTTCCCTTTGATGATAAACCTGGAGGTATAGGGGCTCTATGCACGAAAAGTATCTTGGATTGCCTTCCCGTATACCCACAAAGGAGCTGAAAACTTCACAGTATAGTGGAAGAGCCCCTCTTCTTGCCCTAACTTTCCTCCTGAAAGGTCATTAAGACAGTGTGGCAGAGGAGGAAGGAAAAACTGTCCCTGTGCCAAGCCCTGAGGATGGGATCCTCTGGGGATGACTATGAAAGGCAACTCCACATGGAAGTTATGGAAATGCTCCATGTTTTGCAGAGGACCTTCTCATGTTCAGGCCCAGGGGTCTTCATCCTCAAACTAAGGAGCAGGGAATGGGTCTGGAAGTAAAAAGTGCCCACGAGGTCATCCTCAGAGAGGGGGGCACAGCCCAGGCTACTGACTGAGGACCAGCTGTAATTTCAGCAGCAGGTTTGACTGAAAGAAGCTGAGATGTCTCCCAGATTGCCTTGACAGTGTGGGTTTGTAGTCACAGCAGTTCTGTGCCACCCTAAAAAACAGTATTTCCACCCTTCTCTGGCACAGCTTTCCTACATCACAGTTTGCTAAGACTAGGCCCTCAGAGCCCTAAACATGCCTAGACTTTCCAGGTCCAGTTTGGGATCCATTTGGTAATCCATTTTGATAATGCATGAGAATCCTCAGCTTCCACTGAAGGTCAATGGGAGACATGTTTTAAATGCAAATACAAGAAGAGAACAAAATGCTAAGGATCTCAGATACAGAATCCAAAAATGAGTAGACATATCAGGCAGTGATGGCTTTAACAGCTGCATCCCAGAAGCTCACATGTGAAATGGGGCTAACACTAGCTCATCTCACTAGTGGCAAGGCAGACCTACAGCAGAAACCTACCCATGTTCATAAAGAGCTTAGAAACTATGATCAGAGCATTTGCAGTCCCTGAGGATAGTCTGTATTCAGTGCAGGGTTCAGAGATGTGTATTAAGGAGAAATGTAAAGAAAAAAAAAGGAAATGAAAAACACCATCTATCTTGACTAAGGTGAGAAGTCCACAGTGGTGAAAAATACGGTGTGATCACCTACTTGAAGAATATGTTAATGCAAACATACACAGAGCACAGAAGGATGGGGGGACAAATAGGCATTTGAACAGCTGAATTTAGATCAGGTACATCTAAAAATTTAGCTTTCGGTGCACAGATATACCAACACATGCACACCTATGTTGAAAACTGTCCCAGACACCCCCTGCTGTCACACCAGAAATAAAATATATATTTATATGCTACCAAGCTTGCAGCCCAGGTTACTCTAACCTTAGCTTCACTCCCCTGTGGACATAATTCATACATGGTATATTTAAATAGCCCTAGGCAGTGAATTAAAGATACTGTTTTATTTACAATTCTGTAGCAAATTATTCACTGTAGTTCTACGTCAAGCTTTTCATTAAGTATTCATTATTCAGTGGTTTGTTCCTGCTTCTATAAGGCAATAACAGTGTTTAAATGCCAGTGACAACTGTCTTAGAATCACTGAGTGCCCAGCTTTGCAATGAGGCAATAAATTGCAACTTATTTGCCAGGAATATGCATTTTGAAAAGCACCTGATTTTTGCTTTAAGCAGCATCCCCACTTTGACCTAATTACAGAAGTCTTTTAGCCACTACAGTCATCTAATTCGCTCCTAGGATCAGCCAGGCTTCAATCTGCAGCACTCCAAAGTGTTTGTTGGCACCGAGTACATTCACCAGCAGTACACAGACTTTTTCAGAGCAGGCATCCCTTTTCTCAAGAAGCCATTTTGGGCCAGATATTGATGCCCTACCATAAAACACTTGCACATCTAAAAATAATTATGACACTACCTTGTGTATCTTAATCTCAAATTTTGAAAAGTAACAGATCAAATATGCTCCTTTTTCTGTAAAAAAATGTGTGGATAAGAACTTACACTGCCTTACTACGTACTGAAGTACCAGTAAATGCATACATTTCATAGAGTCTCAGTGGAAGATACTGCTTTTTTGCTGGACTTGGAGCTAACCATGTAGTTGGAGAGCCTACAAACATTTCTGCCAAGTTTTACTTATTCTGCAGAGAGAGATTTCTTTCCCAATCTTCTCCTCTTTTTGCCTGTGGGGCATGCTCAATCACACCTAAAAATAGGGAGTTGAATTCTGTGGAGAAAAACTGAACAAAGTCTTACTTAGGAGCTTGATAACAACCAACATGAAGCAGTCATATCTGAAATCTCACCGCAATCAACAGCAGAGCTCCAGTGACTTGGATTTTTCTCTTCAGATACAAAGTGTTACACAAGGGTTATTACATGGAGGACATGCAACAGTTTATGCTAACGTGTTTTCTTTAGCAGTTGGGATAGGTTACTGTAAAGGCATGAGTTCAGCAGCCACAACTCAGCTGACTGGTGGTGGCAGCTCATTTGGTCAGCCACAATCAACTAATCATTTGCAACTGTACAGAAATACTTCTAAAAGCAAAATCAAAGCAGGGATTAATGTGCAAATAAAAGCAGATACATAAGAAGGCTAAAGACAATGCTGTCTTCAATGCTGCCTCAAAGAACAGCAAAGGTGAAACCTTCACCTTTTCTGGTTACTAGAAGAATTCACTTATAACCCTGAATTTGCCAGTCAGTGGTATGCTGCCCTCACTTTCTGTAAGTGAAACCACTGTGGTGCTGTCAAATGGCTGTTGTGGTGTTAGTGAGCAGAATCTGAATCAACATGGTTAACGCATTCCCCCACCACTTCTTTAATCATGGAGGAAGAAAAAGGGGATATGTTTAGAAAGATTAGCACCTACGCAGGCCTTACCTGGGATGTTTGTTTCAAGCAGGTCACTCTGCCCTGCACTGCTGCTCTCAGAAGAAGCGATATCCATCCTACACCCAAGTGCAAAATGATTCCTGGCTTTCAAACTCTCAAGGAAATACTTTCTATTCTGTTCCTGAAACTAATAAATATTGCAGTATCTACAACTGTGTCTAATGCAGCTGCCTGAACTACACCAATGTGCAGGCACTGGGAAGGATTACCAGAAAATGACATCTTTGCAGCTGGAACATAACATTTGCTGCCCAGTTCTCAGTTTAGCTCCCTGCTTCAGTCTCTGAGTACACTGCTGAGACTGTATTTCTGATTCACTAAGAGTACTTACTGAAGAGAGAAGTCATTAAATGAGATCATGAAAGATGGACATGTCCCTTTGAAAGCCTCTCCGAACTGATGCTTATGCTCTGTAGATGGTTCTGTCTGCAGAAACCAAGAGGTTTCCCTTACTGTAGCTTGTCTTGCAGCCAAGAAGTTGTGTGGAAGACCATGGACCCCAGAACCTCAGATTCATGTCTTCAGGTTTCAGCTTCTAATAAAGGTTTCTTCAACAACACAAATTCTATACATTGTAATAAAATTTATTTTACCTCTACTTTGAAATTCACTATAGAAGGTTGTGACAGTATCCATACCTCCATGTGCTGGAAAATACAACCACCCAGGAAAGCCAGGCACTCCTGCAAAGTACAGCTCAGAATACAGGAAGGCTTATGGCCTCCAGATGGACTATGCCACAGGCTGGTGGCAGGGACATAGCAGAGAGACTACCCATTCTCATGAAGGCTGCAAATCCTGCAGGATTTGAGCAGGCCAGCATGGCTGGTAAGGAATATCTCAGTGTTCACCAGGAGAAAAAGCAGCCCCTTAAATTAAGACTGTGCATCTCATCTCAGGCAGCTCCTGCTGCCAGAAGGGAAATCACTGGGCAGGAGTAGTGACTGCTGCAAGCAGCTGGCCCCCATCTCACACATCCTGATCCCTGCCCTGGCAGCGGCAGAAAACCTGATTTCCCTGGGCACTGGCAAAGACAGAGTAAGTGATGAAGACATGACCATTTTGCTGTGCCCTTGGCAGACTTCTGCTGCCCAAGGCAACAACCTACATCACCTATGCTCCCGGCTGACCCTGTTTTGCAGTCTGTTCTCTGTTATGTGTTCAAATGACTCTATTAGCACCTTGAAATAAGTCATTTGGGTCCCACCTAAGGTTCAGAGAGATTTCACCAGTTGCCTTGACTCAGGAATGTACGGATTAATTGCAAATACCATCCAGGAACGTTAAAGCCCACATACAATTGTGACAACTGTAATATTATTGCTGAGAACAGTGCTCACTTGAGTCACGCTATAATTCAGTCATTATGATTTTCATGGAAAAAGGCATATTTCCCCCCAAACCCATTTCACAGAGTGAAAAGCAGACAGGTAGGATTTGTCCCACATAAAAATAAATTGCTATTTGCATTTCAGAAAATGGCTGTAGAAAACAGCAAAACATTAATTATTTAGGGCAGCAAAAAAACTAAAAGGCAATTTTCCCAATTTTTAAAAAGAAATGCTAACTGCAAGCAATGGGTCAATTTTTTTTTCCACTCACAAAGCAATTGCTGTATCCTCCTCTGTATGTAGAATACGTATCAAGTCTGACACACTGGTTTAATTACTGCAAGAATGAGCAAAACAATGAGCTTTTACAGCCAAAGAGCCTCGACTTCTAACAGATGCCAGTTCAACCTGTAGAGATATTCCATTGTGCCTTTGAAAATTTACCACACACACACACAGAAAAATAAAAATAAAAAGAGAAAAAACAGTCTTTCAATTTTTTTTTTCAAGAGTATAGAGGTTTTCCCTTTTAATCAGTGACCTAAAGAACACAGCTCCGCTCTTACACATTAATGTGCCATTAGTACACGAATGCAACGCAATTATCTTGGTGATTGTGACCAGACACGATCTAAGACACCAGTGAAAAGAAAGCCTATAAATCTCATTGCTGAATTATTTATATTGCTGTTGCAGCCAGACGTGCCCCTTGGGCAGAGATGAGAGCACTGCCATGCTGCCTGGGTGCCGGGATTGTGAACGTGGGTCAGCGTCTCTACCCCTCTGCCTTCTCCACCATGTTTTCCCCACATGAGCTAGGACAAATAGCCCAGCCCACAACACAGACACCCACTGATTTGCCTCTTGCACGGAGCAGGGTCCAGCCACACTTCCAGTCTCCACTGGGAAGAGCAAGAGTCTCCCTCCTCCTGAGCTCACTGTACATTTAATTTTTTCTTGTTCTGGCAGGTTTTAATGAGGCTGGGGAAAAAATAGTTAGCATAGATAATGAAAATGGTGTTTTGTGCAGAGAGTTAGTTCAGTATTAGTTTGACTGAGGGATGAAATAGCAGACTGCTGATGTTAGGTTTTTCTGCTTCATCATCTATTTTTCTTAAGATGGCAAACAGCTAGCAAAGTGCTCATTAATGGATAGTGACAAGTAGTTTCCTGTGGTCTTAAAACAAACCATCAATTACAGAAAGTGTTTTCAGTTCTTGAGGCTAAAAAACATTCAATATCATTCAGCTGTTTGCGTGTTTTTTCAAGTGATGAGAAATCCAAGTGAGAAACATATACAAAAAGAGACGAGAGACACTGTTGTGCTTTCTCCAGACGAGGGTGCTTCAAAATAGCCTTCAGGTGAGGCTAAGATATACAGTGCCCCTACAAAACAAATGGCTCTCTGAAAGGCTACAGACTGATCTTCATTTGACCTGATCACATTTGTTCAGTGGATTGGTAAATGCTCAAGTCCCATAAAAGCTACATTAAAATTATATAGTTATAATTCTATAATTATATTATATTATATATATATTGCATAAAAAGCAAAGCACAGAGTAGGAAGAAAAGCAGGCTATAGTTTTAATGGATACTGACAAGAAAGTTCATTCTTACTACTTTTTCTTTCTATTCTAGCCTTTGTGCACTGACAGGTCAAGAAAGAGGACACTTCAAACCAGCTGGAAAAATTCACATGTGAAAGGCAAGAACAACTTCTGCTTCTAGAGTGTCACAGAACTCCATGCTCCTAAATCAACCAATTTTTCCTTTATTCATGTCCAGTTTGAAGTGATCTCTTGTGAAAAAAACAGGAACAGCATTGGCAAACGTTACAAGACCAATTCTTCATCACTATACACAGAAAAAGGAATCAGTTGCACCACTGGAAACATGAGAAATAGCAACAACCTAAAGGTGTGTAACAAAACAGAGCATTGGACCTTATGGGCCTGTTTATATCATCTAAAATAAACAAAGAAATTGTCTTAGATGTCCTTACAGGAAATGTACAGGATCTCAGAAACACAGCTACTGTATTTAAAGTGGTGACAAAAATGTGTTTCTGAGCTGTGGACACAGTGTGAACCACTTTTATGTTTAAGTATACATCTATACATTTTTTTACAATAGACATGAGGTTTGGAAAAAGTGGTTCTAAAAAGCACCAGGTGATATCTGAGCAAGGTCTGGAATTACAAGCTGTATGGAGCATTTCCAATGCAAGAACAAGTTCTGAGTTTCCATTCATAAGTAACTTTCAGCACATTATACAGCTGGTCAGAGAAGCCTCTGCATTAGGTGTCAGTGTCCTGTGGTTCACAAAAAAAATTGACTGCATGACTGGTTTTTGTGCATCCATCCTGTAAGCCCAGTGTTAGAGTTGCCCATTAGTCACAAGCCAATACGGGACTCAGACTTTTTCAGTTTCATAGGCTTTGGATCCAGAGGTTCAGTTTAAGATCAACCTCTCATCAACTGTCTCTTCCTTCACCAACAGAGACTACGCATCAGATTTACTAAGGGTGAGCAGTATAACTGTAATCTAAACTAATATGAAGAGAGTTCAACAACAAAAACAGAAAAGCTGCAAGAAAGAAAGCTTTTTCTGCACAATCGTAATGTAGATATCTTCTTTTCAAATGTACTACATCCATCTCCAGCAGGACAACAGCTGACAGCCCCTTGCACACACCCTGGGGGCTCAGGGACAAAAGCCCTCCCCTTTTGCAGCCAAGTGCCACATGGCGATTACTCACTGTTATGCTGGCACAAAATAGTAAGGGTCCAGCCATGATTACTGTTGGCAAGTCTTATAAGAGGCAGCTCATCATTCATGAAAGCGTACACTGCTCCTGTAGGGCTACATCAGGGACTGATTTACTCTTTGCATATGTATACATGCGGAACCTACAGGAAATGTGGAAACAATTGGAACATATGGAAAGGTGGCTTTCTGCAAGAGGAAAGCTCTCTCCAGATGCCCAACTTCTTATAATGATGGAGGTGTTTGTTTGCTCGTGCTGTTGTGCATCCGCTGCATGCCAAAATGATCCCCCCTGATCCCAGTTTTGTGCTTATGCCATGAGTGATAAAATAAGGCCTGACAAGCCATTTCAGATTCAGACCGTTCTCATTATTCACCCCAGCGGCTATTGTCTCAGTTAGATAGGCCAGCGGTTTCACAGGAACTGCATGGGTTATCTAGCTATAGTATAACCACATTTCTAACCACAAAGAAAATATTTCCGTCCATACAAATATTTAATACAAGCAATATCTTCATGTAGAAGAGAGGATATCAGGGATCCCTTTGTGACCATCCTGAAGCAGGCTAACTGCAACAACTCACCAATTCACTTCAGTAGAGCCAAGAATTATCAATATAAGTTTTACAACCTTACTCAGGGTAAGTTTACTGAAGTCAGAAAAAAGATATAAGAACTCCCATTAGCATGACCTATCCACGTCTTGGGTCAGATCCCAGGAAAAAAAAACACTCGTCCTCCCTTTTCAGCCATAAATTATGTGCTTAATTATCCAAATGTCAAACTGTGCTTGCAAATAACAAGGAAGGTCAGATCAGAGTGAGTTAGATCTTTAAAAGCCAGTTTCAGGGGCCAGGCCTTTCCACAGCAGACTTGCAACTGCATTACACTTAGAACTCACCATCATGCTTTGCAAGTTGCTTCCACAAGGGCCACAACCAAGGAATGAACTGCTCTTCCCACTTGGAGCAGTTAGGGGGTCTCTGATGGCATGCTAGGCATTTACAGGAAGACAGGTTTTCAATTCCAGGGTTTCCCTGTGGAAACATCGAAACCTATTGAGTCAAGAGTGTTGGACTCTATCATTATGGAGAACTGTTTGGACTCCTCAGGACCATTTACACTTAGGACAATCTCAGCCTACAGCAAACCCAACAGTATGAGATGAAGGACACAATCATGTCCATTTTTTTTCTTTGAACTATTAGCCACAGTAGGATATTACTACTACAATATTGGATTGCTTCAGGGAGGGACTACAGGCCAAATTACCATGTCTGTAAACAGAGATACTCTGAATGAAATTCATTACTGGAACAAGTATTAGAGTGCAAACAGCTGCACCTTGAATTTGGCTCTTTGGTCTTTCCAAATTTGTGGTTACCAACAGGCTAGGTCCATCTCCTCCACCTCAAAATAATCCTACTGCCTTCAGCATGATTCAGGTAGAGCCCAAGGTGTTTATAAAAAGATATTAACCAACAACAGGCAAACGCACAGGTATACTAACTTCTTCTCCTGTTTGCATGATGAGCATGGAAGTAACTCAGAAGGGAAAATACTAGCCAGACACGTTCGTTTTGGCAGCTGGCAGGCAGCCATTACCTGAGGTAAGGCTGGGGAATTGGGACTGCTCTGTGTGTGCTGCTTGGGCACCCAGCACAGCTGACCTGTGGAGCAGCTGGGCCACTGCTAGGGCAGAGATCAGGTGCACTCTACCACAGGGCTGCCAGAAATCCCCAGGTCTTCCACACACAGGTTTCACATTTGTTTGCAGGGTGTGCGAGACTTAAGTGAACACCATGAAGCCCATCAGGTAATAACAGAAAGGCTACAACATGCAGCTTCCTAACCCTGATACCACGAATACCTGGATATATACCACCTGATACCCGGATACCCGGATGCATTCCTTGCCTGTATTCAAACAAGCCAACCAGTCCTGCAGCAAACTGCTTTACTTCTCCAAAAAAATCAGGTGCCATCTCCTGTCTGTCCAATGTAACTCTTACTTGGTCTCCTCCTCACCAGGAGTAGCACTCCTGGTCCTTCCAACAGCATGAGTTTCTTCTGCTCTCTCCCATACAGCAGGTCATACCATGACATTTGCCACACCTCTAATGGTCCACTGATTTTCTCTGCAACTCTCATTCTCTCCAGGCTTTTCTTGCTCCCACTGAACTCAAACACAACCCTTTTTGACAGCAAGTGTAGCAGCATGGCCCAGCTGCCTTGGCCCAAATAATAGCTGACCCAGCACCTCTGTGTTCCTAAAATAACCATTGAGCTCTGCATGCCATCACGCAACCCCTGCCCAGGAACATGGGTCGCCTCTGCAGACCAGATTTGGTTTTGGCACCCTGAAGAGGAACCGTGTTGAGGCCAACTCTCCTCCTCTATCAGCCCCTCTCACCCCTCCCAGAAAGAGGAAATTGTGAGGTCTCAGTGAGCCTAAATCAAACATCCCATTTCCCAGGATGCTTTAAGGGACCACAGAATTGAAGGGATTTTCTCCTGACTAAAAGTAAGAATAACATGATTTCACTAAGGAAAAGGCACTACCTTCTAGCATTTCATGTGTAAATAGTTGCTTCCTTTGCCTCCACCAAACCTCTAAGCTAATTACAGCTTAAATGTTAACCCATGAGAAAAATACAGAACACTGAAACGTGGCATGGAAACATTGCAGCTCTAATCCTTTATAGCATTAGCTTGTTTAATCTTGATGAGATAGAAGGGAAACCAAAGGAGACACATGAAAAGATACCTGGTTACGTCACCTCAGCAGTTGCATGAGTGTGTTTTCTTGTACTTTTTTCTTCCACTTTTTTTTTAACATGTCTAGGGATCTCAAGTGAGTCAAAGTGTCCTTTACTCTCTCACGCACAAGAGAAGCTGCAAAACATGTCACAGAAGTTACATCTTTGAAGAGCCAGACAAAAAAATAAAAAATTCTGCTGCAGCATTAAACATAAATTACACTCAAACCCTGAGCTTTCCCCTAGAGCTAGCATCTCGCTTGTCTTTCTCCAAACATGCTAGCAACACCTGGTTGGGTTTTGTGCACCCCATCATCCATTCTCCAGGTTAAAAACACAAACAAACTAACAAAAAACAAATAACAAAACCAACAAAAACCACACACACACACTTGAGGAGAAAATGTTCATTTAGCATGAGGGAAAGAAGGAACCTAGTGAGAAACATTACTGTCAGATATAGGAAAATGAGAAACCAAAAGGGAAGTATTGTGCAAAGCACTTCGGGTATCCAGGAACAGGGGAGGAAAGTTGTGCAAGACAGCCCAAAAAGCAGGAAGAAATATGCAGTCATTTTGTGTGCATGTATTAAAAGAGGAAACAGATGATCGCAAAAGACACACATGCAAAATTTTGTCAAGAAAGACCTGAGCTACTTACTATCTTTTCATTTTTTATAGTTTCTCATTTTCCCTCCGCACCACAAGCTTTTGTACATGTTTGACTAGGTCACCCAGACCAGAAAGCAGAACTGAGTGCTGACAGCTCACATCTAGGCGCGGGTGACCTCCTTCTCATAAAAGGTGAACACAACTTGCCCCAGAAATAGGCAGAGATGCAGATGTTCACCACCTGTAAAACCATTGCTTTTCCAGTTAAACTGAATGTAGGTGCTCGCCTTTGAAAATTTTACCTTTGGGCCTTCATTCCACCTCCCAACCCTGACAATAAAATGGATACAATGAAGAGTTTCTTCAGGGCAGAATGCATCAGTGAAGAGCAAAAAAGCTGAATTTATTACATCATTCTTCACTTTTTAATTAGGGGAAACATTGAAGAAAGACTCTGGAAGCAAAATCAATTTGCTAGTCTTGATTTGACTTTTTGTTTAGTGACAATTTGACTCCTAAGACCAAATTCTCTCTGGGGAAATAATTCCACTCACTTCAAGGCAATTGCTTCAATAGGTAAGTTGCTTAACTTTCTTTCTCAGGTCTATGTGCTTTCCCCCTTTGTTTTCTGAACCTGAAAATATCCTAAAATTCAGGGCATTTCTCCGCCACCCCTTCCAAAGATACCTTCAAAGTGACAAACATTTTCTCTACACAGCTAAGCCTTTCTTCATATCTACAAGTTTTAAAACAAATTAGAAATTACTTTAACTGTAAAATACCAGGGGGAAGAAATTTTGGAATATTCATCATTGTGATTAGAAGAAAAAGCAAGTCAGACACACTGATGAATGTGAGGTCTGTGGGATAGGAAAAAAACGACCTTTTGTTAGACCCATAATTCATGAATGCAGGTTCCCCACCTCCCATCTGTAAGCTAGTCATATTGCTGAGTATACTGTGTATATTTAAGCACTCTGAATTCAAATCGTGATAGAAAAACTGTCATTTACTTCTTTTCCATGACTTTTACCTTTATTTGGAACATATAATCAAAATAAATGTTGAGGAACCTGACTGTGGGTTTAGTTGAACTTAAGCTCTTCAGAATTTATGTTCTACTTCTTGTTTTCAGCCCTGGTATTTCTTTGTAAGATATTTCACAGGGAAGTAACCAGAAAACCATTTCCTTTTTTTTTTTTTTTTTTTTTTTTTTTTTTTGATCTTAAAAGTCACATAAGAAAGATGAAGTGATAGTTCAATAGTTCCCAGGGGATGTCTGGAAATAGAGGAGATTCATGAGTAGTTCTCAATGCATTAGCTTCCCTCACACATTCTAAACCCACATGAAAATCAGAACCCACACGGTAAAAGCCCTTATGATCTTGTGCACCACTTAAAAATTTAAACAGTGTTCTAATGGAAAAAGATAGCCTATTAAAGACAACAGCGCCCATCTACCAACATAATGTTCATGCTGCTAAGCCTGCTGGAGCTCTCTATTCTGCTATTAAAGCTCTTCCTGCTTTTTTCTTTTGTGTAGCACCAACCAAGATGGAAGCCTAACAAAGGTGTGTTTTCCCCAGAGGGATCTCCATTCTTCTGCATGGATTTGCTTCTTTGCTTGCTTGTACTGAGGGAACTGGGAGACTCCTGGTAGGTAATGGGGATGAAATGCTGATAGCAGGGCAAGATTAATGTGATCTGATCCACTGGTGTTATCTTTCACATCTCTGCAGACTTGCAATTTGAATCTGTAAATCCAATCTTCCTCTTCCAACACTAGCAGTTCTCTTCATTTTTTCTCTAACCAGTGTCACCTCAAGGCTAACCATGAAGCAATCACTATCCAAAACCTCAAGCTCTGTAGACAGACAAAAATATATTTTTCTTTCTCTCCTGAGACACGGTGTAAGGCCCAAATCCACATCTCTGTTTACCTGGAGAAATCTCCTAACGGAATAAACCCATCCACGCCATGGGGATACACCACTACAAGAGAGAATTGCTCTAAGAGTGTCCCTCATCCTGGTGAAATGCAGTTCGAGAGACAGCAGGATCATTCATCTCACCTGAGCCTTTGGAAAAGTATTTTTATGTGAATTTCTATTTCTACTTTTGATTCCTGGGACATGCTGAGAGTTCACGTACGGTGAGCTGCTACGGCTCAAGTGATGCATGACTCAGCCTCAGTGGAGAAACAGCACAGGGTGGCGGAGCCCATCCAACATCTCGCCACCAGTGCTGAAAGGGGAAGTTGTACACCCCCTATCACTCTTGTACACACTCTTTTGCTTACCTTGCACCAGCTCTGGTGCTTGTCAGGAGCCTCCAAGAATGGATAAAAGCCACTAATCCATCTGCAGATTATCTCAGAAAAAGAAACTGAGCTTTCTGCCAGGATAAGAGCAAAGTTGACTCAGTAAAAAGTTTTACAAGCTACAGAGCCAGCAGAAGAATGCAGCGCTGAGTGAGAGGGCAGGGGTAGGGAGGACAAGCTGCAATAGGATCACAGCCTTTGGCATCTGTAAGACTCAGCCATAATGCACAACTTCACTTTTGGGACCATGCAGATGTTGCCTCTATCACTAATGAAGCATCCAAGCAGAATGGTGAGGTAGGAAAGAATAAAAATTCTTAAGGAATAAATTCTGGCAGAAAAAAGAAAAATGCATGTGGATAGAGTTGTCCGAAAATATTTTTACAGAGGAAAATCGCAGGATAAGTATTTCGATATCTATTATCTATTATTAATATTTCGATATCTATTATCTTGAGGGTCATCACGCGGCACTTGCGGGGCAAGCAAGCGATCAGGCCCAGTCAGCATGGGTTTATGAAAGGCAGGTCCTGCTCGACGAACCTGATCTCCTTCTATGACCAAGTGACGCGCTTGGTGGATGAGGGAAAGGCTGTGGATGTGGTTTACCTTGACCTCAGTAAGGCTTTTGACACAGTTCCCCACAACATTCTCCTCAAGAAACTGGCTGCTCGGGGCTTGGACTGGCGTACGCTTCGCTGGGTTAGAAACTGGCTGGATGGACGGGCCCAGAGAGTTGTGGTGAATGGAGTCAAATCTGGTTGGAGGCCGGTCACTAGTGGAGTCCCCCAGGGCTCGGTACTGGGGCCGGTCCTCTTTAATATCTTTATCAATGATCTGGATGAGGGCGTCCAGTGCACCCTCAGTAAGTTTGCAGATGACACCAAGCTAAGTGCGTGTGTCGATCTGCTCGAGGGCAGGAAGGCTCTGCAGGAGGAGCTGGATAGGCTGGAGCGATGGGCTGAGGTCAACTGTATGAGGTTCAACAAGGCCAAGTGCCGGGTCCTGCACCTGGGGCGCAACAACCCCAAGCAGAGCTACAGGCTGGGAGATGAGTGGTTGGAAAGCTGCCTGGCAGAGAAGGACCTGGGAGTATTGGTTGATAGTCGGCTGAATATGAGCCAGCAGTGTGCCCAGGTGGCCAAGAAGGCCAACAGCATCCTGGCCTGCATAAGAAGCAGTGTGGCCAGCAGGTCTAGGGAAGTGATTGTGCCCCTGTACTCGGCTCTGGTGAGGCCGCACCTTGAGTACTGTGTTCAGTTTTGGGCCCCTCGCTACAGGAAGGACATGGACGTGCTCGAGCGAGTCCAGAGAAGGGCGACCAAGCTGGTGAGGGGTCTGGAGAACAAGTCTTACGAGGAGCGGCTGAGGGAGCTGGGCTTGTTCAGCCTGGAGAAGAGGCTCAGGGGCGACCTTATCGCTCTCTACAGTTACCTTAAAGGAGGCTGTAAAGAGGTGGGGGTTGGTCTGTTCTCCTACGTGCCTGGTGACAGGACGAGGGGGAATGGGCGAAAGTTGCGACAGGGGAGTTTTAGGTTGGATGTTAGGAAGTACTTCTTTACCGAAAGGGTTATTAAGCATTGGAATGGGCTGCCCAGGGAGGTGGTGGAGTCACTATCCCTGGAGGTCTTTAAAAGACGTTTAGATGTAGAGCTTAGCGATATGGTTTAGTGGAGTACTTAGTGTTAGGTCGGAGGTTGGACTCGATGATCTTGAGGTCTCTTCCAACCTAGAAATCTGTGATACTGTGATACTGTGATAGAGAAGATATTTTACTTTTTTTTTTTTTAACAGCTGGTTAACATCAATCACTAACAAACATTCAGCATAAAAGATATCCTTGTTAATGATTCAGTGCCTTGCTTCTTCCAGTGAGAGGAAACACTTAAATCCAACACTTAGAGGCTGGATAACAAGTTGTTAAAAGTAACTGGGAAAATTCCTAACCTTTCTAAGGAGGAATGGGAAAGAGGAAGGGAAAGCAAGAGGGAAAGCGAAGGGGAAGGAACAGACACGTATATACCACAAAAAGTAGATCACAATTTCCTATTTTCTTTCTTTTTAGTCCTTTGAAGGTTGCTTTTCAAGTAAAATACACTACTTTTAAAAAGCCTGTAACAACACCACTTCACACTTTTAATAAAGAGTTCTAAAAGCCATTAACTTCCATGTAGCCCACAATCTTTTCATATGGGAGAGACATGAAATGGCTGTTCTGGCAGACACTGCTGCTCTCACAGCCAAACGTCTCCTCCTTTTATCCATGCATAGCTGAGTGCTTACCCAGGAGCAGTGCAACGGTGTCCTCACTGCACGACTGCTCCTGTTAGCGGGGTTAGTGAGCATAGACAACCAGCAGCTGCTACCACCACACCAGCAAAGCCCTCAAAAGAAGCCCCTAAGCTGGAAAACAGATCCAGACGGGTAGAAACTGCATCGTGCAAGAGTATACACCTACACATAATCAGGAAAAAAAATCAGCACAGTAACAGCTCAGAGTAATAAACAGAGAGAGGCAGCCAAAAGTTTCTTTGTGAAGACCTGCTTCGTAGGTTTATGTTATTACAGGATCTCCTCCTCTCATGGACCAAAGATGAGTTCTGCAACATTGCACCAAGTGCCCACTGTGGCCTGCAGGTATTTATTATTTACTGCAGTCTCAGGAGGTCCACACTAAAAGCAGCCTGGGGAAGCAGGCTATGTTTTATCCACCACATGACCCAGTTTTCAGCAGCTCTGTCAAGCACTTCTGTCACTACTGACAGGGATGAATAATGTTCAGTGAAGTAGGTGATGAGTTACGTGAAACTAGCTTCCAGAGGAAATTAATTTCCGCAGAGAGGCTCTGGCTACTTGAACTTTGTTTTAAAAAGCTGTGTTTTATTGCAGTCTAAGTTAATGAAGAAAGGTAGCTGACAGGCTGCTGTGCCATCTGTGTTATCTTTCAGCCACCTTTCTTCCAGTAGCAGCAGCAGCCGAATAGGAATATCCACTGAAATAGCTTCTATTTAAACTCATTTTACTGCCTCTCTACTATCACCATGATAAATAATCAGACTTACTTTTAATACAATGCAGTACATACGGCATCTCCACCAAGACCCTTCTTGAGCAGAGAACTGATTGCAAGAAGTACTGCACACTCAAGTCTTCTTCCTGGGAAACTCTGTTGGGATAACATTTATATAACCCTCCTCCAAGCCTTAGGAGCACCTGATTTCCCAAAAATATTATTTTTCTGCTCTTAAATTGTCAGACTTACCACAGTGAGCACCCCGAAGAGTATCCACCCCTTGGTCCCACACTTGACCTAATCTTTGTGTGTTGGAATATTTTGGGGACCCTCAACTGAGGCCCTATTCCAGATAGTAGGATAAAGGTAGAATTAAATCCATCAATCAGAAGAATGAATTCTCCATGGATTGCTTCAGACTGTGTTTCTACACTACAAAACTTACCCTAAAATTAAGGATAAACTAGTTTGTGCAACCTGTGTACAGTACATACCACATTCACACCCAGGTAGGTTACTGCTTCTAACACACTTACCTCAAACATATTCAGAAGTATGGCTGTCTACATTTCAGAGAAACATAGAAATGTGGGACAAATATAAAAGAGTCTTCTATTGTGGAGAGGCTGCTATTCCATGTTGTTAATCTTTACAAAAAAAGCAGGCACATTTATCTCTGCTTGGGATCCTTTGTATGAATATTGCTGGAAAACACACTTCGATGTGATCGGATGCTTCGTAGTAGTTCCCCACCAAACATCAGGAAATAGCAAATGGGTTGAAGCAGACTTCACAAGGTGGGATTTCCTTGTGGTATTTTCTATTGGTATTTTGAAGAAAAACGGTAAAAAAGAATAAAAACTTGAAGAAGCTTTAGTTTACATGCCTTTGACACTGTGTGCTTGCAAAAGTATCAGGTAAAAGCATGTGCAAATGGTAAAAAGAATTTTAAAAAGCAGCACTCAAAAATACCAGAAACTCAGAGCTGTATAGGCCTTAGCCTAGACACAGTCCCAGGCAAGAACAAAAGGAGATGTCTCACCTCACCATTTAGCTGCCCCAAGAAATGTAGGTACAATGCTAATTTCTTCTTCTCCATCTTCACCTCTCTTGTATAGTATTTTACAAGCTTGGCTAGACACTATGAAGATATCTCACGTGTTTTGCTAGCTGAAGAGATTCTCAATAGCATAACAGGTTTTCCTACAATAAAACCTAAACGTGCAGCAGCTTTCCTTAACATTTCTAGATCTATTCTGATAGTATTAAATACATACATTACATATAAATATATATATATCATATATATATATATCAAATAAATATATGCGTTATTCTGATCAGCATTAAACTCAGCCACGTCTGATTCATTGCAGCACGTATCCAACCTTCTCACCAGTACTTGCCAACCATTAGCATTCAGAATTAGTGAATCAGTTCCTCATCAGACTTAGAAACAGAACAGTTTTTTAAATAATTATGAATTCCAAGGAGATTTGTCTTCGCATTTTTGACGTTGATGAGTTTATGTTCTCAAACACTGCTATGTAGCCATCAGCATCAGAATCTTAATTTTTAAAAACAGTCATGTGAAAGTGATATGAAATAGCATGACTCCAGAAGTCAAGGATCAATCAGTCAAAATAAATGCATGAAGCTTGGTGGCTTTAACTTCACAAGCTTTGTGGACAACACAGAGCAAAAGGTGAGGACCAGCCATGGGAATTCCTTGTGTTTTTGGAGGGACATGAAGCAGCAGTGAAGTGCCAGGTCCCTACCCTCTGGGGTAGAGAAAACAACATGGAATGGTGAAAACGTGACTCTTTGCATGAACAACTCACTGAGCTGCAGGGGACAGCCTGCAACTCTTGTGACTATGGCATGAAGTCAATAAGATATACGCTTGGTCCCCAAACTTCAGTTGCAACTGCCACTGCTGGAAGTCTCTCTAAATGAGAGCCAAGATTTTGATTGTCTTATTTAAGCATAGGAACTGGAATCGCACAGGCCTAAAATCCTGATGTCCCACAAAATGCACAGGTAATAAAACTACCACATATAAAGTATCTTCAGATCTTAGGGAACCTCAAGATGCTGTTCTTCCAAGAATATATTCACACCAAATAATTTATTCCTGTTCTAAGCTATTTTAGCTGTTAAAAAGCCAGAGGGTAGCGTGCACCAAGGCTTGTTTTATACACACACACACATATGTATACATACATATATATATATATAAAAGAATTTTCTTTTTCCATTCAGCTTCTAACTAGAAATATCTGACCAGTGTTGTTCCAAGTAGACTATATTTACTTCCAGGAATAAGAGCAAGTTAGGAGATTTTCACTGGCAACATAAATGGTCTCAGAAAAATGTGTGAGTGAAAAAATTAAAAATAAAAAGCCCAAAGGACACAAAATTAGAATGAAAATGTTTATACCACTTCGGCTTTTGAAGTTTTTTCTTTCTTTCTGCAGGTACTTCTCATTTCTCTCAGCATTTCACAATTGCCATTAAGCTGGGACCTGTTATGCAGGAAAACAGTGACATGGCAGAGATAATTCCCAAGGCTTTTATATCTGATTTGAGATGTGCTCTTCTCCAGCTCTAAGGGGGACCAGGCTATATTCCTGCTGCCTGCCTTGTTTGTCTACAGAACTGTGGCAAGACAGCTTGCAAGAGGCAAAGCAATTCCCACTGGGGACTGTAATCAGGTGGGCTGCCAGGACAAAATGCTGAAGCAGCATCCCAAAGAAGAGCAGTGAATGAAAACCCTGCTGCCACCTGGATAGGTCAGGAGTCTTGTCTGTTACCGGGAGGTGAAAGCCCACTGTCAGCCGGTATGTGTAACAGCCATCAGAAATCAACATATGTCCTAAAAAATAAATTCCCTCTTGTAACTAACCCAACAAATGTGCTTGCACGTGTCTGCTTGCTTATAATCTTACCTTCATCTTGGCACTGCACATTGGTTATAGTCTGCACAGCAGGGCAGGTCCCATAGACAAAAGCCCTGACATCTTTCCACTCCTTATAAAAGTCATCATCCATGACAGCTGCTGGGTCGACAGCTCCACAGCAGCATGTTGCTTTAGGTCAGAGCAGCAGCACATAGTGAGCAGTGCTGTGTGGTCCCCCTGTACCAGTGGGGAGCAGAGAGGGAGTTGGACCCACAGTCGGTGCCTTTTTGGCTTCTCTGCTGCCAGGTGCCAAGTTTAATTAATTTTATGCAGGTTCTCCCCTCCAGGCAGGGCAGAATCCACGCCTTTGTGTCGCCAGCTGGTAAGCAGGCTCCATGAATGTGTACCAACAGGCAGAAAGTTAAAAGGCAGATTGTGCTCTCCACTGCACGGGTAGAGTAGAGCCCTGCATTTGACCTGGATGCTCTCCAGCAAGCAGCTGCAGCCTGTCCCCTCTGTTTCAGGCAGTTCAGAGCCCTTTCCAAGGAGACAAACGTTTTATTTGCATTTCCCTTTCCCACCTCGGATAATGGGAACATACTGCTGATGGTGGTCACAGAGGCCGTACATCACACACCACTTCAGAGATCTCCCTTTGTGCAATTCACTCCTCAGACAATAAAAATACCATGAAAATCCACAGTGGCACAGGTTATCCTTCAAATCACAGTGTTTGCTAAATGAAGAGAAACATGCAAGGCCTCATGTCATACCCAGTGCAGCTCTGACTGCATGCTGGAAGCTTCCTCAGCACAGTAATTGGTAACACTGGAGGTTTTTACTAAGTGTTTAAACCACAGTGTAAGTGAAACACAACCTCTAGCAGAGATATAATACATTTTTTAAAACAGACTATGCATTACAGAATATGTCACCATTTTTCCACTACCCTTTGAAAAGCAAGTGAAAGAAAGGGCCAGCCTTCCTGATCTAGCAGGCAAGCTACATAGCAAAACCTTCATGTAGCATGTACCAGCCTCCTACTGCTCACTATGCCTCCCCCAGCCAGAGATTCACCCCCAAACACCTCTAGGTCTGACAGCCAGGATCCTTCCCCAAACCTCTCTGCATCTGAGGGCCTGGAGAGCCCCAGCCCTCCTCAGCTCTTACCCAAGGTGCTGCCAGTCCCTCCAAAAGCAGGCAGAGGAGCCATGTTTTGCTCTTGCACAAGGAAAAAGCTCCTGTGCTGTGCAGAACAGCTGAACTTCAATGACTTGCAAAGCCCAGGATGCCCAGAAACAGCGCCGTGGCCGCCACTGGGTTAGATGCCATTAAAAATAAGCATGGACTGTGCCCCCTCTTTTCTTTGCACATGCACAGGTTTGATTCTTGCTGTCTTTTCATTTGCCTCCAACTCAGAAATCACCCCATCACTTTGCAACCTAATGGAGAAACTATGTGAGAGCACAAATGTCGCATATCTCCTAATATAACCTGCTAGTTAGAAAGGAATTGGAGCAAATGAGATCTCCTGGGCCCAGGAACCTGCGCCTGGTGAACAAACCAAGAAAGCTGCTTCCCAAAGGGCCCTTTGGATATAACTTGGAAAGGATTGGGCTGAAAATCAGCATAGGCAGAGGAATCTATTTTTTTCAGAATAGTCCTTCGTTTGTGAAGAACTAAAGATACAATTTCAGAAGTACTGTTGTGGTTTAATCTTGCTAAATACCATTCTGCTGAAGGCCAGACACCCTGCATTTTTAAAGAGATTTTATGGACTGTTTATCTTAATATAATCTCCCACAAACATTTACGGGGAGCGTTTATTTAAAGCAGTCTGTGATCGCTATAAACATCACCATGGTATTAGGCTAACCAAGCTCTGAGCCGAACTGGAAGTCGTGTGGGAGCTTTATTTGGGATATTAAAGTAGCACAGCTCAATATATGATTTTATTTGCAGTAGACTGATGGGAATTAGAGATTAGTCATGTGGGGATTTTAACAGTTGTGAAGTTATGAGAGGCTGACTCAATGGTTTTCGTCTTGTAAAATGTCACCCAACTGTCTTGTTACTTCAGATTACAAGATTAAGAAGTTAAATACTTAAATCCCCAGAGAAAGGTTTGAATTTTGGGGTGGGAGGGCAGGAGAGAAGCACAGAAGGAGGAGAGAAGTAGGAAGGTATCTGCAAGCACAGTTCCATAGTGTTCTCACAAGTGACTAGAAAAATGGCACTGGTGCTTCCAAATTTAATTTCCTCTCCATGACCCTGTGTCAGATTCATTCAGTTTACAAGTCGATTTCGTATTATTAATTGTCAGCCTTGAAAACTCCGCTTGGGATCCACAAATCAAGTTGTGTCTCTTTATGCCTTCTAAATCACCAGTAATGAAGATTCTGCCCTTTGTAATTTACCTGTCAGTGCTTTGGAGATCCAGACCCAAATCCATCTTGCTCAGCCCTGCAGTGCCTGCATGTGTAGCTCTGGATCTTTTCTGAAGCAGCACTGTTGTTTCAACGTGGAGGAGACTAAGACAGACATTCCCCAGGCCTCCTCACTTTTTTCTTCACTCTATTTGTTATACATATATTGCTGGGATGCTGAGAGGATGCAGGAAAGATGGGTCTTAAGATACTGGAAAAAATGCACTAAGTGAAGGATCAGATAGGATTACCTGCTGCCCTGCCCTGAGCTGTATGTTGACGATCTCAGTAGCAGGATAGGCAGAGGATGAAAAGAGAGAAGAATGTGGCCCACTTGACTGCCATAGCAGAGAATTTCAATATACCCTTTGTTCGCTAGGTTTTATTTTGCACACGCAGGAATCCAGGTTTCTCTGACATCTAAATTCTTGGCCTTTTGCCACCGGTATAAGTAACTAGCATTTGTTATTAGTAAGAGAGCGCTTGTCCTATTAGAAGTCCATCCTTCTTCACATTCTGTACTTGCTATTGATTACATTTACACAATCATACAGTCTATTTAAGCTTGTACTTTGAGGAAAGTGATAGTGCTTTACATTAGGAAGTGTCACTTGCTAGATTCACATATGGCAGTTGCATGGTGAGTTGAAAAAGAAGCAATCAAGGGCTGTGTGTGGGAGTTTCTGATTTGTGCCTCGGAGTTACTGCCTCTCTGCCAGGTACAAAGGCAGAGCCAGAACAAACTCTTCTAGAAAAAAAATAACACTATTTTTGCTGCTAACACATAACGAAGATCAGGGATCAGATTTCTTATGTCAGTCATGTTATCTTTTTAGCCAACTCCAGACTGTATTGCAGACCATCTGATTTTTGCTGCCTGCAGTCCAGCTTCTGGTAATTGCTCTGCCCCAGAATGAGCATTCAGCTGAGCAGAAACAATCTGATCCCAGAGCCTTTGTATTTACTCCCCCAAACATGAAAACAACTCCAAAATCCATATATGAATTATAAGCTTAAAACTTTGCCTCATACCGCTTCAGAGCATGGAAAATGCTGATGATCCATGATTTTCACTTCATTCATTCATCAAATTCTTGGGATAGTGCATCCAGGAAGAAGAAAATCACCATGTATGTCAGGGTAGGCATCAATCTCTGACACACTATGGCAGTTCTCATTTTCCTACAGACTTTCCAAAATTGGTACAGTTATGATGCAACTCTTCCTCTGAAAGACTAAGTGAACAAATACACCTCAGCCAGTAATGTTTTATGCTTTAGCTTAAGAACCTATGCTGTGTAAACTGCTATTTTTGCCATCACAGATAGAGTCATCTTAGTAGCTAAAAGGACAAAGGACAATAATGTCTTATTTTGCCTTTAAGATGAATAATGCATCCTTTACCTCCTGATTTCCACCCACTAAACTCCTTAATCATTGCTGAGCTACTATCAAGGTTATTACCTTCATCCACATAATCTAATCCCATTTTGATGCCTTTTGGTCTTGCTCACATGCTGTAGCAATGAGCTTCACTAACTTTCCAGTCACTGCAAGATAGGTTATTCCCTGAAGACCTTTAAACCTGCTCCCCAGTGAATTTCACTGGATATTCTTGTGTCGTGGCTGCCCATGGCAGTTTCTTTTACACTTTCTCCGTGTTCTCCACAGCAGACCTCCATGGCACCATGCACCTGTCCCTCCATAGCCACTTTTTCCCCCCTATACTGAAGAATGCGACTTATTCTCCTGCTGTAAAAACTACATCTATCATGCTTTTTGCCCTTTTCTGAGCTTTTTCTAATCCTACTGTGTCCTGGTTGAGAGTGTGTTCAGAACTGCATAGATTTATATAGGGACATAATATTTAACCTCCATTCCTTTTCTGCTCTTGTCTAGTCTTCCATCATGAGGGAACTGAAACAACATTTATTACGCAGAGGTGGTATCTTCTATATCCTGGCTGAAACAGTTTTGGTTACTGAGGATTCAGGCTCAGATGAATGAGAGGATACAACCAATAAAAGAAAAAAAAATGAATGAAATAAAATTAGTCAATCAGGTTAGAATTTAAAGGAAAGAATAGTGTGATAATAAAAAAGCAAAATGTATGGAAGTTTTCCTAGCACAGTATTTGGAAGGGGCAACAACAAAAAAAAATCATATTTTTTTGCTAAGCTGTGGTTTGAAAATGTATCACCGAGGTAACCGTACTAGAAATTTAGGGTATGTCTATGCTGCATATTGATAATTTATCCAGCTGAGCTCTGTGCTAATGCAACTATACTGCTTATAATACTTAAAAGCTAACTAGTTTAGGGCTCTCTCTGAAACCCCTTCACCAAATTGCACTGTGCAATAGAAACTAAAAAAAAATACAAATAAAAAGTCTTCAGCACTGCAGGACACCTTGAAAGGGAAAGTAACACCGTTATCTCCTTTATACCAATGGAATAGCAGCTATGGTGTCTTTACAGGCATGGGGTGTTGAATAAACCTTGCAGAAGACCTGCACCAGGCCAACCTATGCAGCCTTACTCTGCATAGATGAAGATGCCTGCTGACTCCAACAGAAGTGCTCCCAGGCACAAAATTAAATCCAGGCATATGGGTCTTTTGCAGCAGTAGGCCTAAAATTGGTAACCCCCCCACGCATGGAAAGCTATCTCTGCAGTAGAGCCCATGCAAGATAATATGTTATCAGGGCGACAGGGCCTGACACACAGGGGTGCTGTACCTAAGATGCAGCAGTTACTACACACTTGAACTCACCCTAACTCTACACGGGATCAAAATTTAAGAGACAGACTGTGTCTCAGACAAAAATGCAGATGGAGCATGGGGAAGGCCTTTCTCCATTAGCTTTGGTCTATTATTTCTGCCCATAACAGAGAACACCAGTTTCTGCACAGAGGGTGGGTGATCGCTGAGGGCACAGATTTCTCTCCAGAGAGGAGTCCCACACTGGCACACAATCCTTTCTGTTTCTAAAGCCCTTGGCCACAAGCAAGCCCCACCTGTCTTGCACAGGCCAATTGATGTGCCCTTAAATTCACGAGGAACAGAAAACCCTGGGTTGCCAAGCCCCCTCTGAGAATGCAGTGATGATCAGAGTCGAGGGACGCATTTGAACGTTTCCAAGGAGCTCCTCACTGAAACAGGCGCAGAGTAATCATACCTCCTGGACGCAGGCATAGCTATCCCAACAGGCCAGCCTGGAAGAAATGTGGTATTAAATTAACAGCTACCCATGACACACAGAACTGACATGATGGCTGATGTATTTTTGGCCTGATTTCCTGTCTGTCAGCTCCCTTTAGTGAATTTTTTCTTTAGCTAATTTTAACCAATTTTGAAAGAAGGGCTGAAGTCTCACAGATAATTATATTTTTGTAAGTTTCAGGGATGTGGCAGCTGGAGAGAGAAGAAAGACCAAAATTAGTGCTTTCCATTAAGGAAAAGGCAGGCAAAACTCAGCCACTATACATACACCAGCGAGCCTGAGACAGCTAACGAACCTGTACACATACAGCTGCAGACTAGCATCATCTGTGTTCTCTCTTGTCCAATAAAGCTGGTAAGAAGGACATGGAGATGCACTAGCAGTTTTGCACTGGTATATGTGTCAGGATACAAATTCATAGATGTCCAGTTTTAAATAAATTCTGCTGTTCTCATAATAGTTCCTATGGTTTTGTTGAGGTACTGGTAGTAGCAGAGTATCTACTGAAATTAGGATTATTTGTGAAGATGCAGTCAAAAATATCTACCTTATTGCAGAAAAATGCAATTATCGCACCTCATTAATTACTTTTATTTGTGATCATTCTGTTTTAAACTTTTAATCCCACAGTTATTAGATCATAATATTGGACCATGAATTTTGTAATTATTAAAAAGGAATTCAAAGTTTCTCAGGCCAATTTTCTGTTGTGTTAAATTAAGGGAAATTGTGGTTTGTCTTTAAATTAAAACCAAAAAGAAAAACAATGCTTCAGAAATAAAAATGTCATTGTTCAAGGAAGAGTAATAAAGTATGAATGCTTCTTCATCATCAGACTGTTTTATAAATGAGCAAGAACACTGAAGCCAATAAATTACCATTACCCAAGCTTCATAAATCCTCAGTGGTTGGGTTTTACCGTGTAGTTTAAGTGTAGTGTAGTAAGATCTCAGAAGAGGCTAAGAAAGATTCATTTGGTGGATTTATAGGCAGAGAAGAGGTCTCTGCACTTTCTCAACAATTACTTGCAAAGTCAATATGGAAAAAGTTGCCCATTATGAAAATTGGTGGTTCTATAAGACAGCTCTCTGTAAGTGAAACCGTAAGAAAAAGCCTTGGGTTACTCAGTAGAATGAGTAGGTTTTATCTGCCCATTTTTCCAGCACAGCTTTGCTAGCAGGTTGGAACAGGGAATCAAAACAACAACAACAAAAAAATAAAAGTAAGGTCAGCATAGGTACAAATACCAAATATCGCTGAAACTTGGAAAACAATTTAAAAAGTGAAAAGTGAAGGAGTTGACCAAAACAGGAGGCAAAATAGGTGGCATGAATCGTACAGGGAGTTACCCAGTGACAGGGAACACAGATGGGTTCCTCCTGTACTGACACAGCTCCTTGATGAAACAACACCCGGAACCATAAAGGATATACACCAGCACAGTTTGAAAGTGGAAAGCCAGAGAAAATAAATAAATGTCTAGTCTATAAATATGAAATGAAACCGTTGCTGAAAAGGGCTTTGTGCATTGTGGAAGGCAAGTGTAAGCTTGTCTGCACTGTCCTACAATTAGAGTGTGGGAGAAATGTCTACATTTGGGTACAGCAAAAAATTCACCAAGTCTAGGTCTCATTAACTACCAGTGAAATCTGGACTTCTAAGTACTCCAATTTCCTTAAAGTTGGAGCCTGTATTACTTACATGCTTCTGCTGATTTTTACCTTTGAGTGAAATTGTAAACTCAACAGGCTGGAGACTGTCTTACATTTATCTCCTTAACTGATCCCAAAATACAAATTGTAGCTCACCGTCCATTTCTAAAAAGAACAAAAAGACAGACCTCTCCAGCAATGGGCAAATGAGAGAAAGCCACCATGCCTGAGCTCAGAGCCAGACCCGGGGGGAAGAGAGGGGCTGTAGGAAAGCTGTTGATTAAACTTTGCTTCTACTAAAGTAGGCTGATGGAGGGCATCATTATCAATAGGAAACATGTACTTAAGTTAAAATTAAAAAAAAAAAAAAAAAAAGTTGTTTCTTGTATTCATATAACAAGGAAGCCATTTGAGTACGTCAGATTAAGAGTATTATTATATGCTGTCACGGGGCGTCCTTGAAGGCAACCCATTAGATGAACAACATGCAGTATGTGATAGCATTCAGAGCACAGCTTTTACTATTCCATGCCTTTGAACAGTGCTTGGTGACCTTGGATATTCTGATCAGGGATATGGGAGGGCTGTATTAAGAAGGAATTATTAAATATTGATTTTTTCTCTCCTGGCATTGGGCATCAAGATAAATGCCACAAATTCATCTATCCTGTTGAAGCTCACCCAGAAAAGGTGTTTCATCAAGTTCTGGTGCATAGAAAAGGAGACAGGGACAAAGAAACAAGAAACTTTTGCAGCTTTTCAAAAAAAAAAAAAAAAGAAGTCTTTGTCAGACTTCTGAGCAGACCCTTAAAAAAGCTTCTGCAACCAGTATTAGCTCAGTTACCACACTGCTCTCCTGTTACACTCCCATCACAGATTTATTCATTCACTCATGGAAGTGATCCTAATACTAAGACCACAAAAATTTTGAGACTTGCAGAGGGAAATCTGCAAGTGCTTATGCCATGCTCAGGAACTTTGCTGATCCAAAACTTGGTAGTTGTCTCGCTTCCCCCTGAGCACAGTCCATGAACTTTCGGACCAGGGACTCCTGGGTCAAACTCAGTAAAACTTGTGGCACCTTGATGCTAAGCTAGCACATGCTGCAATGCTTATGGTTAATTTCACACTTAACATATCTTTTCAGGAGTTCTCAAGACAGAAATCCTGAACTTTATTATTTTATTAACTGTCAGCAAGGGAGTGCCTTCACTGATTCTCTCATTCACTCTAAATTAATGATAAAATAATATGTTGCCACAGAGTTCAGCTGTGGATTTTAAGGCCAGCATGACTTTGTCCAGAACTGGATGAATTCCAGGGCTGAAGGAGAGGAGTGAGCCAGAACTTGTGACTGCATCAGAGCTCAGCTGCAATTCAAACTAGGATAGTCTTTCTGGCACCTTCAATGCTACTGGATCCACTTTACAAAGGGAAGGATGGAGGACATTTTAATGATTTATTCAAGCCATAGTCAGGTTGCTCACAGTTCTCTGCTGACAATGCGACATGTTCCTTTGAACCAGGGCTTCAGCTTACTGACATTTTTCCAGAAAACTGGACCAATTGACCTCTTTGGAAGAGTCACAGCTCAAAGAGGTGGCGCAATTTTTGCTCTTTGGAGTTTTAAGAACCCAGCTGGATAAAGCCCTGAGTAACCTGGTCTAACACCATTGTCTGCCCTACTTTGAGCCTGAGGTGGGACTAGAGATGTCCCAAGATCACTTCCAACCTAATTTATCCTATGATCCTGTGAAAATGTTCAAGACTTGCAAACAAAGTCCTCTGTAATTTGTTCTCCCAAATAGGAGATGAGTTGTTTTTTTTCAAAAATTAAATTCATGAAAAATTCCTATTTGCTCTGTATCCTATTCAGATACGCCAGTATGGATTAAACGGCATTTGGTTGATCTCAAAGAATGGATGCTCACTTCAACCTCTTGAGACCCAAGCCAAGTTCTCTGTTTCATTTTAAATGGTGACACAGTGGTTATTTGCAGTCTGTTTAAGCCTAGTGGGCTGAAACTTTAAGAAAAAATTGAGGAGGGAGTTCATCAATAACAGCTGCTGGTGAAAAGAGCGAAGAACCCTCCCTCACAAGTCCCTCAGTGAGACTTGCCAGAGCTTTCTATAAGAATCTGCTGAGGAGCACAGGGAGACACCTGGGAAGCACAGGGCTAAAGTAAGCCTAATCTTCACGTGCAGTTTATACCATTTCAGGCTCTTTATAAAAGCAAGTGTTTTCAGCTAGAGGTGAATCTAACAGCCATTGTCACATATTGGAACATATAGGCAAAGACAAAGCTGAGTGTGCATGGGGTGAGGAGTGGCAGCTTGCAAAGTTTTGGCAAAGTTTTTTTGTGGTATGAAGAGTCCTGAGGGATTTTTGTTTCTGAAAGGAATGGAAAAGACTCATCTGGAAGTCATTCTGGGGCATTACAGAGGCAGTACAGACTGCATAAAACACTCTTTGAACTCTCTCACAAAGTCAAGAAGCCAATTTAAGTAAAAAGGGACTTTTGGAGGTTACTTAGTCCAGCTTCCAAAGCTGAATATCTCCAAACACAGAGATCCCACAGCCTTTCTGGGCAACCTCTTCCAATGCTTGACTGCCCCCCTGTGAAGATCTTCCTTCTACCTGGCTGGACTTTCTCATGCTGTGACTTGTGTCTGTTGCCTCTCACCCTTTTGCTGTGGATATCTGGCTACATCTTCTCTATAATTTCCCATTATTCAGTTGCAGACAGCAATTAGACTCCCACTCCACACCTTCTCCAGGATGAAGAAAGCACCACATCCTGCCTTTCCTTGTATGTCACATGCCCCAGACCCCTATCTGTCCTAGATGACTCGCTCCAATTTCCAATACCCCTCTTGTGCTAGGGACTCAGAACTGGGCACAGTGCAGTAGATATGGCCTAGCAAGTGCAACTCAGAGGGGAAAATCCACCTCCCTAGGCTTGATGGCGAAGATCCTGCTAACACAGCTTAGTCTGCGGTTGAACTTCAGTGCCACCAAACGCATGGCTGCTGGAGACAGGAGTAGCCAAGTGGTTCCATGTGGGCTGGTAACAGGAAGAGAAACGGAATTTTTTTTTTCCCTTTCCCTCCAGGTTTCTCCATGCTTCATACCAGCACCTCTGCCTGCCCAGTCACTAGCCTGGAAACAACTAGGAAAAGTTGTGGGGCTCAGAACAGATTATACCAGGGTCCCAAACAAATTTTATGGCTCTCACAGTTCAGGCTTACATAAGAGGTAGACAAGCAAAAACATCAACCAAAAGATGGGCTGACAGAGCATGCATCATTCATGTCTGGTGAGAAAAGTGACTAATGGAGTACAGTAAAAAACTAAAATCTGCACTATTTACTCTTTTGTGCAATATCTGAGCTTAACTCATGGCTGGAGTACTGTTAAATTGTAGCATGACAAAAATTGGAAATGTCAACTATGATGCTGAGAAAACCAACCCCGAATCAAAATTTGGACATCTTGCCTCAAATAGGAATTTTCATTGTAATTCCTCTCCCTTCACCAAATTTCTCTAGAATGGTATTATTCTTTCTTCTCAGAGAGTATAATGTAAGCTTGTTCATTCACTTTTAACTTTGGAAACTGTTATTAAAAACTACATTTTTTTTTCCTTCTTCAGGTACAGTTTCTATCACATGTATTTGTAGTAAGTCATGTTTTGCCCTATGACTAGTCCTGTTTATTTCTGGGATGACAGAAGTGGCAAATTTTGGCCCATAATATCTGTATGCATCAGAAAAAGTGAAAGAGAGACAGCGAGAAGTGGTTAGAGTACCATGTATTCTCAGTAACCACCCACATATGCCTGCATACCCACACAAGTCTCTCTCTACAAAAAGTTATTAATTATATTTTAAAGATCTAGAGGTTTAATCAATCTGCTTTGGAAGAGCTGGTTACAGAATCAGTTTAATTCCCTCATTACAACTGGTCAAATAATAAAAAAAAAAAAGATCCTATTATAGAGAAAAAGATCTGCTAAGAAGCCTAATAAAGACTATGATGGAGTCTAAGTTGCCTTCACTTTTTTTTTTTTTCCACACTGTCTGCTTTTATTTCTTTCATCAGTATTGGCATAAAGTTCCCAGACACCTAATTTCCAGGCTTCCATATTCTCCTTTTACAAGCTATTCTGTCCTCCATTATTTTTCAGTGAGCACTTTGCATCATAGGGTACCAGCCCAAAAAAACCCTGAAGACATTAGTTAAATTTAAAAATCAAGCAAACAAAATCCCTTCAAAACCTACTCGCAAAAGTAGAGATTAAGCACAGAAAGGTTAACAGGAGTCCAAAAGGTTGATTTTCCAAGAGATATGTGAAGCTTCTAGCTGGATGGAGATTAAAGTTTCCAGACACAAAATATCTATCCCAGGCTAACCTTATTTCTAGAGCAAATGTTCCCGCTGTCTTCAGCGGGTTTGGGCCCTACCTGGGGGGAGCCAGCCCCAGACCTCTCTTGGTGGTGCTTCCAGAAACTACACCAAAACACACAATAAGAAAAAACACGATACAGGTATATACATATATATATATATATATATATATACATACAGATACATGCGGACTTGACTAGAACAGCGGTGGACTGTCCATGCCATACAGACTTCACAGAATCTTAAAAACAAAATAACACGCTGTGTTCAGACTACATCTCCTTCCAAGCAGTTTGATGCTGAGGGCCAGTTCTTGTACCATGAGTACAAGGACAGCCCCTTTGCCTGTGGAAGACTAGATAGTGTCACCAGCATGAAACTCCTGCTCTGTCCCAGTAACACCAGCAGGCTGGGGAAGACAACTCTAATTCCGCATCTGCCCAGCTTCCAGATCCAGTCTGTTCTGCCCAGTTCATGGCATGAGCTTCCCACAAAACAGGCTACCCAACTGGGCTTGCCACTTGGACCTTACCTACAGCGCAGCATGCGCCAGCCTGTTGCATAATGGCAAGACAAACGTCAATAGTGAGAGCTGTGAACTGCGTAGTGTAGACCGGGCTAAGATGGAAAAGTGAAAAGAGCCTCTCTCATTTGTCCATACCCCATTAAGCTCCACTGCCCTTCTGCCTTCCAACCTACACCAACCTTTCTCCTCCTCATTTGAGTTAAGATCACACACCAATTCCTACAGAGCTACCAAATTTGATATATTCACAGCTTCTTTCCTTTGCTGTATCTCTGAAACAGCAGATGACCAGCCAGCAGCAGTAAATGAGAAGCCAGCACATTTTGCAGCCCATCCCTGCTGTCTGAGCAGCAGAGAAATTTCTGAGCATGCAGGCAACTGGGTGACTTCCAAGTACACATGGCCTCCTCTCCCTTTTCCATGTTTGACACATTCACATTTACTTTTGTTACTGGCAGACCCCTGTAGCTTGACTTCAACACCACCAAGGGAGAGGGCTGGAGAAGCTTGGACCACTACAGAAGCTCTTTGGTTGGATTACTTTCTCACTAGTGAAACACAGCGTAGCACGGTCATAACACTCACCATAGCACTAGTTATCAGAGTGAGACATCTTTCACCATGAAATCCATATAGCCCAGAAAATCCAGAAGAGTGTTACACAGACCATTTTACAGTGACATGCAACATTAACATGAAAATACTTTCCCACTGGCTTTTCCCATGTCAGCAGGTGAGGCATTGCCACTGGCACACCTGTACAAATCCAACACACAGCTGGGACTTTCTGCTGCCATGGTACAGCAACATCTTCCCTCCCAGCAGGTAGGTGAAAGGTAAGCGGCTTGTATCATGTAGCATGCCCTGCTGTCAACCTTGGTATTCTATCCTGTTTTCTTCAGCTGGCTCAGCAATAAAATACCTAATCATGCTGGTGCCTGAATCATCACTGGACTCTGGAGATAAACGGCCTGGGTCTCCCTCTGCAGAACCATTGCTCCAGGCTCTTTGCAGTCTCAAGTAGGCATTAACACCAGCATGTGTCCCCTGCATACAGTGCCCCGCTTCCACTCGGGTGTTTTACAGAGAGATAAATTGGTTCCACCACCTACTCTGCTGCAAGTACTCACACATCCTAGCTCTTAAGAGGGACTCTGAGTCCAGCAGAGCCTCCCTCCTGGAGGTGTGGCACTGCGGGAAGGGAAGCCAGCCTGGGTATTGCTCTTAGAGCGATCGGGAAGGGATGTCTGCTCTTGTGATTTCATTAGAAGAGCCTCTTCCCCCAGCAGTGGTGATTCCAGGAATATTTAAGTAGAATCAAGGAGTGATAATGCCTATTATAATATTAATACATTTTTATTCCTTCTCCTCCCATCAACTTCCACTCCTCAACGTCAGCAATTAGCACATCCGATGAGAGATTCAGCGAGGAAACAATTTCAGGTTAAGCACATCACGTACTGACTCACTGCCACGAAGCGCTAGCCTTCGACAGAATTCCTGGTGAAGGACAATGAAATATTCATCAGCCCATATTTGTAAATGGCCCAGCAACACACTGAGTAAATGACCTCTGATGAAGCGCCTCGCATTAAAATGGAACAGCAGCCAGCTGAAGCAAGGGAGCTACAAACTACGCATGTTTTGTCAGCACAGACAAGCAGCAAACACAAACAGAAAGGAATCTAGTTGGACTCATCATCCTGACAGGGAGAAACAAATGAGGAGCCAGCCTGTTTACTTCAGAGAGACCCACTGGTAGTGCTTGCCTGAGGCCAGAGCGGCTAAGCAACATTTTACTCCCCAGATGCTGGCCAGCATCAGTCACCCCTGGTCCCTTGCACCTCCACTGAAGCATCAACGCTACCGGTCCTTAACCAAGGGACCCGGTCCCTAAGATTGCACACATAAGCCCGTGCCCTCCAGAGCAAACAGGGTGCCCAGCACTAGGCAGAAGCAGCCCCACAGTTTGCATTTCTTGCCTTACCCACACATTTCAATGTGAGCCCCTGTGAGGGGGCTGTGAGGAGGGAAGGTTGTGGGTATGGGGTGTGCCCAAGCACTGCTCTTTGCCTGGGGTGCAATGGTGTGGTGATGATTTCGGGAGCGGAAGGGTGGATTTTCTGTCCTGCTTTCAGCTCTCATCGTTATTCAGGATGCGTGATTTCCAGGGAGGTTGCCAGCGCTGCACTGCACCGCTTGTGACGGTTAATCCTCGTACGGGAAAGCTCCACAATGGAAATTGTGAGGAGAATGCAAAATAAATTAGGAAAACCCAGCAAGCAATCGTCAGCCTCCACAAAACGCAGAGGCATGCGGGTTCTGCCTCCCCCAGACCTTTTCCAAAGCGCTTTCTTGAAATCAAGCTTTAAGATACCCATCAGTTATTGCCCTGGGGCCTTGCAGAAAGGTGAGCTCCTACCGCCAGAGCCTGGTTGGAGACGCAGACCCGTTTTTAGCATGTATGTATTAATTAAACGTGCAGCGATGAGGCACATCCCCGTTCAGGCCCAGAGGCCCACAAGGAGCAGAGCAGGCAGCGCGTGCAGGAACTCGGGCAGACAGCACCATCAGGTGGCTCGTGTGGAAAGCGATGGGCAGAGACACCCAGGGCTGCCACCATCCCCAGCCGCACCCTGCCACCCTCTTGGCCATCCCTGGCCTCTCTTCATCCCCTTCCAGGTTCTGAGAGAGCACAGAGGTCCTCCCGGAAGGATCGCTGTGGGTCCAAAATTACACAGAAAGCTTCGATGGCAGCAAGGCACAGCCATGGAAAGCCTGAAGGGAAAGCTTCCCTTTCCCCCACTGTACAGATCCACAGATCCGTTGTCTTGTCCTTTTTATTGCTGACAAGTGTATGTATCTCAGCTTTACTACATAGTTTAACTAACATGTTAACAAACTACCTGCTCGTGGCCACCAGAGTGCTGGTCTGAGCCAAGTCTCCATCCTTCCCTTCAGCCTCTTCAAATTTGGGGGGCACTGGCAAATTAAAGTTTTCACTTTGAAAACTATCCCCAGTGAGCAAATCCCTGTGGAGCCACCTCCACCTGCCTCTCTAGGGAAGATGAAGGATACCCTGTTCAGCCTCAAGCAGGTGCTCTTTCACCAAAGACTGCCTTTGAAACAGCAGCTGCTTCAGCATCTTTGCTGCCTGCCCTTGTTGCTCACATATTTGGCGAGTGTAAACTGGGAGCAGGAGCATTGCCCACCTCCTGGAGTCACAGAGCAGATATGGCCCCAACATGTGTGGTGTTTAGGAGCTGGATGAGCATAAAGATAATGAACAGCAATTGAGCTCCTAGACTTCAGACCTCGAGTATGCTGCAGCCTCTGCCCTCAGCCTCACACCTGTGGTCCTTACCTGACCCCAGAAAGACAGGAGAGTACTGGATGCAAGAATCTGAAGCAAAATGAAATGCTATTTCACCTACAGTTGTGCAATGACTATAAGCATACCCACCACATTGTTTGTGCTGCCAAGGGAGAGACCCATCCAGTCTTAGTCGCTTTTCTTATACATGGATGTTAAAAGATTTTTCTTATACATGGATGTTAAAAGATTTTTCTTCATAGTGTTCTCCACTCCAATGAATAATTATTTCTAATTGTCTCCTAGGAGTACTTAGGTAACCTAATTAGAAATATGCATAAATATATTTACTTGGTTGTGTCTTTGTTTATGAATGTATATATTTTTATAACATAAATATGTCTTACATTTATGTAAGATATATAAATAAATATATCAATACACATACAAATTTATGCATTCACAAATTTAAAGGAAAACTATCCATACGTGGTTACTCAGCTCCTTTAGGAAACACCACAACTCAGAGTTTCAACCTTGAATGCACACAGTTAGATCCTATCCCAGCTGCTTGAAAATCAGGACTTTTCATAGCTACATTTGTGCTTATGCTTATAGAAGGGTTGATTTACGTACCCAATTTTGGGCCTCTAATTTTCAAAAATTTGTGGCCTGAACAGGAAGTCCTGTGTTTCCAGTTATAGTGCCCCAAGGGGCACTTCTGTGTGAAGTGCATCATTCAGTCACCTTGAAGGGACGTTAAAGCATTGAAAGTTGTTGACAGCCCATCTCAAAATCTCTGCCTCCTGTAATAAAGAGACCTCCAATTCCCAGATATGTTCAATGCAATAAAATTTCTGAACATCCCACATAAAGATGATAACGGAGCACCTAACACAAAAGATGAAAAAAAGAGGAAATGAGATTATATTTCCCATCATGGCATCCACATTAAGCTCAATAGCTGCTTATTTCTGCTATAATTGTGCCAGAGTCATTTTGAATTTCGTTTTCTTTATGCACCTTGCTCCAAAGCTGAGATACTTGGGGAAAAACAATACACAGAGCAGCACTTAAATGCACACGGCAACGTTTCACCAGTTGCTGCTAATGATGTCAGAGGAGGTCAGGTGGGCATAGAAGTATGAATTATCCCTACTTTTGTACATTTTTGAGTGACTAAACAGTACCCAGGAGAACTGAAGTCTTCCTAGGACAGCAGGAGCAAAGAAAGCTAAGGAGGAGGAATGCCTTTTTTCCTGCCACCTTAATTCTCTTTGCTTGCAAGCCCCTCCTCAGCCCTTGCCTTTGGTTTTACTGTAAAAAGAGAACGTGGTGCTAAGGAAAGTCAGCTTGCAGCAGCGTTGGTTCATGGGAAATCCTGCAGAAGCCACCTCCAGGCACTTCTGCAAGTACATTTCTATGCTGGGCTGTCAGTTGTGCTGCTCTATTCTAAGAGTAGAGCCATGGAGCAAGATGCTTGGGGTGGATTTGTTGGCAGATCAGTAGGGACTCATAATATTCCTGCCAAATTCATTTTCTCATGTGACCAGAGCTTGACTTGGAACATGGATTTCCTACAGAGACAAGTTTGAGCAGTGCCAGGAATTTGAAGGCCAGGTGGTCTGCAAAGCTTCTCCCCAGGCTCTGCAATCTTATTTCCTCATGTCATTCTTTCCAGCCAGCACAGAGCTCGGGCTGGGGTGCTCACATCAAACTGAGTCTTAAAAACCAATGCAATCACTCCTTCCCACCACCACCTATCCTCTGGAAAAGATTGCAACAGAAGTGGGAGGAAAGAGGAGCACGTTTCTGCTAGGAAACAGATTCAGACAGGCTTTGACCAAGACTGCTAGTGAAACTTTTCTCTGCCAGAGGAAACTCTAAAGAAATCCCACTTTTTCATCTCAGCAACATCCAAATTGGGCTTAGCTAGTGCAAACTGTCATGTCCTTGCTAGCTTAGAAAGCCTGTATTTACTTCCTACCTGGGAATGAAAGCTATCATGCAAAGACAGATAGATGGGCTTTTCTGAAGAAAGCTATCCACAGCCACGCTGGTCTCTTGGGACAAGACAGCCCATATATTAATTTTAGATCTCTGGCAATCCATATACTAGAAATAACTTGTGGCTCTGATCCATACTGACTTCTATTAAGGAAAGAGAAGCTAGAATGAGCTGGAAGCTCTCCCAGATGATGCTCTCTGAATATCCATTGAGAAAAAGCAGCCTACCCTAATACACTACTCTGCCCTATCCCTAAGAAACTCTTATGAAATAAAGCAAGTTTAGCTTTCTGAATAGGCTCAATGACACTGTTAGCATTATAAGGTGATACTAGGCCAGGACCTGGACCAAAGATGGTGCTTTTCTCACTGTTTTGTCTCAGCAGCAACCAGGGTTAATACACAGTTTACACTTGTCTCCTTCTGGAGTTTTTAATCTTCTCATACTGCTAAGGAAGGATCCCTGCTCTCCAACCCCTGACACGGAGCAGGACTAGCAGTCTCATCCTAAAATGGCTCCTGTCATTCTTTCTGGAAATGTTAAGAGAAGTGGAAGTGGCCCTTCTCATGTATAATCCCATATCTATAATTGCTGCTTTGTTGGCAAATCCCAGTCACAGATTGCACTCAGCTCTATCCCACCCTCACATCAGATGCAATCCACACCAACCTGTGCCTGTCAGAGTGCCTGGCTGAGGTAGCTGGGCGGAGGAGAACTCACTTTGCGTGCTCCCCCAGGAGACTGAGCAAAGATTTCAGCAAGCCTGAAAAATCCCTCTGAAACCATCCCTGCACCAGCTCTGTCCTATGTTCCTGAGGAAGGGATGTAGTACCTCCTTCCTCCCAGCTAGGAGAGAGAAGATGGTACTAGACCATACTCCCTCCTGTCAGATTTAGATTTGGTTGCAGCAGCTGAGCTCCCCCTGCACAATTACAATAATGCTCAATACAGAGGGAGGCATATCTTCCACTGAAGCAGTATTTGAAATAACAGCACAAGCCACCAAGAAACTGACCTCCATGCTTTCTCTTCACTGGCATCATGCTGAAGAAAAAGTTCAAAAATCCTGTGTTTCTACAGTTTGAGACCTGCTGGATTAATTCAGAAATTGCTTCATGGGGAGCATCTGCAAACTGCCTTACCAGACACCACTTCTGCTGGAAGAACGTAACTGGAAGAACGTCAGCAGCAGCTATCAAATTCATTTGCATCAGAAACTTTTTGGCAGTAGGCTGACCAATCTGAAATTCAGTCCCTGAATCCATTAGAATCCAGTTTAAACTTAATCTTCCCTGAGCTCTAGTTCCTTCGCCCCCGTTTTCCAGGCATTCAAACAAACCCAACTTCACCAACCATCAATCAGAAAGAATAAATATAGGATAGCGAACACTTGGGTATCAAAATGCAGCCTCTGCAAGTGGCAAAGTAGGTTGATGAAATCCAGAATTATTGCCTAATTTAAAAGCCCTACTTTCTTGCCTGGAAGGGTTGAGCTGGTTGTTCTCAATGTCTGTTGTTGGTGAAAGACCTCTGCCTCCCTTTTACAGTGTTCTCGGAGCACACCCTTCCTTCCATGCCTGCCAGCATTTGATTACAAGAACATTTTTAAAGATTTCATGTCATGCCTGTGTGGAAGTCAATTTGATCATTTTAGGAGAGAGAAACTATCCATGATAGGTGATCCAGAAGCAAAAGGTCAACTATTTTGGACATTCTTCCCTGCTTGTGGATCATTATTCAAGCCAAAATCATACTGAGGTTCCAAGTTCTTGTGTTACTATGAAATTCCACTGTGTGCATTTTTTATTTTGATATCTACGGGTTCCAATTCATGTCCCTGTATTTGAATCACCTATAAACACAATTCATCTGTAAGGCCAGAAACTCAAACATCAACCAGTGCCTTGCTAGGTCTGCTCTGTCAGAAGTCCCTGGGCTGTATTATGAGAGGAATGCCTGGACACCACTGAGCATTTCCCAGGCAGTGAACTGAGCTTATTCCACCAACTCGCTTCCCCATGAACACAGGAAACTCCATTAGCCAGGATGGAGAAATGCTCGTTTTCAACAGACTTCCAACAGCCAACACCACGCCCCAGTCCATCAGTCCCAGGCGTGGGTGGCTGCTGTTCCTTGCTGCCTAACCAGCACCAATCTGCATCAATCCAAAGTTGTGCATCAGCATTGCAGTGCTGGCAAACAAATTCACTCCATCCAGGAGGGTTAGAGGTTTTGATGCAGACCACTGACCCCACTGCAATCCTCATTCCAACACCAAGGTAGACATAATGCCTGGCCAAACAGCTGCTCGTTAGCGCAGCCACAAAGCAGCACAGAAGAGAGTGACTTCTGACATAACGATACCTGCCAAGCTCATGCTAAGCCACAGGCTGATTTCTTAACTACATAAGGTTTCCCACCAGAGCAGTTCCTCACCACGTTGCTGCCACTGCCATGCACTGAGAGGCAGTCCACATTCTGGGAGACAGCACAACAGCACCAAACACCCTCTCACCCCTTTGAAGTTTGAGGTTTCAAAGCTTCTCCCATCTTGGACTTCATCTGAAAAAACAGAGGACATCCTGTGGTAGCTCAGAGTTTGTTAGCCCAGGATAAAAGTGGATACAAGTCCCTGCTTTGAATTCCAGCCTCACAAAAAAAGTTTACCAGCCCATATAGGCTATTGTGGAACAGGAGTTCTCTGCTAACCACAATGCTTATTGCCATCACTGAGATAACTCCCCTTCTAGTATGCATGTTCCCACCAAATTGTACCATAAGAAGTTTTGGATTCAGTGAAGTGGTATTTTCTGAGAGAAGTATTCACTAGGAAACTTCCACCCACCTCAAAACCTGCCTGTCACAGTAACAGCTCCACGCAGCTCCTGAGATGGGCTGGTGGAAGCAAGGAGGGGAGATGCAGAAGCAGACGAATGCTTTTCTCTTTGCACCAAAGCTGTTTCCACTGCTTCCACCCCTACTACAGTTGGAGAGACCACGTAGCTCAAAGGACATAATTTCTTTTTAGTCTTAGGCTCGTGTTCATTTGCATCCGAAACAGGCAATGCAAACATGTGTAAATGTATACATGTACAATTGCTTCTGCTCTGAGCAGTGCTAAGCCTGCCTCCCTCCTTCCCATTCCCATATTCCAAGGCACACACTGCAGGAGGAATGGGCACACTCGGCAGCACTCATCCAAGACAAATGGCACAGCCACATCACACGTATGGCTATCCTCTTCAGAGAACACCAGAACAAACTTGTCTTACATATCTTTCCCACATGCAAATGAAGGACAGGGGGATATTACACAGGTACCACCTTCCTGCCCCAGTCCTACCATGGACAAACATTTGCCGCTGCTCACACACTTTTCCCTCTGGAAGAAAGGTGAGAGAAGAGTCCAGGCAGGACACAACCTAGTTCTTTGCTTGGGGTTGACCACTGAGTTTGCATTGCTAGAAGGGCCCTTGGTACAGCAGGGCAAAAACAAGGGCAGTAAAAGAATATAACGATAAATGAAAGCTGGAAGCCAGACAAGCACTCATGTCTGGGTACCACCCATTGGCTTCATAACTATGTTTCAAATGCCTCTGCTACTGACAGTAGAAGTCTACAAGCTTATCTTCCAGCACTTTAGAAAGGAGTTAAATAGAGCTTTAACAAATATTCTGTGTTCTTATATGAAGACACTATATAATCACAGCACAGAAATTGCATGCATCTTTCAAATATTGGATGATGTAAATGTAAGGATTCAAGTGTTAAAATCTAGAAGTATTCAGCATGCTTCCTTCATGACAGCAGCTTAATTTTGCCCTTTCTCCATGACTGGCCATCAATTTCTTCCTGGAAAAGCTTTGTTTTTAACCAGAAGGAAGCTGTGTAAGGCTTTATTTTTACATGTACCTACAACAGCTGCATGGCCTTCACTGTAGGTTGATGCAATGTACACCCTCTCACTTTGTAGCAGACAAACCAGTCTGTGTCTCACAGTGTAGACTCCAGGTGAGTACTGAAAAGTTGTAACAATGTACAACCTTAATATAGTTTTCTGAACATTTAATGTAAGTGATATAAAGGAGAATGTCCTTAACTTTTCTCCATACCACTGGCTAATTCCTTCTCCTGAAAGCTTTGATTTTTAAAAAGAACAACCAAATTTAGGACGGCATCTAAGATAGGGGTCCACTACTATTTAAGGTGTCAAAGTGATTAAAACCTGACCTGTATAAAGCTACACAGGCTCACGCCGTACACCAACCAGCAGCAGGTACTGCTGAGAAGCAGCCAACCCCAGACAGCCACAAAGGGCTCGTGCTCACGGCCTGCCAGGGCTGAGCAAAGCTCAGCTTCATGGTGCCCAGAGAAAGCACACAACAGCAGCCCCATCTGCGAGCCTAGCTTGTATAAAATTTTGTCGCTGTGTTCAGCGTCTCAGCCTCCGACTCTCGCTTTGCTCCCGGAGCACTTGCGGGGACAGTGGGCGCTCACAGGTGCTGCGGTGACAGCTAAGAGGGCCGGTGGGTCCCAGAAGCCTTCCCACACGTGAGCCCAGTCAGGCACACTGCTGGCAGTGCTGCAGCTCAAACACCCTCCTAGCACCATGCAGAACTCACCTCTGCTCAGGTACAGTTGGAAAGGGAATGGCGTGGAGCATTAGCTTTCGTTGAGGACAAATGAAATACAGTTTTCGCTTTTCTAAGCCATGCTGTATTTTAACTAGAATATTAGAAACTTTAGTGAAAGTACAGTAGGAAAAGCTGACTTTTACAGTTAGTGAAGGTATCTCCTCTGAAAATCTCATCTATCTTGTCATCTTTTACTCATGGGAGACCCACACAGAGACATCTGAAGAAGAGAGCTTTTGTTCAGAGGGAATTGCAAGAGAAAATAAATCAGTGAAATTTTTAGTGCAAAGTTTTCTCTGTAGAAATGTTTCATTGTACAATACAGGAGTACCCAAAGATACCAAAGGCAAGAAGAAATAATTTTGTTTGAAAGAACAAACGTAAACTTTTTTTAGAACTCACCTTACACTGGACTTGCACATTACAGTAAAAATTCTTTAAAGAAGAGAAACTCAAGGGGAAACCTGGTTGCAGAGATGAGGTGAAGTGCTATCCAGGCCTACATTTGGAAAAGTTTTGCAAACACAACTACTTGGCTAAGGGTAAATAAAAAACAACATACCCATAACTATTGTGCAAAAGTTGGAGTGCAGGTACAGTTGTATGAATGCAAGAAAGAGGCCCCACCAGAGCATCGGGTCTCATGACCAGCTAAAGCCTCTGCAGGGAACCCAGAGAGTAATTAAAGCAATTCAAGGGCAAGGATGCTGTGTGAGCAAAAAACAGAGCATGAAAAATATGTAGCTTCGTTGTCCTGGTATGCAGGCTGTGCCTTGGATATGAAACTACTTGCATTAATTGGAGGCAGGTAAAGGAATCAAGGCTACAGGAAGATAATTTGCCTTAGTGAGTGTATGAAATCTGGAGAAATAAGAAAAAAAAGGTATTGTCAGTATCAACTAGATAATTGTAGGGGAGCTTTAAGGATGCAGTCTTTGGATCTTAGAAGATCTACCTTTACCTAAGCAACTGTACCAGTAACACTACATAAGACCAAGACTAGAGTAAAGGTATTGGAAACACCAAATTTGAGAATGGAAGTAGCAGAATCAGGGCCAACAATGAAAAAAAAATGAGGTGAGTTGCATATTTGCAAGGAGTTTGGGTAAAGAAAGGAAAGTGGTAAAAGCAGCAAAAAAGGCAGGCTCTGCAACGTAAAAAGGGGGGAATAAGGCATAAAATTAGGCAAAGGTCAAAAGAGGGTGGGATCTTCTGACAGCAGGAGCTCAGACACCTACAAACTTTAGTGAAGCTACCTGTACACCCAAGCCCACCAGGATGCTAGAGAAAACCCCCATGGATAACTCATACAACTCTCCATCAGCGGTCCATATCCAAAAGACTCAGTGGCGAGAATAAAGAGGGACAGGCTCACACCCTGGCACCAAGTGGGTGGAAAGAAAGGGTGACAGAATGATAATAGCATAGTTGGGTTAATCTTAAAAGATTTGAGAATGATACTTAGTAGTTTTGCAGTTATAACTGCAAAATAATACAATTGTAAATTAATGATAGCAGCGTCTCTTATTCATAATATCTATCATTAGGCTACTTAATAGTATGTGGCTTAATCAATATTGCTGTCTATTAAAAGTTATGACTCAAGCTTGCAATCTAAAAGGGAAGAGGTGGACCTGAAGTAATGAGGAAGAACAAGAAAAAAGTCTCTTTATTGCTATACTTTCTCCAAGGAGCTGCTACTGGTTATTGTTAAGAGGTTAGAGACGTGAGAGGCTAGTGGTACAAGCTACTGGTAGGGGAGGATTTGCTCACATAACAATCTTGTATCACTAAAACCAAGAAGTATTTAGAAAAAAACAAGAAGACATTTACCTGCTTATTAGTCTCTCTTCGTACTTTTTGCTCTTTCCATTTATATTACAGATGTAATTTCCTTGTTAAGTAACAAGCATTTTCACTCCTTAGTACTGCAGAAGCACCCAAATAAGGTGAAAAGTGCTCTAGAAATACAAAGCCACTTCCTCTCTTCAAGTAAATAGCTTTCCTTACAGGCATTTTGTGCTGCTTATCTCCATGGTCAAAGCCTCCAATCAGATAAAGAAACATGCTTGTTGGCCAGCTAAGCAAGCTGCCAAAACAGAATTCCCACTGCCAGCACTGATACCACTTCATTTAGATGTAGTTTCTCATCCCACAGGCTTTGGCTGTTTGAAGGGAAAGCAGTTCTCAGAACAGATGGAGTTGGTAATAAAGCACTTTCTAGGAGATACAGGGATTACACAGGGAATGAAATGGCGAAACAGCGTCTGGAGTACATGTTGTAAACTAAAACCACCCAAAGTATAATTCCCTTCCCACTGAGAACAACGTAGTGGGGCAAACTGGAAGCGGCAGCACAGCTTTCCAAAACGTTCACCATCATGGCTGCTTCCCCTCAGAAGGGCGACTATTGAAACTACTTGAGACACTTTCCAACCTCGCACCCACAAAAAAATCTTGTGATTTGTCATTTTGAGTCAGTGTCAGGAGCACTGCCAAAAAAAGGATGAAGTAGCTTTCTCAAAAGAGCAAGAGAGAGTCTATGCAACAGACGGAGAAACAGTGCAGGCACTTGTCTGTGTATAACAGCGCTTCTGGACTCATCTACAAAGTCACATTTCATTTCTGCTAGGACATCTACACCAACCGTCCTGGTTTCAGTGAAGCAGGAAAACCCATATCCTGAAAGTCCACTGATGTTCTGCTCTCCCAAGCTCGTGCTTAGACTGAAATCTCTGCAAGGCACGGCCTAGACTTTTGGACATCAAGAGAACAGCCACCACAGCGCTTCCGTGAAGATGAAAAGCTGCTTTGAGTCAGCACTTCAGCAGTCACTGACGCTGGAAACATGGTGCCAGCAGGATGGGGTAGAGAGAGGCAAGGAGGGTAAAGAACAAGACCAATGTCCAGGTAAACCATTTTGGTCCAGACCAAGGCTCCATTCTGCTAGTAACCTGCCCCAGTGCTGTCTATGAACAGGCATGCAGAGAAGAGTAAGAGCAGGGCAAGCATCTATAGTATTTCTCCCACATTTTCCCCTCTTCCAATGATTTTCATCTCATAAGAGGTCTTAAGCCTAATATGGTTTATTTGTTGACACCCCCACAGTGGGTCTCTCTTTCAAGCATTTGCCCTATTATTTGGTTTTCTTTGTTCATTATTATTGAGCATCATACTTACGTTTCAAAGGAAGGACCATGATGATGTCACTCCTAAAAAAAAAGAAAAGAAAAAAGAAACAGAAGTTATGTTCTCAGTTCTGACTTGCAGTGCTTTGCATTTTGTAAGGAGTCACTACATCCAGTTCTCATTTTCTTCATAGACCTTAGTGGAAAGGGACTTTTACTCTACATGATTCAAGTTTAAATGCATGATAGCAATCCTGGACATTGTCTCTGCTTATGGAATTGTGCTAGCTTTCATCAGCTATCAGCTGGGTATCACCAGAAGTCCAGTCAAACCAGACAGATCTGTAACTCAAATCTTTTTTTGTATGATCTGTACACATGTGCTATGCCTAAGGACAGTTGCCTGGATTCTCACCCTGGCCCTGGACATTTAACTCACTATTATGATAGCAACCAAAAACATGAAGCAGGCCTGAAGCTCATTATTCAAAGCAAGCAAGGTCTCTTGGACTGCACTAAACTGGTTTTTCAATTTAATACATCCTGGCTGAAATACTGGCCCCCTCTTTAATCTATGGGATTACTTTTGTTACCTTCATTCAGGCTAGGATTTCACCTCAGGAACAACTCTACTGTGTAGCATTATTTTATAATTATCTTGTCAGGTGATCTCCTGTTTGCTGAAGTACATAGGCTTTTCCCTCTTCAACTTTACTCAGTGACAGAGCAAATGATACTTGTAGCCTTTGGAGCAAGAAAGACTGAGATGGCCAAAGCAATCTTTTATTTGACTCCGTCACGCTACAGAGCCAATTTCTTCTCGTCTCCAGCTCAGAGAACGCTGTTCCAGACTTTTCCTTTATGGTTGAGTTTAGCTTGTAGGTTTTTTCCAGTTAATACTTTGTCCAGGAAAGTCCTTTTTGGCAACTGGGTTTTGAAATTCTGTTCCAAATCGTGGATCTCAAACTGAATCAGAGAATTTTACTGGGGATGAGGCAACACTCCCTCCTTTCCTTACTGATCATTCCTTGCCATCTGCAACAGCCACCTTTTTTTTTTTTTAAAGCTGTGCTTCATCCAAAAGCTAGCATGAATAACAAATGCAGTGTCAGTACTGGACAGTTAAACAATCAGGAAGACAGAAGGAAAAAAGTGAAGTCTGCATTTACCTGACTGGGTTTACTATTAAGTAGTATATTCCTAGTACCATTGAACAAAATGAACGAAAATGCAGCCTTCAGCACAGTCAAGCAGAGAGAATTCCTAAAAGTTTCAAGACTTGGTTATCTGGTGTGTCAGCTGTGTCAGACAAATCTCTCTTCCCTCTAGCAGAGTGCTTTTATTTTCTTTTTAACCAAGAAAAACACAGAAACCAAACTGGCCACCTTGCAAAATTTAGTCTGACTTTGTGCGACTAAGATGGGGTGATTTGGATCAAAATATTTTGCAGCGAGGGGGCCTAAATAAGCTTTTCTGAAGTCCTGACCCAAATGCTTTGACTTCAAGAGAAGAAACTGGCAGCAAGAAGAAAAACAAACAGTTTGCTGCATTGTTCCAGCAGGCACCAAGGCAGGGCTATGCAGTGCAGCGAGTAGGTGTGATTAGCTCATTTGTCATTAGTTTAAGCTAACATGAAGCAGAAAGCAGAAGTCTGAGCACACGGAAACAGCACCCTCCAATTCCGATTAGCCTCTTGTTTATACCACGTTGTGGTAAGCTGGAGGCTGCCTTGGCTCACTTAACCCTTCTGCAGGCGTGAATGTAGTAACTCCTGTCTCCCTCGGAGAAGGGAAGGAACAGCTCCCTCCACAGAGGGTTAGCAAGAGACAGAGAGAACTGATCCTGCAAACTGCCACCATCACCATGAAGACATCAAATGCTCTTGTTCTCATCTTAGTCCTGCTTTCCATCAATGCCAGCACAGAATGGCCTACGCACACAGTCTGCAAAGAGGACAACTTGGAAATTCATTACAAAAGCTGTGGTGAGATTCTTAAAATTTCCATTTTCCTTTAAGCTGGGCAACGAAGTTGTTCTTAGGCAGTGACAGAAGCCTATAAACCAGGCAGTGAATGGAAGGGTTACATTCCCAGGCCAGCACTGGGTTTTGCAGCTGGAACACTTTTAGTTTTTCAAATATAACGGGTTTGGTTCTCACACACACAAATCTAACTGATTTTAGATGGAATATAATAGAGAGGAAATAATGTAACCTAATTCAGATTGTTAAGTAGCTGCCAAAAATTCAGTTCAGCATGAAAGACGATTAGGATTTTTAACTTGAAGCTCAGTTACAAAAAACAGGAAGACCCTAAATCTTTATCCTTTTTTACCTCTGACACAGACTCTTCAACACACCAATCTGCTGTTTTCTTATCGTGTGGTTAGGCTGTGGTGATGTGCTTTCTGTCCTTCCACTTGGAGTGACAGGGGACCTGGTGTGACAGCGGGAAGGAGTTGCATTCTCAGCAGTTGCCACCATGCTTAGCAAGACCTCAGCAGCAGCACTTAATAGGGGCATTTCCCAGGGACCTCCGGGTTTGTTTGTTCTTTAAATCTGTAGAGAAGAAAAGGAGCAAGTGGCAGTGGGATGACTGAAAATGAATTCACTGAATGGTGCTTGCTTTCCACCTCTTGCTTTGCTGGCCTTGTGCCTCTCCTATTGTGCTGATCTGCTTTACAACTGGGACAAAGGGAATTAGATTCACAGACGCCTCATTCATTTTCCGCACGTGATGTGAAAAGTGATTCATGGCAAATGAGCACCCTAGAGTTTGTTTTTCCAATTCATCCAGATACAAAGGCTTTCCTGGGGGGCTTTTTCTCCCCTGTAGCTTTCATGCAGTTTTGCACACCCATTAAAATAAAGCCAGTGAGGAACAAGGGAAGTAAATAAATATTTGTAATGCAATTCTTCACTGGCCTGTTCCCCGGAGAACAAAGTCAGGCTTCACATATTATAAATGGGTATACTGCATTAGGAAAATATTTAATTAGATATTGAATACGAGCACTGGTACTACCTTTATTTTAAGAATTAGTTGTATAAACAAATTCTGTTCCCTCTACAGGTCTCAGTTAGCATGAGATGCCTTGACACAGGGGCACAGGCTACAGTTTGAGTTGATTCAAATGATGATGAAATTTGCTGGGCACGTGTCAGTCAGGCATTGCTTCTTACTATGCACACCACTGGACTGACAAACAAAATGCGTTTGTTTAGAACATACATATCACTTGTTTGGTTTGCCACACACAGAAAGGTAACAGGAGGAGTTCACGAGGAGTTCACAGCTCGAGAAGCACAAGCCAGAGATCTCAAGTCTGGTCCCACCACAAGAGTGATTTTCTGTTCTCCTAGGCACAGCTATGGGAGATGAGAGGATTACACAGACATGGAAGCAATGCAAGAATTAAATCAGATTCCTTGTTTGAAGCCTGATTCTTTGCCCCCTTACAGCTCAGGCAGATTCAGTTGTGGCAACACTCACAGCTGCTCTCAAAGTGTTCTGCCCTGCCTTTTTCCAGAAGCTACCTGTACCTGTAGCATCAGACCAGGAAGCACCGCTGGCATCTTAGCTGATAATGATATCTCATAGTCTGATATGATATCTCATAGTCTGGTAGCTTGCATAAAGCAAAACAAACAAAAAAGTCTTTTGGGATGAGCCCAAAAATCTATAGAAAGCCTCCTAGATGGGGAGGTTAATCAGAATACAGTAGTCTGCGTTCCCTCTCTTCAGAGAAGACACAGCTCTTCATGAGCTCGCTGGCCAGCTTGCAACAGTGACAAAGGCAGTGATCAGCCTTTCAGGAGGAGGGAAGCTTTGTCTGCACTTCATTTCACTCTTAACCATCATTTGATGTAAAGAACATAGCTTTTTTCTTTAGCTATGTCCCAACAGCTGTTCTCACCCAGGAAGGAAAAGACATGCTAGTGCCTGGTTTTGACAAGACCCTCTCCCAACCAACCCCCTCATGAAAACTTTGTAATGTCAGCAGGCACAGCATCAATGCTAGGCAGCTGCCCATACACTTTAGGTGTTTCAAGGGAAGGAATACTCCAAAACCATAGGGTTGCTCATTCTTCAAGGTGTTAGTACGAGATTAAAAAAAGTGGGAGCAGCTTCCTGGCTCACAGACCAGAGCTGGGGAAAAGGGACTATGATAACACATCCTAGCAGCCACAGAAGGCATCCCAACAAACTAGTGAAGAACATTAATATGTTGCAAAACTAAACCCACACTTATTTTAAGCTGACTCCCTACTGAGGGCACCCAATCCCCAAATAAATGTTAGGCCCCCCCCGTGAAACTTTCCCTCCTGCATGTCCTCTTCATTCTGATACATCCTCAAGGTATCTCCTGATCCAATGAAGATGCCAGAGAATGACACATTTTGGGATACAATATCTACGGGGAGGTTTCTAGTATGAAATATTGGGTAAAAAATTCCCTGATGGTTTCAAGAGGGTCAGGATTTCACCACTATTACTGTTACTATAAATTCTATGATGATATCAGTACACCAGGGCTGAATCAAGTAAAATTTAAAAAGGTCGGGGGAATTTTAGCCAATTACTTCACAACTTTATTTCTCAAACTCTATCAGCAGATTAACAGAGTTCAGTCTGAGAGCTTAAAATGGAGGTGTGTGTTCATTTATGCTTTGCAGTTTATCAGATCTTCTCCTATAAGGCTTCAAAAATCTGATTAAAGCCAAAAGTAAGAGTTAGCATACCAGTGATAAGCGTAGCAGAGAAGCTTAGCTGGCTAACTGAAGACAGACAGAGAAAGAATAGCAGTCTTCTATACCCAGGAGCAAGTCCCAATTCCCTGTTGAAAGCACTTGACCTAGCTGCAACCTGCCTCTATAATGGGGTAGTTTACAGGCATGCATCAAACCCCTTAGTGTCACCCCATATTCTGGATCCTACAGAAAGCATCCCCATTCACACCCAGCAATGTCAGACTAAGCATTCCAAAAACAGGACCCTAAGGCATGCATCAAAAGAAGGGGCTGGATAAGACCCCAGTGATCAGTGTCACACACTTGGGGGGAAAAAAAAATATAAAGGAAATCAGAAGAAAATTCTCAGCATCAAGTCCATAGCAAGAAACTCAGGCTGAGAGATGGGTGGTCTAGAAGTAAATAGACAGTACACTGCCTCCTCCACGTAACCGCAGGAGACATAACTCCGAGACAGTCTATAAATAGCAAGACATTTCCCATCAGTGCCACTCTTCCTCCTAGGAAGAAGTGACAAAAACAAAGGAAGATCTCAAATGACCACAAATCACTTTAGAAACCTGTGCAGGGATCCTGAGATAAAAGCAACACAGGTTAACATCTCCAACTGAGAAAAGGGAACTGTAATTGGCAAGTCTATGCAGAGACGTGAAAAGAATCTGCTACACAAATGGCTGATTCCTATCCCTTTTAATTTCACAGTGATTTTTACAGCAACAATGCTTTTGATCTTTCCAGCTACATTTTAAAAGGCAATTCTGTGGGAAGGGAAAGGCAGCAAGGCAGCAGTAGCAGAGTGCCCTGAGCAGATTCCAATGGTATTTGATTGTCAGGCATCTAGCTGAAAGTGCAAAGTGCAATGCAGTCAGAAACTACAAAATGTAACTCTTCAATGCATCTACCAGCGCCTGCCTCTAGACCATTCATGTAAGCTTGTGTCAATTAGCCATGAAAACATTCTTATGAGGTACTGTTCAAATGGGACCCTCTCCACAGGGTAAAGCAGGTGACTGCTACTATAGGTGCATGAAAAGCATTTTACAGGCATTTTTACAGCTTTTTCTTAAAATTTGAGTTGGGCCTCTGTTAAGAAATCAGTATTCCAGAATAGCTGTTTTTATTTCAGCCAGCATACCCAGACCAGTACTCCCAGTGATGAAAAAAGCTCTATGCGAAGGTTAGGACTTTGAAGAATTCAGAACTTCTGCTGCCTGAAAATGGAGATTTCTTGACAATGCAGAAGAGGCTACTATTAAGGCAGAAGGGTCCTAGAAAGGGTCTGGAGAACACTGACCATTAAGGACTTTGTTTCCTAAGCACAGGAGTAAATAACACAGAATTTCAGGGAGATCTGCAGGCCAGCCAAAGCTAAGTCTTGAAGGATATTCCCCAGGCTTTATAAAACACTGTTCAGAGCATATGGGATTTTTGACTATCAGGCAGAGACAAGCAGATTTCCCAAGTCACGTTTGACTTTGTTTTTTTCATCTGAAGCCACTAGCTGAAGTTTTGAGAGGAGGAGGAATCAATCACCATTCATTTCAAACTCCAGAACCTAAACAGAAAACTGACTGTACCCTGTCTTTACAATTTTATCTATCTACAGATTTAAAAACAAACATGCAAACAAATAACAACACTTAGTGATATGGGCAACCATTTGCTATAATTAATGCCTTCTGCTAGACATAGCAGCAGCCTCTCTCGTCCCCTTCAGGGAATTATTTTTACATGCCAATGCCTCTTCATAAAGAGAGCAGTTAGACCGAACATGTGTTGTCCACTGAGCTCCATGACTGCTTGCATAGCTCTATGTCACACTTCAAGCAGGGTTATTTTTATGAAGATTTTTCCTGCCCTACATTGATAGAGTAAAAGAGAGCAGCACTGCCCACTTCGGTATGAGCTTGCACTGGATTGCATTCACTGGTAGAGGAAAATCTAATTTGTATTGTTTTTTAAACTTGTGAGCCCAGATTTGGATCTTGCCAGAAAAAGCCCCTTGAAGTCAACAGGGTTGTCCTGGTGCAGAATCTGCCCTGCTCAGATAAGCTGTTAACCCTCCTGTTAAACTCCACTTTGAGGGAACTTCTCAGTGTTGGTTTTTGTTTGTTTTGGGAAGGAGGGGGGTTGTTTGTTTGTTAGTTTTAAAAGTGGAAACTGATAGACTGGTTAGATTACATTATCCTGATGATTTGTCTGTCCGTGCTAATAGTTTCGGTCTTATTGGCGTCCCCCTCATGCACTCAGGCCCGTCACATCCTTTCTCCTACATACAGAGATCAAATACACTTTCTTTTAAAAATCCTTTTTTTCCTTATTTTCTTTTTCTAATAGACAACATAACACCCATCCTGCTAAATCAACAATACCAACTTTTAAGCAATCCTGCTAAATTGTCATTGTTGCAGCACTAATTTCACAGCTTATCCCTTTCTGCTTTCTACGTCAACCAAGGCTGCTGGTCCCTTCCTCCCTGGCCACAAGCACATACATCCTTTAGTTAAAGGACATCAGTAATCCAATAGCTTCAGCTGGCAAAGAAATGTCTGCAAAAACTCTCACCTCATGCATCTTCAGGGCAAATGTTCTGCTAGATGCTTGGTGAAAGAAGGTTCTTTTTCCACTATTCTTTGTTTTTTTGGCAGATAGATTGAGCCAGATGCTTCCCTTGGACTTATTTATTTATTTCCCTCAAGCAGTCTCCAGCAATTGCTTCTGCTTCTAAATTATTTAAAGCCACAAGACACCAACTCCCCTCTGATCTTTTGTTGCATAGATTGCTAATGGGCAAACAATCAAAGAACTTAAGAATTTCACTTGAAAACATTTTTTTTATTTGCTCTGTCCAAGCCGTCTTAGTGTCATAGCCTGGCTGCTGCACTCATCTGGTGTAGCTTACTTATTCCAGGGGGAAGGCCAGATGTTGACAGGCATATTTCTGGCACTGAATCCTAACAGACTGAAGCTACCATCAGAATCAAGGTAGCATGGATGTGAGTACACATGTAAATTTGCTTTAATTTTGCACATGTAAAACTTTTTAAAAAGTTTTCGTCCTTCCATGAACTGAAATTTCTGAGTCTGTTTCTTTCTCCGCTTCATTAGAAAGGATTCAAACTTTCATTCCCTATGTGACCTTTTAGGTGGTTCTAACTTAATTTTACCTCATTTCAGAGAGAAAAGGGTATTTTGTAAGTTTTAAAATGTAAACAGTAAGGAGGAACAGGATACAATTTCACACCTCTGTGGTACTTCGGAAAAAAAAATAGGTTCAGCATCTAGACTTTGAACCATTTAGCAAAATCAATATTAATGCTTTCAATGAGACTAGTTGTGGAGAAAATTAACCTCAGCTGAACTTTTGCCACCTTGCTTTAAATTTTCCCATCTAATTTAGTTCTCAGATATTTCCTCATGGTGCCCATTTTTTTTCCCACCAAATCAATGAAGGTCCTGCATCATATACTGCAAAAGAAAGTTGTTTGTGACAGCCCATCCTGCTCATCTCCAGCTGCTAAATCTAAAATAACAGATACATTTTCCACCTATTGACTTTTGCCATGTCTTCGGTTGTTGTAGCCACTGAGTCACTAAGCTACCACAAGAAGAAGGGGTAACAGCCCACAAAGCAAGCCACAGGAAAATGTGCTCTCCTCTTTGGAAGCAAATAGGAGAGGCGCACCTAAAAAAAAAATGTGCATTTCACTACAGTTAAAAATTACTGTGGGCAAAGCAGAACCACCATTTGCTACTGCATGCAGAATTTGAGTCTCTATGTTAACACAGCCTTGTTAGCAATGTGATAAAACTGAGATTAACTTCCTGGGTTATATAAAGTAGAAATTATCAAAAGGCATGTTCACTGCATCAAGTTAGGAACAAGAGCAAGCTCATAAGTGCTCCAGGGTAAAGCTTTCTGTGTGAGTGTATGAAGCATCGCTAGGCTTTCTGGGCATGGCCACATCATCTCATCTCATCTGTCATGAAGGCCCCAAAAAAAGCTCTGGACCCTACAATACCTACAGTTTACCAAAGAAAATAGGAGAGATGTAGGAGGTTTTGCCCAGAGAAGGTGTGGATGCCCCATCCCTGGAAGCATTTAGGGCCGGGCTGGATGGGGCCTTGGACAGGTCTGGTGGGAGGTGTCTCTGCCCATGGCAGGGGGTTGGAACTGGATCATCCTTAAGGGCCCTTCCAACCCAAACCAGTCTGTGATTCGATGATCAGCTTCTTGCAGCAATTTAACATCCACCAGCAAAAATACCTAGAATAATCCAAGAAAAATGAAAATACACCTCAAAAATGCCAAAATTACTTCTGCATTATTGTGTTGGCGTCACTGCAGCAACTTCAAGGAAGCTTATGGCAAACTAACATTTGGAAGGAACAGTAACAACAAGGGACAAGATGCCCAAATACCCTGCAAAGAACCACCACATACCAAACTCCAAACCTCTGATCTGTCATAAATGCTGCTTTTAGACTCAGGAGAGCTGCCGCTTGCCAAAGCTAGGATCTTGAAAACTACCACAACTTAATTCAATGCACCAGTTTCCTCTTCACCTGAAGATGGATGACTCCTGTCAAACGATCCAGTGGTGATCGGGCAGGCGGGAACCCTGCTAGTTTCCTTAGCAGAGGGAGCATGCCATTCTAATTATAGCTTACTGCCACACTCCTGTGGTGGATTTCAACCCATCCCGGGAAAATGGGAACATTTAGTTCATTTATATGCTGCTGATTACTGTTCTGTATAATCAGCAGTGAGGCCTGTTATCCCAGAGCATGGCATGTGTCTAACAGCAGGGCAGTTGCTGGTAATGTTTGGTTCTACTTCTGACACAGGTCTGCAAGTCTGTTGTGAATCCTCAGTCCTAGAGGCAAGCCCTGATGCCCAGAGATCTGTCTCAAGCAGAACAATATAAAGACGATAAAGAAGCACGTGAAGAGAGAAGAGACAGATCTGATTAGGAATACAGGCAGTTATTGTATGCATCTTACTCATGCAGTGCATGGCATTTTCTTACCAACAGAACAGAAGAACAAAGACTTTCTCTCTAATACATTCCCTGCTGGGCCTAAATTAATGCAGCTTTTTTTTTTTTTTTTTTTTTTTTTTTTTTTTTGGTTAAACTGCTGTAGCTGAAGCCAGCCCTGCTTCCCTTTCTCTCTCAGGCTAACTAGGACAAATCAGGATTATCAAATACAAATGCAGATCTATATGTGCTGTCTCTCAAAGCCAGCATCTTTCAGTTTTGCCTTCTTAAACAGGCTTAGACAAAGCTTGTCATACCACTCAAAGCACAGCAACATCTCCCCACCCACACCTTTCCAAATATCACCACTGGCAAAAGCAAGGAAAGCCTTCATGAACCCTGAGACACTGGGCCTCCCCTCAAGCCCTTGCAAATAGCTTTAACAAGCCTGCTGTCAAGAAAGGCGGTTTGGGCAGGAAAAAGCAGGGAAATTTGAGTTAAGTTTTTGGCAGGGCTGATTTGTGCAAGGTAATGACACTCCTATCACCAGACGTAGCCCCAGGCTGCAGAGAGCCCCTCACCCACATTGCCTTTAGAGGCTTCCACCCAGCTCACCACCAGCTCTTTGGCTTGATACTGGGCACATCTCTTCCTCTCTTCGCCATCTGCCACACATCCTTGCTCATGGGCTGAGCCCTCCATCCCACATCTGGTCCTCACACCCCAAATGCTGTTACTATTGCAGTTATTGCCCCAGCAACACATTTGGAGGTTACCAGCCTTCTGAGATAGTTTCTGAACATCTGCAAATCTGGGCATCAGTTATACTCAGCAATGAGCTGTATTTGAATTAGTAAGAGACAAAGCCTTAGCCCTTTGTTGAAATTAGTTCATGAAATGCTGGAATTACCTGGCTTCAAAACGAGGGCCATAAAAACAGGCCAGTAATGCCTTTGCCTTAATCTAACAAAACTGTAATTGCTATTTGCATTACCAGTGTTCAGTACTCTTGAGAGAGGAGTGGAAATGATTTAAATATTGCATGAACATTTTTTAACCGTATTCTACATTTCTCTCTCTACTCTTCTAGGGGTTTTTAGCTTATAGATTGTACTGAGACTGATCTTCAGACTCCTCTCTACTGCCACATAGGTCTTAACAGAAAGGAAGCACAGTTACTGACTCTGTTAGTCACCTCCAAGAGCTTCAGGTTTAAGCAGACCTCAGAGACCACAAGTTGATAGAACTATTGGCAGTGGGGAATTCCCATGGTCTGTAGCCCTGGGATGTTAAGGATACATCAACTGTGATTTTCCCATTCCTTAACCTCCATGTTGCCTAATCATGTCAGAAACATACAGGAGATAAACCATACCATGTCTTCTGCAAAGGAAACCAGTGTGCCTGTCTGAACTAAGGAAAAGCCCAGGTTAATGCTTTGAAATGAAGCATTCTTATGATTAAGTAGCCACAACCGACATGATTCTCAAAATTTATTCTGCTCCGCACTGAACAGAGGGTCCCTCTGCTCTTCCCAGCCATGAATGAACATGGCTGCAGCATGCAGTGAAGGAAGACCTGAAGGGAAGTTCATTAAACTGAAGGTATTCAGGGAAATCTAGACATAAAACTAGAAATCTAATGCAGCTTGTGCTTCTTCCTCAGTACCTCGTGAGTAGATTCCACAGTGTCAAATATAACCTTGAGCATTTGGGTTAATTTATTTAAATAGACATTAAAGGGAAAATGTTGAGTGAATACAGAGTGAGATCCCAAACAGTTCCTCATTCTTTCCCTCCCTTTCATCACCTTGAATGTTGTAAGGACTAATGATTTAATTTTATTAAGAGCTTTGAAGGTGAGGAGTGTTGGGTAATTACTAAATGTTTCTTCCTTGTGCTCATTTCCAGCTCTTCTAGCATCAGTCTGTCCTTGTATGACCCTAACCAAGCCCAGCTATGTCATTCCACTCAATTGTACATCTTTTCTCCTAAAAGTGCAATTTCTAAAGGCCCAAAGCTTATTAATTTGGAGAGGCTTCTCACCCCTGCAAGAGTTACATATGTGCTCTCCTGCAAGCAAAGCTTGCATGCTTGCTGCTCTTGGTTCAGTCATGCCATTTATTTTCGTACTCATATGGGAACAGTGGGATTTAAGAGCAAGTTCAGATGAGAGTAAAGCCAGTAGAGGATAGCTAATAGGATGGTGGGGAGAGAGATAGAACAATAAGACAGGCTGTTCTAGAACAGCCCAACAAAATTCCTGTAACAGGTCCTTCCCATCCAACCATGCAGTTTCTGTAATCCCCTGTTGGTGGTCTGCTAACAGGTCTGGTGCTGAAGGACACAGCTGTAGCAGGTTAAGACATTATCATTCCCAGCTGTCCACTTCATCTCCCTGATGGTGATCAACTCCCAGAGAACAGGAGGCTGAACAGACAAGTGGGGCACACGGGCAGCCCCAGCTCACAGCCCTCTGTCCTGGTGCACACCCGTGTTCAGCAGGAGGGTGAGCTGGTGGCCCTTCAGCTGCAGTAACTGAGGCATGAAAGCGTGTCCCTGTCTCTGTCAAAGGTACACTGCCTGCAGCCAGGAGGGTCATGCATATATACCACTGTAAATCTGTCTGAGCTAACTTACCTAGGACATGACCTTCTGCTAAGAACAGGAGTAGGAAAAGGAGTTCCTGAACTTTTCTTCCTATAACTTATCTGAGCTTCTAAGCAGTACTAATTGTGTCTGCTCAGTGATCTAGAAATGCCCAGCAAACTTCACCACTTCAAGCACCTCACAATATTAAGCCATAAAGGCTGAAATCGTGAACTATGGTACTACACTACAGGTTGTGCATGAGGAAAACCACATACCAAGCCAATATGGCAATCAATCTCCACCAGAGTATTTGGGAAAGAGTAAAACAGGAGGTGTGATACAGGGGTCAGCTGGCACTCCACCTTGTAACTGGTGATCAGATACATCCCATATTCACCTTCCACAAAGCAGGATTGTACTGCAGTGAGATAAAGCTGAAGGCCCAGCATTAGGCATGGCATTGAGTTCAAACAGCAGGCCTAAGAGATCTTAGAGTGCTTCAGATCCTCAGACTGTTTACAAAGGACAAAGACTCACATCTTTCTGAAGGCAGTTGCCTGAAAGGTTTAGAACTGTCTATAGAGAAACTTCAGTCAAAATCCTGTTCCTGGGCACCTTCATGATAGCTGAAAATGTTATAACCCAAGCCTTTCTCAGACAGATGTACAGAGAAACAAAAAATACAAAAAATATTCTTCCCCCCCCCCCCCCCCCCCCCAATAAGCAGATTTTTACTAATAAACCTCAACATGTTTGCAAAATTTCCAGCAACGTTTAAGTGTTGGTAACATATCAAAGCTGAACTGGAAAAGCAAAACTCCGCATTCAGTTGAAGAGTTTCTAGCTTTAATTATGGAAGAGGGAACAGATTGAAGGGAGTGGGTGGAGGGAAGTCTGGGAACATACAGTACTGTGCACTATGAAATGTTGCAGGGAAGTGGAAGGCTGAAGGGCAGCCCCATGTATTTTAGAGATTTAATGATAAATGTTATTGCTCTGCACATGTGAAAGACATAACTTGTATTTTTTCAGTCTAACCAGCTCACTTCAGATTGAGGCAACAAGGAAGAGTAAGAATTAAACCTCCGTAAGAGAGAGACAGTGACTCACAGTTGTGCAACAGAGAAATGGCAATGGCCTTGAGTTGCTTTTGTCACACGAGGGACTCCTCTACATTTGAAGAAAGGAGTAAGGCACACTACCTTAGTTCACAGCGCTCAGCTCAATCTACAAACATCTCTGCATATCAAGTAGTTAAAAAAAATAGTATTTCCTTTAATTTCCTTTTAGCAGCATCCTTTCTGCCTATGTTTTTTGTTTTGTTTTGTTTTCTTTTTGGAATCCAGACACCCTGGCACCATAGATTTAACAACAAAGCCATCCTTTCAATTGATTTCAGCAGAAGTCTGCCATGTACACAATAGTAACCAAGATGTTGGATTGCAAAGTCATCGCCTGAATTTCCACAGGGAGACGGTCAGAAAATTAATTGGAGTTTAATTCGCCAGTAGAAAAGTTTGTTTCACAGCAAAATAGTACCAACACAAAATCCGAGTGCTCTAATTCACAAATTTTGCTGGACTACCTCATGTGAGTGTTTTCACACACACTTCCTCACTGGGGATCAGGCAACATGTGCCTCAACACACCAGTGTCCCTCTGTGCTGCATCACTAGTGGTGGAATAGGGGACACCGTGGTTATGTTGCACCATGAAATACTTCACCTGGCAAAAAAGCTCAACTCATGAACTAAACTAAAACAGCTCTGAGGTGGAGTTCTTTATGAGAAATACATGTTTTCCAGGGAAGCTTTGTTTCATGAACATCTTCTTTGCATCCAAACAGTTATGGAAGATAAATTTTCAGCTAAAAAAAAAGCAAAAAAACTTCTAGCCTTAATACCATGATTTAATTTGTTGACTAAAGCACAGCCTCTTTCTCTTTGAAAAGAAAAGAGCATTGTATATGTTGCAGTGCCATCTTTGATCATGTTCCCCTCTGAAAATTACGGAACTGGAAATTTTGGTCGTTTGACAACGAGTACTGCTTGTAGGCAACAGTACCCAACTTGCTCAGGATCTGAACGGCTGCTTCCTGAAACTTATCCATGCACCACACACCAAAAACAGAAATGAGAGGGGCTATTGCAAAAGTCCAGAAGAAAGCGGAAACCAAGCCCTGAAAGGTGGCAGAGACCAGAGGGGAAGCAGGCATAACAGTCCTGGAAAAAAAAAAAAGAGAAGTTTGACACTCTTTCCATCTGGAGCAGGAAACTGCTCTCCTACCTGATTGCGACAACTTCTGAAGCTGCAATAACAAAGCAAAAACTGACAGGAACATGGAAAAAGAGGAATGACCCCCTTCTGACCCATGTCACACTTGAGTAGCCGATGAACACTCGCCTGTCCCAAGCAGGTCATGTAACTACAGAGACTGGTTTAGTGGTGTGGAAGGAAAAATACAGCATAGGGATACAGAGCTGTGGGAAATTACTGTGACTTTTACCTCCTTTTACCTATAACAAATAGTTATTTTAAATTGTCATAAGTTAGGACCTGGGAGATCCTTTTGGACCGCACTGACAATCCACATGCTGCAGATTCTGGCTTGAAGATGCCAGGTCCTCCCAGCATTTTCATTCTTTTCACGCTCCCCTAATAGACAAACAGGCTTTGGTCACCCAGGCTGGTTCCCTGTCAGCTGCTACAGCTGTGGAGCACTGCTGCAAAAATAGGGTCAGACTAGGAGCAAAAAGATGACAGACACATTAGCTCAGACTCACAGAAGTCACTCATGACTCAAGTGTCACCACAGCATCAAAGTAAAATTCTCCCAACCCATAATTTTCCATTCAGTAAGATGATCACCTCAAAGCACAAGCAATAATAAGTTAGAATTCAATTCTCAAGTCTATAATTTGTCACCAACAGCTCTGTGTAGACCGTAGAGCCTACAGCTGCTTCTGTGTGTGCTGCAGTTGTGCCTGGGTCCACCCTCACTGCTTCTTGGTTTTCCACAGAAGAGGGAGTCAGATGCATGGGCAAGGCCATGAAGCCACCATGAGGGCCAAGTATGCCTTGAGGCTCTTGTACAGCATACATCCATGGGTTAGATGACATTCAGCCAAACTGGCCACATCTTCCACCTCCAGCCACAGCTCTGGAAACCTCTTGCATGTGCCGATCGTTGCAGCCGTGCCAGCAGCAACTGAGCTGTCAGTTGTTGCTGCTGGCTGTCACCAGAAAGTGACACATTGGCAAGCCTTCAGGCATAGCGCATAGCCTGGGGAAGGAAGGAAGAAGGTGGAAGCAGGGGGAAAACAGTTGTGTTTGTTCAAGAGTTTTGGAGTCTCGTGCTGAGGAAAGGGCACCATGGAAAGTAGCAAGAAACACATCCATGTCGGTCAGCAGCTTTAGGGCTCCTTCTGCCCCCAGCTCTTCTAAGGTCTCCAAGAGAAGAAACAGGTTAGAAATATCACACAGTAATGGACCCAGCATGAACCACTGCAGGATCTCAGCAACACAATTTTGCTTTCATCTTTGGACTTTCTAATCAACTTCAGGATTCAGGTTCCCAGACAATCACCAAGCGATCTTGTGATACAAATTCATTAAAAAACAGTCATCGTAATTAATTTTTTATTTGTGCTGAGGAAGGAATGGTGACACACAGAACCTGAGAAGAACAGCAGTGCTAGGACTTCAGTGTCAAATGAGTACAGACAACCCACCTCCATGGGGAATTTGGTTTCCCTGAACTTGGTTAAATTTTCCATCCAGCAGGTTGTAGCCCCATGTAGGCTATCATCAGAACGTGTTTCAGATTGAAGTGGGAGGAAGGACAGACAGAAGTAGCTAGTAAACATGGCATGTAGGAGCTTTGTGCCCATATTGGAACATTTCTAGGAAATCTGTAATGTTTTTTTAAAAGCACTTCTGTAGTTTTACTGCTCTTGTTACCCATTGCTTTCTATTTCCTGACAGATCCCCAGCAAGACTTTGCTTTCAGCATTGACCGTTGTTCTGATGTTGCAACCCACACCTTTAACATCAGAGCTGCCATGGTCCTAAGTAAGTGAATCGCTATTTCCTTGTGCCAAAAGCAGATAATTCACGTGTAAGTGCTGATATTAAGTAAGCAAGGGTGATAACCTCTGATAAAATAAAAATGGTCTTCATTTCCGAGAAGTTTCAAAACCTGCTTGAGGCTAGAGAAATGGCAGTTCTGTTACCAGCTCTGCCTCAGACAGTGTATTCAGCCCTCAGCCCCTATCCCTCTCCTACCCTTCGTCTGTACATATGAACAGCCAAGGTGGCGGCTGGATCTAGAGCTTGTCTTCACAGAGGATTCATCTGGGGAACGTCTTGCTGAATGAGATGGCTACAGCACCCACAATCTCGTGTCAGCATCAGCAGCGCTTCCCAAATTGCCAAGGCTGACCCTTGCACCTTCTTGCAACCCTGTTGGCCCCAAGTTCACCTTGAACCTCTACTACTACAACAAATATGAGACTGTGCTGCTGTATACTCGTGGTCTGAACATGAGTTTGTGTGCCAAGCATCTTTTAACACTTAGGAATGCTTCCTTACATGCAAAGGTCATCCTCCTAATGGATGTGCTGCCCTTTTCCCTGAGGAGCACCTGTTATCAGATGGCTGCAAAGTTACACAAGCCTGCACACCATATTATAGGCATTTGCAAATACCTTTCCACCAACTCAGATTACAGGGCCTCCCTCTAGATGCACGCCAAAAATGCCCAAACAGTCAACCTCCTAGCACTACTTATCTGCCATGCTGGTCCCTGACACAGGGCAACCATCCCAAGCCAGACATTTGGCCACGGGCTGCTCCAAGGGGCACACTGGACATGGCCACACTGCTAGGGACAGAAGGGAAGAAAGAGTTTAGGTGTATGGACACAAGCTTTCCTATGCCACTTGGTCTCAGGATCAGAGAATGGTCATGGGCATAATTTACAATAAAAATGTAAGCTATGCCCCTTGTTATATCTACCTCGAGAGACTTGGAGACCTGTTCCTGAAACATGTATTTCTAAGTATCAGGAATCCTCAGTGAAGGGAAAATGTTTAATGGTTTAAAAGCTGGAGGGGAGGATGGGGTGAATGGAAAATAAATTAAAGCTGTTTACTCTTGCACTTTTTCTGAACACTCTGTCCTTCTTTCTGTGTAGGACACAGCATTAAGGAACTGTACGTCAAGGTTGATCTGATCATAGGTGGGAAGACCGTTCTGAGCTACTCAGACACACTTTGCGAGCCTGGTCATTCTAAGCTTATTTTCTGTGGAAAGAAGAAAGGAGGTAATTTAGGTAGCACTCTGAAATGTTTGATGGCTACTGAATACTCCAAGCAGGATGCACCCGCTGTGCTGCTGAACGCACCAATACATTGTAATGTTCTGTTTACATCAACAGCATGTTAATGGATGACAGAAACACAGTAGGACAGAGATGTTTTAATTTTAGAGCCTGCCTTTCCTTAACCTGTTTGCTTGCTTTTCTTTTAATCACAGAATATTGCGCACACATGGGATTTCACATCCATAAAAAATAAGTTTAGTAATGAGACCCCATCCAACTGCAGAGAGGTTCATAAGCCCTATTTATAGCCACATGGTTGTCATGTGAGCAAAAAGTACTACAGAACTAGCCTTTATTTTTGTCAGAGGAAGGGTTGAGCAAACAAACAAGGCATTCTGAACACATTCTTTACTATTAAGCAAATAACACATCCTGTCCTTAAAGGCAGTTCCTAACACACTTTAAGGACTATGCTTGAATAAGGATCTTTGGATCAAGATAGTATTTGATACCATCTCTGCTTTGTACGTACCTTGTTTCTGCCTACTGTGTGACTATGCTGCGGTCAGATGAATACAGTTCATGCCAGTCAAGCTGCCAGCCAGCAGCTGCCAGCCTCACACTAGTTGGTTTACAGTGGCATTAGCTGGCCCCAGAAAGCAGGCATCTTTGTTCTCAGGTGAGCCTGTGCACCTCAAGGTCCTTCTGCAATGACCCAGGCCAGGTAGTGCAAAGCTAGCCACAATATGTCCAGAAAGAGCTATGGTCATGCCTCTGGACTGTAAAATTCACGTATCTTAAACAGTCAAAATCCCTCTTACATCGTGATCGTCCTTTAAGTTGATTTTAAAACAAAGAGGTGGAACTGAAGTGAAGTCTGCCACAGAGCTCTTAGAGAATCAGTTAGTTTCAGGAGCTCCACTTTCCTTCCATTCACTTACATCTCCATCATGATAATGCTGCAACAATTCATGTGCAAGGGCTATGAGTCTGACAATCAAGCACAACACTATTGCTATGACTGCCCCTGGAAAATTACTAAAACATTTCACGCAGCATAGAAATATCACGAAGAATAATAGAGAAATGCTGCATGAGCAACCAATTATGTAAATCCTGTAAGCCAGATAGACACACACACACACACAAAAAAAAAAAATAATAAAAAAAATTTATAGGTTTCTTCAATTGTGTATTGAATTATAAGAAAAAAATAACCACCCCAGACCTCATGAAAAACTACCTTGTTTTCGTGAAGTACTTATTAACATCCTTTAGAGAACACATTAAGAAGTGGAGCCAGTCCTGAGTAGAGCACAAACTGCCCTTCACACGTTAAACTACAAAGCCAAAACCTCCTGGGGTTTCCAATTCCCTTAATCTTAGACTGACAGGTGATTGTTTCTACTAATTGAAGCACACAGTGATATAAAGCCATAGTTGATTGTTGAAATAATATTATGTATCTTTGTTTAGAAGCATCCCTAAGTTGATGTGAGGACCTCTGCACTTCTGTCTTGTTCAGTAGCTATTTTTATTTAGTAATTAAATCACAGTGGGAAAGAAGTGAACTTTCTCAGACTAAGGTTCAAACTGAAAGCGTGGTATTTCTTAATTAGTTGACATTTGATTCTAACCCATGTTTTAGAAAGTGAGCTCAATACCTGTCTGAGGCAATTCAGCACAACCATATTTTGACCATATTAGTACAACTGTAAGTCTGATCACAAAAGAAAATATTGTGAATGGTCAAGTATGCAGCCTAGCAAAAGTGAAGGTTAGATGACTCTTACAATGGAAGCTTTTCATGTAGAGCCCTGTTTCCATGTTGTATGGACAGCATTTCCAACAGTAGTCAAATCTGACATGAGCTTAGAGTTGTACACACAATGTGCTTGCCCACCACAAGAAGGACAAAAATTACCTCTGCCTCCCTCTTCCAAAGTGACAAGTAATGTAAAATAACAGCTCTACTGAAGATTTTGTTGGTCCACTGGTGTGGACAAGCAGAGAGGAAGTTACAAAGACGAGAGATGTGTAAGAGATGGATTTGGCAAAGTTTTGGATGTTGCCTCCACCCCCAGTATAATAATTATATATCATACACACAATATATAATACCTAATATGGCTGCAGGTTTCATGTTCATCATAATCATAGTATTTACTATTTATGTTAACAAACCTCACATCTGGCACAGCTCACTGGGAATCCCAAATAGGACTGAAGGTTTTTGTTTGAGTTTTATCCCTGTTGAGAAGTTGCAAGCTCAAAGGTTGCAAGGAAATAGGCCATTGTTCACTTAAGAACAGCAAAAACAAAACAAAAAAAAAACTGCTAAATTCTTTGTGGTATAACACGAGCTCAGCTCTTCCTCTATTTTAATAGAAAGTGGTAATTCTCCACTTCCTCTAAAGAAAATAGTTACATAAGATTTAACAGATTTCTCAATGCAATCACTAAAATCAGAGAGAGAGACCTAGCATGGTAATATTTAGCAGCGTGCCAACCACAACTTGCAGGCTTCAACAAAACTTCCTGGTGAAAGATGCTAGCATACTCTGCAAGTTTGCAAGTTTTATTTCAGCCCCAACTGAAGAAAGCACCAGAGAGCTGGCACAATTCCTTGTGCGCACTCTCAAAACAATACAAAAACACCCCTGACTTTAGACCTCCACTCTATGCATTATTGCTTCTTTTGCTAGGTTTTACAGTGAGCATGTTTCTAAAAAAGTATTTGTGAATAGAGAACAAGGCATAAATTACAGAACTGGGTATCACTTTGGGAGTTTAGATACATTTTTCCGAGAAAGCAGCTACACCACAAAGCTAGGTCTTGTACTGATATACGATGCCATCTTGCTTAGCCCCTTCATATCACTTTTTCCTCCCCAGTAAAGAGAGTGGATATTTCTCATCCAGCTATGTATTTATATACATTTTTCTCACTCAACTGTATATCTATAGCTGGCAGTTATTCAGATCATTCCTGCATCCCTAAAACTCACAAAAGTTTTGTGTCAATTGCATGGATGCAAGATCGTGTCCTAGAAGAACTCCAACATGGAGCATTTAAGTTCTAAAACATAGAAAAAGAAGAGGTGGGTGCAGATGTACAGGGCCTTTATATAGTACAAGAGTGTGAGAATGTTTAAGATTTTCAGTGCAAGGAAGATTTGAGAAAGAGAAGTGAGAATTTCATTATAGGTGTTTTGTCAGGAATGAGAAGCATCTTCATGGTAAATGGTAACTAGTAAGTTGAAGTAATTCTCAGGAAGTTCTTACACATTTGAAAGCTCTGCGTCAGACTAGAAGCTACCAGAGGCCTGTTCATTGACAAGGAAAAGGACTAAGTTACTTTTGGTAGAAATAGTAGAGGAAAGCTGATACAAATACAGTAATATCACCCTGAATCAATAGTGCATTAGAAATGTTTTCCAGGATGCTCTACAGAAATCACATTCAGTTAAGTCTTTAAGGAGAAGAGCTGAACATGGAAGGTAGGCTAAAAGCACATCACTGATGACAGCACACATTATAGGTGCCATAACTTACCGGACTAATAATGACATAGGGGACTTTTAATTAGGAAAAATGTAGTCATGATTTATGCTGTTCCCAATAATGTAAATATACAGTCATGCATTTATGCAACTACAAAAGCATCTGGGCTTGCTCTATGAAGACCACAGAATTCTTTCAATGAGCTCGGCTCAGTGTTTGTGACAGTTACCGCCACTGAAACAGATGTGTTCATCCTCTTTCAATGTAGGAATGCAAAAGTGTATATGAGTATACGAAGGACGCTGTGATAAACTACAGCTCTTAAAGCCTTGCAGAATGTTTACACTTCTGGAACTGTAGCAGAAATCTCCATGTGAGAGGAACACTGAATGTGCTGTGAGAAGCCTGATCCAGACAATGTGGGCACCAAGAAGATTGCTATAGTCAGAAATGAGTATGAACAATAAAATTCACAGATCTACAGTTCTATATTATTTCACAGCAGGCCTCAACTAGATGAAAAGTAAAGCTGATTTTGCTTTCCTATCAGAATATACATTCAAAGCAGCACAGTCCTTTTCCACAGTTACCGAAGCAAGGAGGGTCACAGGAGCTTTCTAGAGGCCTGATTACAGAACCACACAATGGTTGGTGCTGGAACGGACCTATGGAGATCATCTAGTCTGATCCCCCTGCTCAAGCAGGTTGCCCATGACCACGTCCGGGTAGCTTTAGAATATCCCACAGGATGGAGACTCCGCAACCTCTCTGGGCAGCCTGTGCCAGAGGTCAGTCACTCTCACAGCATGGAAGTGCTTCTTGATGTTCAGACAGCACCTCCTGTGTTTCAGGTTGTGCCCATTGCCTCTTGTCCTGTCACTGGACACCACTGGAAAGAACCTGGCTCCCTCCCATGTTTGTTACCAAACAAATGCAGAGCTACCACAAGTCAGAGCAATCAAAGAAAACAGGGAGAGGTGAGGCAGAGCCCTAAGTCTGCCTTCATCTAACTGATGTAATCATTACTTTGTCATAGCAAAGAGGGATAAAATGGCTTCCACCTGTAGTGAAGGAGAGATCAGCATTGCCATCCTTTCAGAAAGAAATATATGGCCTGATGATCCTATTTCATTTTGAAATATAAGTTTTGCAGAGCTTGGATACCGTTTCTCTACGTTTAGAATCTGGACATCTTTCCAACAGCCTAGGTGAGACACTAAAGAGCTACATGACCCAAGATGAGTTTCCATATCCCAGAGGAAAAGGATTTCAGGGAAAGGCAATTGTTCACAGCCCAGTTTACTCTCTATCCTCCTCTGCTGTCATCCAAGATGTGCTAGATTCAGAGATGACTGAAGGAGGGACAGACAAGGCCCATTTTAGGCCCTCTACTGAAAGCAAGTACATACAAACCACAAGCCATACCAATGCAGGGTTCGCACCACTCTGGGGGTGCAGCTCACAACATGCCTTAGCTCACATCCACACACGTACATCCCAAGTCCCAAGAGAGTCACTCATCACATAAGTCGTGCAGTAAGCAATGCCTTTAACTCCTATTTAGGCTCCAGTAAGTTGTGAACTGAGAAGTGGGCTGTGCAGTATTTTTAAGATTCTTGAGTCACCACTCTCTGCTGCGGAGATGTGTCAGACTCCAGGGCTTTCTTCATGCACAGAAGCAAGCAGTGATGGCAACTGCTCTTTGAAAAAAAGACTTCTTGGTGTCCAGGTGAGGCGGCCAGGGAAGCAGAGGGGAAGGAAAACAGTCTGAGTGCTATAATACAGTTGATCAGTTTGGGAGTGAGAAGCCAGAATGTACTGTTTCTATTCAGTTTTGGTATTATTTTTTTCAGGGAGACAGTGGGAAGTCCTGCTTCTTTCTCCACCTCCCAGAATCATCAGGGCATTACATTTAACAAACTTCTCATTAATACACAGCTGTGGGACATTGGTGATGTCTCAGGTTTCTGTTACTCATTTCCTAGTGCATATTATAGTTACGATTCTTTCATTTAAGTTTGTTAAATGAAGGCATTGACTAATATTTCATGATGTGTGGGGAAGACATTCTGTACACTTGTTTCCATTTCAGATACCTATTGCATGGTGGGATGGACCATATGACAATCATGTGACAAATCTTTTGTCCACCCTTTAACAAGGAACAGTTAAAGCAACGCAGAGATACCAGACTAAAACAACTCTCTGGGACTGACAAGCACCAAAATGCCAGCACATGCTCAAACATGATGAAACACTTACTCCTCTGTCACTGTCAAAGTAAAGAATATTTCATGACACCTACAAAAGAGAATCCTTAAACAGTTCTTAGTTTTCCATGACTTCTGTAGGGCAAGTTGTGCAAGAAATTCTGTACCAAAACATCTACGAATTTTATTTTCAGTCAAGTCTACACAGTTTGGCCCAGTAAGCTATGAAAAAGTAGGAGGAACTGCAGAACAGCTTGTGAATTCTGTCCATTAATGCTAAAGTTGCCCTTTCTTCCACAGTGAAGAGCAAGCATGTCTTGCAATTAAGGGGATGGAGATTGGAAGGTGCAACTCCTGGGCTCCATTCCAGTCACCGACACAACTCACGATGGCTTTAGCACATCATGTAACTTCTTGGTGAATGCTCTCTCAGTGAGACAGACATGTTCTTATTACTTTAAGGTCATGTTCAGCAAGCAGTCAGAACTCTACACCTACAGAAACACTCAGCTCAGATTACCATTCTGCTAATTCTAAGCAAAAAGTATAGCTCAACTGTTGAATCCCCAGGTGTTTAACAGATCATGCTAAAGGACTCATGTCTAGCAATTTCCTGCTCCCCTCTCATTTCCCCATTTGCAGGATGCATGCTGACATACGGACACCCACCTGGTTGTGCAAAGCCAGGGCCCCCCTCCTCTATCTTCTTGAGCCCAGGCTCTGCTTTCCCCATAAGGCAGTACACGTCCTGACATTTCTTTCAAGAGGGTTGTTGCAAGACTGTGTATTGAGCACTTTGCAGTTCTGTAACACTTGTCACTGGAGCATTTTGAAGTGCTATTACAAAAAAAAAAAGCGTCTATCAGCTGCTTGTTTCCTTCATGTGCTGTGTGGTATCTAACCACCCATCATTTTTGCTTTTCAGAACACCTCTACTATGAGGGACCTGTCACACTGGGGATCAAAGAAATCCCACAGGTAAGATTGCCACAGCTGTGCTCTGAAGCAGAAGGGCTTTCTGGACGAGGTGTAGTCCTCTGTCCATAAGCAACAACAGCAGCATATTCCAAGCTTCCCCAGCTGGCACACTGCATCATGGATAATCTTTTGCAACATGAAATTAAGGGGCTTTGTTTAAAAAGCAACAAAGACACCATTATCCAGAGACAGACAGGCTTTCTTCAAATAGCAGATCCCTTCTACCAGCACTAACTCACACACAGTTCTTTAGTAGATGCAGCTTCAAGTGACTCCTGAGAGACCAAAGCTGCAGTTCAACTCACTCCTTAGTGGGCTGAATAATTTGGAGAGTCTCATTCATCCTCACAGACTATAAAGGCAATTTGGATAACTATTGCAACTGCATGCATTTCACTGTACATATATAGTTTGAGGTAGAGACAGATTTCTTCTAAGTTGCAAATAAAAGTACAAGTTATGAGACAAAGAACACTTTAAGGTTCCACAAGGCCAGAGAATAAGAGATGAAATTCTTAGAAGGGTGAGAAAGCAGGCAGTGCCTAGGCATTGCTCTTACTGAGTTGCTTGGTTGTCCATTATAGATGCTCTTTACAAGCAGTCTTCTTCACACTCAGCTAGGTCTCCTTCCTAAACCTCAACCAAATCACATTACAAAGCTAGATAGGTTTTAAATGCTGAAAGTAACGTGGTCTGCCGTAACCAGGCACAACTTGAAGCTATATTTTATGGGTCAATAACAAATGATTTCTAGCCAGATACCTGAAAAAACTGGATTGAAGGGGAGAAGGTAAGATCGGGATTGTCAAGAGATCTGTTTGATTACATGGGGAAGAAGGGGCCACAGTCATCACTGTGAAAGCATGCAGTTCAAGTGGACAGTAAAACACCCCTTAGATTTACTGGCACAGAGAAGTACACCAGCTCTCAGTTCTTCAACAGGTGACATAAAAACTTATGCCTCAGCCTCAAAACTGAGGATCTGTGGCCTAATCAGCACTGGATTGCAGCACTGGATTGGTCCAGGCACAAGAAAAGACAACAGGATCAGAACAGGGACAGAGAACAAGGACACAAGTCCTGGAGAGCTAAGCTTGCCAGGTCCTGCACAGGTTAGAAGGATAGCTGGGTTTGGGGAGACCAAGCCTCCATAACAGCAGCTAACATCTCAGCCTTCCTCCGTTGATAGCAGCAACCACAACCTTCACTTTCCAGGCTCTCCTACAGGGAGCTGGGCTCCCTTACGCAGGCTGTTATCCCTGTTATCCCATTCTTACAAGTCTGCTTCCCTAAATGCCATGCCTAGAGATACCATGTCAAGTAATGCCTAACGTGTGTTCCCCCCATCACCACACAGAGGAATACCCAAGCTTGTATCACTCAGCATCCTGCTCCAAGAGCAGCTTTGCTAACATACAGATGACATTTCTGTAGTAAAGGCTCTAAAGAAACTGAGACACAGGTCTCCAGACAAGGAGAAAGCCTTGGAAACATCCACGCAGAGCAGCAGAACTCCAATTATGGGCAAATTAGCTGAATTTGGAGCCAGAAACATTAAGACTGTTCACTATCTTGTTTTAATAACAATTTTTACCCATGAGGAAATTATTATTCTGGAGAATGAAAAAAATCTAGTCACCAATGAGCAATGGAAATGAGTTATTAAAAACTCACTTCCATGAATAAAACTATAAACTTCTGGAGAATTAACATGCTTGTGAGAAAGGGAATAGGAAGCCTTCACTGTTAATTAATTGATCAGGCAAATAATGCCATTCTTCCATGCAGCAATCAGCTTCTGCTCATTACAGAGAAGTCTCATCTGACCAACCCAAGGGACATTTAGACAATCTGTATGAAGATTACAACAAGGCTATATTCTCATGAGCATGTTGTCATTGGGCCTCTCTCTAAATTTGGATGTTACACTTAGCTTGATACTCTCTGTGAGGAAAGAGGGCAGATATTGCCTTTGAAATCCCATGGTAAAAGGAGAATGGCAAGAAGCACAATTAATTCTAGCTGTACCTCCTCCTGCTTCACAACCAGAAAAGTCCTGAGCAGGGCAAGGACTATGGTTCAAGACCAGGAGGCCACTGATGCCAAGTTCTCCACTTCTCCTGGTTTGCCTACCCCAGGTTTTGCTCCCTTACAAACTCCAGAGAAAACAGAAATGCCACAATGCTAACAACCCAGAGTCACAGAACAGTTGAGGTTGGAAGGGACCTCTGGACATCATATCTCAGGCTGATCCCCTGCTCAAGCAGGGTCACCTAAAGCACATTGCACAGGATCACATCCAGGTGGGTTTTGAATATCTCCAGAGAAGGAGACTCCACACACTCTCCATACAACCTGTCCCAGTGCTCTGCCACACTCACAGTAAAGAAGTTTTTTTTCAAGAGGATTAAATTTCATTCACCTCTTCTGAATCTCTTAGGTGAGCCTTGACACCTCCCTGCCCTCTGCTTCTCCTTCTCCAGACACCTGGAGAGCGCAGTTATGACCAACACAAAAAAGCCATGGCACCTTTAAGGTTGAGATTTTTGCCCTTCAACAATACAAGTTCTATCCCTAAAAAGAAGATACTAGTGTTTAACTGCACAATTTGAAGTTAAACTACCACTTGTTTTACTGTATAGGAGTTCATCACAGATTGACTCATCTATACACACATCCCCAAGATGCCATCTTTTATAGAAATTCATATGCATAAATAACAGTGTACATGGTGAACAAGATCCAAGAAAGAAGGGCCAGACAGACAACTGAGCACCTCTTCCCCTTCCAGTTACTAAACAGCACAGGCCATACTGTGCTTGCTCACAAGAAACATGAGAAGCAATACAGATTTGAAAGGAATTTTTATACATCAAAATATTTTGTTCCCCCCATTGTTTTAATTTTGAACTTATGCTGTCAGCATTGATATTTCTGATGAGCATATTTTGGCAGAAAATATGGGCAACTCCTTTACCAGCTCTGAAACATTTGGACAGGAGAGGTTTCAGAGGAACTTGATGGGAAACGTACTATTTTGTTTCTAGGAAGAGGACTCGCTCATAGAAACTGAAGCAATTATTTACTACTTATGGACTAATCTCTTGCTTTGTGTTTGTTTCATACAGGGAGAGTACACTATTTCAGCAAGGCTGATTAATGAAGATCATGTCACTGTTGCTTGTGCTGATTTTACTGTGAAAAATTATTTAGATTATTATTAGCAACTAAAATAATGTACCCAGACCAATTTCATTAAAGCTACAGATTACCAAAACTATTCAAGCCAATTGAATTGCTTGCATGCTGCAATGATTCTGAAGGAAATAATTCCCATATGGTGGTTCTGATGCTGTTCCTCTTTATAATTCACTGTTTTCAAGAAGTCAGTAGACCCTCTAGTGGTAATTTTATCTCTAAATGCACACTGTAGCCCACTTTTTGCTTTTAATACAAACAGCTGCAAATAGAAAGTACATGGTACCAACATTCTCATCTCAGGATGAAAATACGATGAGGCAGAATAGGCAAGAGCCAAAACAGTTTTTGCACTAAGCTATGGAGGTATCCATTTCTAACACAGGCTAAAGAAGATTTTCATATGTATTATCTAGTTACATCCCTCAATGCTTTCAATCTTCCCTGAGGCCTGTCTGGAGCCTCTGGTTGTATAGATTTTGTTATAACTATGGAACAAAAACATGATGAACATGCCTCTTTTCAGCACTCCACGGCCAGTCACAGTATTGATATTACTTCTGGCTTCAGGACTCTACCTGAATTTGTTTGTTCATTAATGTTTTTGTGATATGCAAATTGTTCTATTTCTAATCTATGTGCTTGTCTTGCTTCTTGATGAATTTGTAATAAAAGAAATTTTTTCCTCATGATTCTGATATCATTCTGAAACTTAAAAGGGAAAAAAGTACACAAACTTGGGAGGGAAAGAGCAACCAAGGGGGAACATTGAAGGAAATAATTTGAATGAGCATGTTCCTTTATTTTATTTTTTTTAAATATGAAACATGAGTTATGCTGATACACATTCTATGTCAGCAGAGGACAGACTGCTCTTTGCTTTGAGAAAAGAGCAATATGAGAAGTAAACACAACTTATGCTACCAGCCACAGCACACCCCCAAACTTCTCATTCCAGGAGCCTTTGCAGCTGGCATAGCTGATGGGTAGGTAGATAGACAAGCATAGGGAAAACACCTGGGCTCAGGAGCTTGGGTTGGAGATCGTGGACCTGGAAACCTGTTTGGGGGACTGGAAGAGTAGGAGAAGGATCAGGAGTGGGTTTGAATGTTCATTTTGAGAGGTATGGACATGAATCAGAGCCACAGGAGGGTGCTGGAGCTGAGCTCAGGTTCATGAGGTAATGAGCATGGTGCTGCATGCCTCACCTTGGCATGGTTCGCCAAGGGCAGCAGGGGCTGTGGCTCACAGCTGGCCACACAGGAGCTCTGACACACATGGTCTCTGTCCTACACACCCACACACTTGCGGCACAAACGAATTCCTGAACAGCAAGAGCATCCCTGCCGCACAGATGACCAACACTGCAGAGCAGCCAACAGCTGCCGGGCAAGGGATAGTCCCTTTCTTCCCTCCTGCACAGTGAAACTCTCACCTGCCATCCTAAAGGTGAGCAAGTCCTTGAGGCCTAACTTGTGTTAGCCAGGCTTACCTCTGCTGAACATGAACCAGCAAGCACCACAATATGGGATAAGAGAGCACAACATACTGCGGTTTCAGCCTGTTCTGGCGAGGGGAAAAAAATGCTGGAAGTTCTCATCACAGCTTTGGCCACCACTTCCCAGATCAGAATTCAACTCTAATACAGTGATGCTGCTTTAGAAGCAGTTTGTCCAAGTCACCACCGTTGTTATGTTTTAGGTTTTCATCACTAATAAAACTGTACCACAATACAGATACAAGCTCAGTTTCTCTTCACCTCAGTAGTTTAGGTTCACCTCTCCCCATTCCCATATCAGAAGAGACAGACCTTAAGATGAAATGAACAAAGCTGCATTTAGCAGTAGTACTCGCACAAGAGTCTGCTTGCTCAGCTCCTTTCTACTGCAACTCCAGAACAAAAGCGTGAGTAAAACCCAAGTGCTAGCCACCGAGCCTCTTGGTCTTTTATCTGATGAAAGACTCACCAGATGGAAAACAAACCTGCACTAGTTTAAACATTTATACTTCAAAAAAAAAAAAAGAATCGATCCCATAATAGCCAAGTTCCTCTTAGTCAAATTTGCCATGTTCTGTACACTCCGGAGCAAGCCTAGCCTAGCCAAACACAGCAAACAAGCCAGCTTTTGCCTCCAAATGGTGCTCCCCTGGAGCAACTGCAGCAGAAGCAGGAGGTCTCAGCTGCCCAGAAACTGGTAATTTCAAGTTGGAAGCAGACTTCTGCCCTTGAGATCTTCCATCACTGACCCTTTGCTGCCGGAATTACTCAAACCCATTACAGAGCCTTGCTTCTGGCACCAGCTGAACAACGTTTGCCCCTCCAGCCTCAGCTTCTTCCTTGAATTCCTGTCTCTCATCAGCAACCATTGTGCATGGTCAAGCAACAAAAAAAACAGTGCTCATCTTCCTTGATCCCAGAACAGCTAATGAACTCCTTGCTGTCCCGGCAGGCCTGTGCTGTAGTCACACTTGCATTCAAACACACTTGACAGTCACTGCAGTTACCTTTTCTGAAATAGTCTCAAAAAGCTTAATAGGGGCACTGCAGCAACATCCAGACTCTGAATATAGCTCAGCTGTGCAAGGGTGAGATGAATATCCTCCACGGGTTTGCAGCCCAAGCAAGGAGGCAGATGAGTTTTGCAGAAACAAGCACCTGAGTACTTCTAGCCGGCTCTCCTTGAGGACACAAGGAAGGTAAAGCACAAAGCTATCTTTATTCTCATGCAATGAACTATGACAAAGGATCTGCCTGGAATATGGACCTGTCTTTTTAGTGGATTCTTCTGAATTAGCCTTCTTCCCAGGACTGACAAATGCTTCAGTGAGAGGGATAGGACAGGATCGTGAGCCCCAGGAGCTCCCACAGGGCTTGGGCAAACACAGTGATCAGCATGCCACAAGTATATTCAGTAATCAGCTAAAGCCTAGATGAAACAGCTACCAGTGTTTCCACAAGTCATGCACAGCCTTGTCAGAGACTTCAGCCATGCTTGTACTTGCCAGAGCATCGTAGCAAGCAAAGTTCAAGGTTGTCAGACATGAATAGCGCACCCAACACTCTAAGACAGCATACCCGTAGGTGAGCGAAAAGGTCTACCCATAACTCTAGCTCTCGCCCACCCAGTCTCATTACGTGGCTGTACACTGCAGAAACCCCCCTTCCTGCACAGCAGTAGGATGGGATTCCCTTCCAGAAAAGCCCTCAGCCAGACTTGGGGCACATGTCAGTGTTCAACCACCCTTGAACAGGAAAACCTCATGTGATGGATGCAGCATCTTCCTCACATGACGAGAGCTGGCTGTGGAAGATAAGAGGACAAAGTCACATGCAGTCCCCTGGGACAAAGAGGTTTCCCTCTATGCTCTGCCAGCCTTCTAGATTGCTGTAGTATTCCCCCCCAATACCCACACCTCCAAGAAGGCCCCCTGGAATATTATTACCCTGACCTAGCTCTGGCTAGGTAACACAGAGCCTTTTAAAAATAAGAATTGTATAAATGTGTATTATGAGGCAATCCTCTACAGACTAACACTTACAGGGTTAACTCTTCCCTTAGCACTCCCCTGCTCTCTTCTCTGGGACAGGGACTACATGGTTCTCCAGGGCTGCCCTGGCCCATTGAGAAAAGCCATCACATTAGCAGATATTCTCAGCCCAGCTCCCCCATTTGTCTCTCAGTGCTCTCTGATTTAAACATATGAGGAGCTGGCCTTAAACTAGACCTGATTTCAAGCGCATCAGTGTCTACAACAATTTCCCCAACAGCATGCAAGGAAAAAGATACAGAAGGAATAAAAATAGTGAGAAAACAAACAGCAATAAAAGTCAGAAATAAAGCTGCCTTTGTTCTGCTCTTAAACCTATACAGTGAAACAAAATATTTGCATAGAAAGATCCTGCTCGTGAGGCCTTAAAACTTTCTCCTCCCTCTGTTTCCATACCATTACGGTGTTTTTCATCCATGTCAGCTGCTCCCAGAAGCTCATTAAATATTTCCCCAATAAGTAAGACTGAGCACCACGTTCACCCACTGAGAACCCTCCGCCTCCATGGACACAGGACACTGACCAAGGAGCCTGAAAGGATCACAGAGGAGCAGTTAGCATCAGCCAGGAGACAAATTGCTAAGAGGGATTCAGGCATCTCCAGTTGGCGCAAAGCCTGAACAGAGAGATCGGACAGAAGAAGAGGCTCTCAAAGAACCCTGCCTGAGGCTCTGGGGGATTTCTGCCAGCGGGGTATTTTGATGATAAGGGTTGCAGAGCTTCTCAGTCTGTCAGGAATGAGCCTGCAAGATGGTAAAGCATTCCCCGTTGGCCCTATGATAATGCCTGTACTATCTAGTTATACAATAAGCCTTAGGTTGTTTTCCTAACCCAGGCAGCAGCTGGCAAAGCTAAAATGAGCTACTGTTGTCTCACACTGCAGTACAACAGCCTCACATGCAGTTTCCTTCTCCCTACCATATCTTCCCTCTTCCACTCAGCTGCACAGAGCATACTGATGCCATCAGTGCAGGAGCAAGGCACTCCCAAACCATGCAGGGAACAACTTAGGAGGTTCAAACTCCAGCCGCTTTGATCAGGAGAGTGGCTCCACCAGAGCCAAAATAAATGTTTGCTGATAATCCCGTGCCCTCTGTTTGCTTGTGTGGCTCCCATTTTATTAGCTTTCTTATGGCAGGTTTTACAGCTGAGGTCAGAGTGATAAAATGCACAGATTGTTCTTCACCATGCTGATTTGTTTCTCCACAGTTTGATGCAGCCTTACCTTGAAAAATGCGATACTTTGATCCAGGGTGCTTTCTTGTCCCTTGCAAAACTTCACCTCCTTTAGCCACTTGACAAACAGTTAGAAAAGCAACAGGCTGTTCCAGGGCAGGAGGAGAGCAAGTCATAATCAGGTTTTCCTACTGAATGCTCAAGATACCCTTTACTGAAATACCCAAATCCTAAAGTACCCAAATCAAATGATGGTGCTTTACCTCTCTCCAAGGAGCGCTCTGCCTGTTGCCCCAGAGAACCCCTTGGGTAACTGCAGGACCAACATCAGATCACAAGATGCCAGTCACTACCCCATCATCTCAGAAATGTCAGAGTCTGCTCAATAGCTTTTAATTCAGCCCAAAACACAATGCTACAACTTTCATCTGTTCTCCCTACTTTATTTATTCAAGTTACGCTCCCGCTAACCCATTTGGCTTTCCCATTCTGAAAGCCAAGAGAAAAATCAAAGAAGGAAAAAAGGGTTTTGTTTTTCCCTTATTTTTTCAAGTTCAAACTACTCAGGCTGGGAACTAAACCAAGCTGCATCAGTCAGCTGGAGACCAATTTACCTATTAACAGTGGCATAGCAAAAGCTGAAGAAGCCATCAGAAGCTTTCTGGTCCCAAGATGGAGTTCTTGTTGCTTTTCAACGTGTTTAGAAATTACTACTCAGCCTTTACTGAATTTTATGAATGGAAAATAGTTTTGCCCCAGAGCCTGTATTTATTATTCATAGCTTGGTTTGTTCTCCCTGGATGTTAGGGAACTGTAGATCCAGATCAGGAATACACAATATTTTCCATCCCTAATTCTTTCATCAACACCTCTAAAGGTGAACACACAACAGAAGACACGTTTATAAACACATTGTTACCTTCTGGATGATGAGTACAAACAAACAAGCAGGCCTGAAGCCACTGCTAAGATGAGTTTTGCTTCTGCAGTTGCAGAACGTGGCAAGGAAACAACACTGCAGAGTTTTTCTACTCCACACCACTGCTGCTTGCTCACACAAGTGTCTCATAATCTTGTCTGAATAGCAAACCGCTGACACTGGCATTTGCTGGTCAGACAGAAAGAGCAAAATGGATGCAAATCCCCAGAACAACCAAGATAAGAAGCTCTAATTCAAGTAGACTCTGAAGTACCTCAGATTTTAAATCACACCTGAATACTCTGTGGCACGCACACACACAAAGGCACAACACATCATCTCCAGTCCTCCAGTCCATCTGTGAGGCAGTTCAGGGAAATTTTTCTGCATTGGCTTGGCTGCAATCACGATCTCTTCAGGCAGACCTTCACACAACTGAGATTTCCATCAGGATTATGAAGCATATTATCTGCAGATTTTCTGTGTTGTTTCTGCCTGGTTCTGTTTGTTTTGTTTTTGTTTTTTTTTTTAACCTCCTACTTAAAATGAAACCCCAAACACTGATGAGACAGAGCTAACAACAGAAGAATATTAAGGTGTGAAACATCTTTAGCTCAATCTAAAACGAAGCAGCCAGACCAAGCAAAGCAGTTTGTTTGGACAGCAGTTTGCAGTCTAAAAGATGAAATAAGTGGAGAGGCCTCCTAGAAACAGACTGGTGGTCACACAGCAGAAAGGGCTGGTAGGAAGACTCAATCTAATTTGAATGAAGTCCAACACTTCAATTGTATTCTGCTGCTATGAGTCCTTCAGCAGCAGAACTCACTGAAGGAGCTCCTGGTCCTGTCAACACACAGGAGTTGTGCTGTGGTTTTATTTGCTTATTTTAGGCTCAGTTAGTTCCCTGGCCTGCTTCCTACCACAAATCCTTCCGCGCAGCTGAAGGGTCAAAATCCCAGATGCAGCATTCCTTACGACTAAAGCACTGCTGAGGTTTCCGTATCACCCCGCTGCAGGCTGAAGTGCCATTCAGGAGACTCTATCATACTACCAGGCTTTTCTGACAAAGTAATTTCAAGAAGTTTCTGCCACTCCAGGTTGCTCGTTCGTGCTTCCTACATAGTGACTGCACCCACAGAAAACACTGTAGGATGGACAAAAGTGAGGAGGAAGGGAGGGAACACTGCCAAAGTGGTACAACAGAGGGAAAAATCAGACACATGCTCTGCTATATTGCATAAGTGAGAGCCTCTGCAAAGATAAACTGTCTCTTTCAAGAGGGAAGATAGGTTAGGACCCATAAGGTCCTAACCATCTCTAGGTGCTCTTGAGAGCATGCTGAAGCAGCTGGTGTACCCCAGAAAATCCACCCTGGGCCTGAACATCTGCCTTGGCTGCTCACAAACACAGCATCCATGGCAGAGCAAAGCTCCCAGACAGAGGTCTCCTCCGGAGCTGGAGCCACATCCTGCTGGCTTACCAGGGATGGCCTCTTCCTCACTGCCCCAAACCCCATCTCCTCAGTGGGAGACACAGGTGAGCTGATGCCCCATCAAGGAGGGGCCACACTGCCCTAACACCATCCTGGCTCAGGATGAATTCATAGCAGCACTGAGCACAGGCCCTGGATTAATTGGTGTTAATAGGGAAGTTAGGAGCCTAAAGGACAAGGTCGCAGGTAACCCCTTCACACCAGTAAACCCTTACACCTTTTCCTCAGTTGTGAGCCGAACCTGTCCCTACAGCTTGTTGGGAAGAGCGTACTAGAAAACAATGCTATGCTGAAAAAATCTAGAGGGTCACCTCCTTCATGAGGAATTAACAAAAAACCTGAAATACTTTGATGTCAAAACTTCCTGGACCAGCGTTATAGGAACAGGCTTTTCATTTTAAAATAGCTTCCTACCTAGTACATTTAATTATCACTTTTTGATAATTAATCATAAATAATGCTTAAATATTGGTATCAGAAAAACTGTTCTGACCTTCCCAAAGAGGACCTCCCCTGTCGCCCTCCCCTTGAAATAAAATGTTTTACAATCCGAGCCCTCCATCCCTTGGAGGGAGGTGAGTGAGATCAGGGCAGATCCCCCACAGATGAAAAAATACCAAAGTCTTGTGGATATTTTTGCATGAAGTGGAAGTATCCTGCCTTGGCCAGCCTCCTTCGTACTCCAAAGACTGTCTCTGGCTGCTGTGCCACCTAGGTATAAGCTGCAGCTGATTTTCCCCCTGCAGCCCCACGCTGCTCAGCACTTAGCAAGATGCTGCAGGAGCCCCAAGTCGCTGTGTGGGACCCGGTGTCTTCTGCTGGTAGCTCCTCGGGGTGGGACACGTCAGTGCAAAGCCTGTCGCCGGGCAGGGGACATCCCCGCCTCTCACGGCCATCCAGGAGGTGGCACTGTTAAACCACTGAGGCTTGCCACAAGTCGTCTCTTTTCCCTCCCACCTCCTCCCCAGTCTTTTTTTTTTTTCTCCTGCCTTGAGGATGCCGAAAGACCATCGCAAAAAGCTCGGCTGAATTAAGAATAGACTCCTTAAAACAGACGATGGCTTTATGATTGCATGAGTGTTTCTCTCTCACATCAGCACTGTAAAGGACTGGCTAAGATAGAGATGTTTACTCTGTATAAGGTGATGTTATACAACTTTCTGCCTCCAGCAACTACCGGAACTGTTCTGTTTTAACCCTTTGGCACCTGGCCCCAGCCCATTCAAAGTCCCTTTTAATTAATTTATTTTGAACAGCCTACACCCTCAATGCACTGTGAGGCAGAACACCTACCTGGCTCTGACCGAGCAGGCAAACAACAAGAGTGCTTTATCACAAGGGAGGCGTTATCACAGCTCAGCGCCCCGACTCCTGCTCCCTGAGCAAACAGCAGTCATGGATGGCAACAGCCACAGTCCTCCACAGCAGCTCACCTGCCCTGTGCCAGCCACTCAGGCTCCCAGGCAGGGAAATGGCACAAACCTACCTTCTCTCAGCAGTTTGCACCAAGACTTGCTGAGCTCGGGGGACATACTCGCTCCTGCTGGGACTCGACGGATCCATAATCTCCAGGGAGGAGGTAGCAGCGCTGCAAGACTTAACAAAACTCCTGTTGGCACTTTCATGTCCCAGCAAGGCCCCACAGGAACATGGCTTGTGGAGGTGACTGAACAAGCTACTGCAGTTCACAGCAGTGCTTTGACTCTCAGTGAATTTGGAATAAAGTACAAAGTGGAAAAAAACTTGGCTGAAACATCCTGAAGTTATCTCCACTCACATCAGTAATGAAGGCAACAGCTTTCCTTGTAGACCCTCCCCAGCCCCTTTGCAACACTCACTGCAGCTCAAAAACCTATCATCCAGGAATCACTGATACTCTTGCAACTATTTCATTAGTTGTTTGCAGGAGAAAGATAACCACGAGGAAACATCTGCTGGATTTTAACTTCTTAGACTTGCTCAGTAGCAGTAGAAGCAACAGGTGGGAAGAAACTAGCCAGCCATGACCTGCTAGCTCTCCCTAAGCTGCATCTGGCAGTGGTTAGAGGGAAATCAGTGGTCAGAGGCTCAGCATGGGAACCACTCACCTACACCAATTCTGCTTTCAGGACTTCAGTGAGTTCACAAATGAGTACTGCTCCCCTTGAGCAAGGAGGTCTACAACTGCTCATCAGACTGTCTCTTTCAAATAACAGCCCAGATGAGTCATAGCAAAGATTGCAGTGCCTGTGTCTTTTTTTAGTGATTTAAAAGTTCTCATGGCCATTTTTTCTCCCTGAAACTTGGCCCTTCTCTACCACAGTTGCAGAAACTACCAGTAAATGAGGCTTTGCAAACTATGTGCTCCAGGACAGTGGCGTCCAAATTTCTAGCCAGACAGGCCACAAGTTCTTCTCACCATATGCAAGTACTACACATCTGATCCTCCCTGAACATAACACAGCATGCCCAGGTGGAAGAACTAACTTGTGTACATGCAATTTGCTCGACACCTCTCAGAAACGTTACCTGTGCTGCAAGCATGCACCTACCCTGCTTCCCAACAAGGCTACCAGGAAAGGGGTCCCGGGCTATGAGCAATGGCTCATGAGCAAGCCATTTTCTAAGAGTTCCTTGAATTTAGTAGAGGAGCTACCCACAAGCACTGATTGTCTGGCAACCAGCCCAATTAGCAGTTTTCTTAAGGACCTGGCAGCTCCTCCTCTCCCATAACAAGGGCTCACACCTGGACTCTGTTACAGGAAAGGCCATCATGAAACAAAAAATGTGCCCCGGGCACTGCCTCTTCCATCACCTTCAGGGTAGGAGTGGCTGGCTCTGAAAGTCCCTCCAAAGGAAAAGAAACACAAAGCAATGACCAAGCTATGAGCTTTATGAACTGTCCTGCTGGGCCTTTGCTTGTTGGTGTAACTAGGGTCACACATCAACACAATGCAAGTGGCATGAAAACAGAAAGCTTCCAGTTAAAAAATCCTCTTGATTTGTACCAAAGCCACCTTCCTAGCACTTTAATATTTCTGTGATAAATATTTCCTCACACACTAATGACTTAAATATCATGTGTCCATAGAGGGAGACGATTTCAACCTATGTCAAGAAGACAGAGCTCTCTCCTCAGTAACTAGGACAAATGCTAACTCCAACACAGCACTGCTGTTATCCCATCTGACCTCAGCAGCCAGCCAAAAATGTAGGGAGCGGCAAGTTTCCGTTACAAGCCGTTTTGGTAGCTGAATAAGGTGTTCCCTCCATCCCTCACAAAGAATGCATAAATTCCTTCCCCCAGGCCCCCCCCCCCCCCCCCCCCACGTGAGCACAAAGATCAAACAATGCAAAGCGATGTATTTGCTCACATTCTTATGTCCCTTTTTGAAGCTCATACTCCATTTGAAAGCCTCTTCAGACCTTGACAGCAGCTCTGACTACTCCTGCTGCAGGACTCAAGGGTGCTGCCAGCTTTGGTGACCTCCCCTGCAGAGGGGAGATCTGACCATGGCAGGTACCTGCACCCCAGCCACCTCCATTAACAAGACAGTGTGCCAGCAAACTTGTCAACACCACACATTAATGCAGCTGCCTATACCCCACAGCAGATGCATAGCCTGTTCATTAACGGCTTCAGCTGCCAACACAAGGTTCAGCAGACTTTTTCCTGAGAATCACACTTAGAATGGTGCCTCTTACCTTCTCACAAGCCCCATCCACAGCTGTGCTTCTCCCTCAGGCAAGCACAACCACCCCTGCCATCCCAAAGCAAGCAGGTTGAGCAAGCTGATCCTGCTAGAGGGAAAAAAAAATTACTGTTGGGGGTGTGAGAGGCACAGGGTTAATTTTTGGTTCCCTCTGGTTTGTTTCAGAGTCAGGGACAAGGAAGAGAGGCAAAAGGAGAGTTGGTGTGTTCAGCAGCAATTAAACATTAGGACAGCCTTCCTCCATCATTAAAAGTGCACTATAATTTCACTGACTCTTCTCAGCCCTTGCATATTTGAAAAGTCAATAGCCCGCAGAAGCCCATGCTGCCTGTCAGGAGCGTGTTGTTGGACCTGGGGCTCAAGTATTTGCACCTCTTGATTTCCATTGGAGACCTTTTCCTTATTCACATCATAAATGGGCAGCAGATCCCCTCTCTATCACCTGTCTCAGCAAGGTTTAGTCTATTTGCAATTCCACTCCAGTTTATTAGCATCTGCTGCAGCACTCACCAAAATCAATAAGAAAGAGCCCATTTCACTGATTAAGGTGGGAATTAAATTCCTTCTCTTTCCAAGCAGCCTTGAAGTATTGCTCTCTCTTTAACACTGCTGAGTCCTGCAAGCAGAGACTGAAACAGCCCCTACTTCTCCAGCTCACATTTATAGAAATGAAAATGGGGGAGAATGAGTCTGATCTGAAGATTGTACTCCTACCTGGGTCTTCCTAGATAAGGCCAAGGTGACATTTTCAGGAGTTGAATTCTGCCATCTTTTGCTTAGCTTTTACAAGCAGCGTTAAAATCATCATTATCAAATCAGTTTTCTGCTCTTTTTCTGAGAGGTTTGGGAGGAATACCTAGGCTTCCTTCCCCCCCCCCCCCCCCCCCCCCAATGGGGAGGATGGGAGACATGAGCAGGAGGAAGAGGCACACTTCCTTCCAGGGCTGTTTCCCCTCCTCCCCCCAACTTTACGATTATGAGTATGGCTAAACACAGCCTTCTGTTTTTGTAGAGAATTAAAAGGGTTTTTTTACGGCTGAGCGCTGTCACGCTTTTTGTGACAAATAAGAGTACTGAATGCTTAGAAAAGCATCTCTCCTAAACACTGGGCACCAGAATCACTTACTGCACCAGTTGTTTCCCCATTGCCAGGATGCCTTTTTTGATGCTGGTCAAAATCTGTGTGTTAATGTTTAGTAATAAGAGCCTGTTTAGTGCATCATAACAAAAAAGTGCGGAACACCCTCTTCTTTTTCCTGTGACTGTGATACCAAAACACTTTAAAATCTTCACAGTGCTTATTTTCACACTGCACTAACAGCTGGCATAGAAGACCCTGAACTAGTTTATCAATAGACTGGAGCTCCGTGAAAGAAAGCAAACTATGTGATGAGAAGTCTGCTAGATTCCCAGATTGTTTCCATTTCAGTAAGTGCTATTGCTGGTAATAAAACCACAAAACAAATGATAGTCCCACAAACACTCCCTTAAGTAACATTCAATATTCCAGACCTGGAACTTTGTGATAGAATAATTATTAGCCCTACTTTGTTTCCAAGGGAAACTGAGGCCAGTAACACAGCAGGGAATTTCTCACACTTCTGCATTCCCAGCCCAGCATCCCCTCCAGAAGGCAGCTGTCCCTTCCCATTGCTCACATCTGTCTGGATCCTCAAGTGAGAAGCAGCAAGCTGTCCCAGGAGCAAGTGACTCAGCTGCCCCCAGCCGAGTTTCACCCATCTCCCTTCTCCAGCGGGGAAGGAGAGGGACCGTGCCAGCTCCCCACCCGTGCTGGCTGGGGCAACATGAGACCTCGAAGCTGTGCAAGCTCGTAGGACTGCTTGCGGCTGAGCCCAGGTGAGCCGCGGGCACACTGTCAGGGGGCTATGCCAGGAAACACCAAGCATCTTTCCCAATTGCTGCTGGAGCAGACGGCACCAGGTGTGCTATTTAACCAGCCCGGGTGCGGCTCTTATCCATTACAGCCAGTCCCCAAGATACTTTGCCTTGAGTCAGTCGCTGGCAAAGCTCCCAGGGAAGCAGTCTGCTCTGCATCTCCCATCTCTGGGCAGCCCTGGCAGCAGGGAGAGGATGGGCACATGGCTGTGCACCTCTGCGTTGGGAGAGCCTCACACCTCCCTTCACAGGAGGGAGTAAACTGGGTCTAGAAGCACTCGAATAAAAACAGGGTTTGAACTGCTTGGCTAAACACGCACAAGCCCATATGAATGCACTTAACACGAGCTGACAACCGGTTTTTATCTGGTTAGCGCTCATCAATTAATTACAGACCAGCGTGTCCACACCATGGTTTCTCTGTGATTTAGCCAAGTCAATTTTCCAAAACAATTTTAACTAACCCAGTCACAGCTGAACTGTAGAAGCATATTTCAGTATCTGGGACACCAGAGCACAGTCAGGACTCTCAGGCTCTGAGTGCACATAAATGCAGTTTTCCAGACCCATTACAGAAACTTGCTGTGGCTGCCTGCAACATCCATGCCCACCCCAGCCCTCCTGGGAGGGGATGCTGCCCTCCCACGTAACACTGGGGAAAGGGGCCTGTGCCTGTTTCTTATTTACTTCAGGTTAGAATCCAGTCCATTGAGCCTAAGCTGCTGAGGAAGGTTTGTGCTAAGGCCCCAGCCTGCAAAAAGAAGGTAACAGACAGCTGAGGAGCAGTAGCATCTTAAACAGCTGCAGCTGTTTCCCCAGTGAACGTGATTCAGAGCCTCAGCGTTCACAAGCTGAAGCTTAGAACATAGCAACAATTCTTGCAAAATATTTTGCTTCTTGTCTTTTTTTTTTTTTCCTCCTCCCCCACACAACTTTTTAACCTCTTGGTGCCTATGCTGAGTCCCTACCTAAAATAGGTTCCAGGGTGGAACATACTTGCCACTTGATCCGTGGCTTGCTAAATTTAGCCAAACACAGCCTGCCCGTACAAGATGGTTCTCTTGAAATGTCAGTAGCCACACATAAGGTTGCCAATGTCATCCAGGAAGTGGGACACCACGGCAGTTATATTTTTTACTTAAAATAATAGTAAAAGAAACTGTCATGCTCTGTGGAGAGGCAACCATAAATTTGATTCAAAAAAAAAAAAAGAGGAGGAGGGAGAAGGAAGGGGAGGACAGACTTCTGCAAAGCAGCACTTGAGCCAGAAGAGAACCTTTGTATTTAACATATGTAGAATAGATTAACTCTTTGACTGGAGTCAAAGAAAGCTGAAAAAGAGAACAACCTACTTTAAATGACTTTTGGCAGTAGAGAGTTAAAGTAGAAAACAGACTTGTAATCTAGATGAAGGGAAGACATGGAGGAAAAGAGAAGGATACACCAGCATAACATACAATTCCATCTTCTTAAGTTACCAAGTGTTTGATGTCAGCATCTGACTTTGTAAATACGTGACTTCTGAAGACATATCAAATACACAACTGCTCCTCCATGCAGCAAGGCACTGTGATCCATACAAATACCTTCCCCAGTACTGTTGCAGCGGAGACACCAGCGACTAGCAAAGAAGAAAAACAACAAACACAACACCCTCACTTTCTCTGGTGCTCCATAGGCAACTGCTGCTCCCTACCCTCCTTGCAGTATCGCAGAGAACCACATTCTCTCTCATTCTCATCATCAGCTTAGTTCTGAATGTTTCTGAGCAGCCTTTCTTGTGTTTTTTTGGAAGGAAGAAAAAAAAATAGCAGTTGTCTTTGAACTTAAGCCCATAGTCATAGAATTAAAAGCAAACAACATACTTTTTTGCAAATTTATCTGGAAATAGTACCCTCAGGTTGAGAAAAGCAACAAGAGGAGAGAAAAAGCTCCTGAAGACAAACAGTGTACGAGCTTGTCTCTCCATGAGAGAGAGAGAGAGGAGGAACCTGCACTAGGAACAACATTTCCAGCCATCCTGTCTTCCATTTCCTCCCTTTCTAAAGGGAGGGCAAAAGCTACCCCCAACTCAGAATTTGCTTCTTGCCTCCACCAGGGCCAAATGTAACGGTAATGAAAATGGTGATTTGCACCAGCTGCTTCTTCATCACTTGACTAAAAGCAGGTGAGCAAGCCAGGACAGCCCTAAAGGCAAGGGAGTGCTGGGTTAACCCCATTAGCTCCGCTTTGCAAATCCCCCCTGCCTCCCCAGTCAAACCGCCTGCCCAGGCTCAGTTGTGCCCTGTAGCCTTGAAATTATGCCTCATCTCTACCAGCACGTAAAACCAGTCACCTGCTATACGTTCAGGCACAGGATGAATTCAGTGCTCTGAACTCAGCCAAGCTAGGGGGAGGAGGCATCTAAAAGCAGATGCAATTAAGGGCATGTTAGCATGTAAAATCATCATGGTTCCCACCCAAAGCCGATGGCAAAGCTGAGCAGGAGCAGGACTAGGCTGGTCCAGGTTTGCTGTGGTTCTTGTCCCAGGATGTGCACAGAAATGGGGGGCCCAAAACCCAGAGGGAGGTAGCTGTGGGGCCTGGAGGGAAAGCTGGGCTGTAGGTACGTCTGGGATGGAGAATTAGCTCGCTGTGTTGGCACAAGCAGTATCTCGTGTCTGACTGATACTGCAGTCAGCAAAATGTGATACTGCGCCTTCTTATACACAGCCCCCAGCCCTAATGATGCCTCTGCGGAATAACCTGTTGCATCTTAAATCTAGCTAATTGTCTGGGCAGCAAAGAGCTGTTTTCAAGGCTAAGATGCCTGAACTTTTCCTCTCAGAGAGTGAGGAAAAGGAATGAGGGATTAACTGTGAAAAATGCATGTGTATGTAGAAACAGAGCTGTTATTCAATATCGTGCAACGTCTTCCTATTTGAGGAGCTGCCTGACCCTTCAGATAGATAAGCTTTTGGCTGTGATGGGATGGCTGTGGCAAGGGATAATGCAAGGTTTTTGACAGCAGTGGGACAAGAAAGTATTCACTTTGCAACCAGGGGTACAGATGCTGCAGTGTTTTATCATCAGTATTTTGCAGAACTCTCCATAAACTAAACTGCTGTCCTACTTGCCTAAAGTCACGGGTAATTATCTTCATATCCAATATAAATTAGCAAGATGTGGGTGTCACTGATACTGGGACAGTGTAACTTGCATCATTTCTGGCATTCAGTGATCTGTAAAATAATTCTAACTACATGTAGAAAACGATTACAGCAAGAAAAGGGGAAGATGTATGATTAAAACAGATGGGTGGAGCTACCAGCATCAAAATTGTGCTGAATCATCTTCCCCATATTTTACACTTAGGCTGTTTTCCCCCCCACTGGATATCCTTGGGGTCAACTGAAGATTTCACAGGTATATAGTTTCATCTGCCACCAAGGCTGCTATATAATAACATTTACTTTTTTTTTTTTTCATATTACTCAGAATTTATGGAGTCCAAACGACTGTCGCACAAATCAGAAAACTCAAATGAGTCCCATGGAGATGCTCACAAGGGTGAAAACTGCATGCAAAAAGGGAAGCGGGGCCTTTATTCTTAATTAATTCTTATTTAACTCAAATATCTAGCAATCAGTTGGACAAAAATCTCTCTTTGTTTAACATTAAACAGCTGCTGTTCCATTAACGCCTGAGTAAGCTACTAATCTAGATTCCCCAAGGAAGACCTCCAGCAAGAAAAATCTAAAATATCAGATCTTAAAATCTATGACTTTTTTCTTCTATAAGAGGTGGGAGGGAGGAGGTACGGGACTCAAGAACATTTTCCTTTCTGAAGCTTTAGGGCGTTTGCACAGTCACACGCTCTTCAAATTCAGAATTCCTGGCTGGGGGCTTCCACTTTTCACAGCCAAATGCAGCAACAAGCTGTATGGATGCACAAACTTCCCAGCCAGTGTGCAGGGGTATGCCCAGCATGGAGTTACTGCTCCAAGTCTTAGCTGATGCTGTCAGATCTGTGGACTTGCAAACGTCCCTTCATAAGACATGGACCTGAAGCATCATCCTGGACCAGGGCTCCCCTGGGTGTTAGCGGTCGTGAAATCTGAGGCAGAGCCTTTGACTTTAAGGCTCCTGTTCCTGGTGTAAATCTCACTGTCTGTCAAGAAGAGAGAGAACTGTCCAAGCCATGACAGCATTAGTCAGGTTACACTACTGTCTTGGCCGACAGTGGGGTAAAACAACCATCATTTAGTCCAGTGCAAATGTTATCCTCATTAAGCCTGTGCCAAGAGATTTGCTAGTTCAGCTAATCTGAATTGGCTGTGGGTATCCGAATGCAAAATAAGCACTTTCCCCTCTTTAATTATAGTCTTTATGTTTCATGATTTAGGTTGCTCCTGTCATTGTTTGCAAGAGAGGATGGGGTTGCATAACAGTGTGTAACACGATACAGCTGCAGACGGAGCTGCTCAACCAGTGCAAGCCCAAATAGAAAACAGCTTCTTCTGTTAACCAGCAGCTGAACAGCAGGGAAATCTCACCCATCCCTTTCCACTGGTAGGGGGCAAGGGAAGTCCCGTGGGCTGTCCCTTTGCCCTGTTTATATCCAATTTATTGCAGCCACCAGCATCTTGGCAAGATTCAACAGAATTCTCTCTGGTGGGTCCTGACTAAGAGACAAAGACAAACTGGTTCTGTTCAGAGCATTGTTTTTGATGGGAGTGTTGGCATGTTTATTTTAAGAAATGGGAAACTTACCCCAACTATTTCACTTTTCATTCACCAAGTGTCAAACCTTGTAGGTCTCCCTCAAGCAAAAATCCAACCTGTGTCAGCAGGACTGTTGGGTTTGTCCTTTTTTTTTTCCTTTTTTATTTTCTTTCTTTCTTTCTTTCTTTCTTTCTTTCTTTCTTTCTTTCTTTCTTTCTTTCTTTCTTTCTTTCTTTCTTTCTTTCTTTCTTTCTTTCTTTTCTTTTTTTTTTTTTTAACAAGGCCTGTAGGATCCAGTCCAGCAACTCTTCAGCCATCATGTTCAGGTCCAGGATTAGTCTGTACTTGACCAGATTCTGATTCTTCTGAGGCATATTCTGTGCAAAGAAGATAAAGTGCTGCACCAAACAAGCATAAATGCTTGCTTTATACACTTCTGGGGCCTATGTGAGCTTCTGAGATCAGAGCCTGGGACCAAATTTTCTTCTTGCATTCTTCAGCGTAGTTCCTCTGAAGTCACTGCTACCAGATAAGCTATGTAGCATAGCACAACCTTATGTGGCCACTTGGACTGAGTGGCTTATTTTTAGCTCAAACCTCTACCTTAAGAGATGCCTGCTCTAATAATGCAGTACAGCCTTCGTGGTACCAGTGTAACTTTCCCTACAGAACATGCTTGGTTGATACACAATTAAACTGAATCAATTTAAAATCACACAACCACTTTCAAGTGTCACAGACTTCTGCGGACGCTCAGATTAGTTTGTCTGGCACATTGCATCCTTAGGGATGTTTTAGGGAATGAAGCTGCATAGCTGTAACCATTTTTAAAATCAGTACAACTACTGGGGTAAAAGCTACACTGCCACTTACTGGTTTCACTGTTCTACCCAAAACTGGTTTCACTGTTCTACCCAAAACAGAAACTTTAAGTATGTTGACTTATCCTGGAATATGAGGTGCAGGATTTGTCAAATGAAATGAACAGCTGCACATGCTCTTGGCTGTGCAGAAACAGACTGGGGAATGTAGAAGCTGATGAGTGCTACTGGATATAGAAAGACCACCTGAAAACCCCATGGGTGCCAATTCACGGTTACAAAAGTGTGACCTAGAAAACCTCACACATGGCTCAGTGTTGCACTGACCTGTAATGGCAGCTTACAAAAAGCAACTCGCCTAACAGAGCAGTTTTTCATCTGGTGCATGCCCAAACCTGATCCAAGCACATCCCATAGCGCCTTGGCTACCAGATGTGGATTGCTATTAAACCAACTGCTGCCTACATTAGTCAGGAACATTGCTTACTAAGTATGTTCAGACTTCAGGTTGTCTTGCACCCAGCTATTATCTGATCTTAAAAAGCTACCCAGCATTCCCCTGCCATTGAAGGCAATGCAGATGGCTCCGCATCAGGATTGCAGCTTTCTGCAGATCGGGTTGATCTGCAGCAAATCATTCTCAGTTCAGGCACAGAGAGAGAAGATGGAGAACACGAAAAAGCATCTAAAACACAGCCAGCTAAACACATGACTTCTATACCAGTTCAATTTCCTTGGGACTTTCCCAGCATTTTTACCCCAACTGTTTGCAATAGTGAAAAAAATGTTGAGATTCAAGATTTTTTTTTCTGGCCCAGGCATCTTAATAGCTCTTCAGCCTGGCTGCAAAACTACATAAACAAGGATGAAATTCTGGCCCATGCAAATCATGGCAAAACTCCCACTGATCTGAATGAAGCCAGACTTTCACCCCCACCTTCCACAATGTACAAACCCAGATTTAAAATAAATTTTAAAAATAGAGCTCTAAAACTGTTCTTTCCAGAGCTAGATAGAAGAGGGAACATCAAAGAGTGCAGCCTTGCTGTTTTCATTAAACTCTCACCAAGTTTGGCTAACTCTGATGAAATAACAACGGTCGTGATCCCGCGTTCTCATTGAGATTGTTATCAAAATTAGCAAAAGCAGTTAAGTCAAAAGAGTGAGAAAACTGTGAATGAAGTTCAGCTCCAGCTGCTGGAACTTTCCTCCAGTACTGCTTGTTTGTCTGCCTAACTGCAATTCATCTTTCATTTTCCCCTGTTGCTTATGGCCTCCAGTCCTCAGTAGGATGCTAGATTCCTTGGCAAAGAGATGCAGGCTGTGTTGGTACCATTCTTCATGCTCCGCTGATCATTAACTCATCTGCAAAATTCCTTCCAGATATCTTACTTCTTCCCTTCTGCTGCTGCAATACAGCAGTGTACCTCCAGACAATCTTTAAGATTTTCTTTTCGTGGAGAAAACCACAGGAACTTCACAACACGTGATGAGCACCAGGCTTTCCAGAGAGCCCATGCTGTTTGAGGAAATGCTCTTGAGGGATCAGCAGGCTGTACCTTGCCCATAGATAAGCAGCAGCAAGCAGTTCAGCAGTGAACCGCATGGTCTCCACTCAGTGAGAAACTTAATCCCCCCTAAGTCAACAAGGCAGGCAGGGCACCGATAGCTTTCTCAGAACAGAACAGACATTATTACACCTCTGGTAATAAACTAGTAGAAGTTGACAGTACATGTCTCCGTTAACACAGTAAAGCCTTTCACAAATACAGCTGTCTGCATTCTCTCCAAGTATTTGGTAAATCCAGTGTCTCCCCGACAGTGTTCTGGAGGTCTCTTGTGGTCTGCAGAAAGCTGATGAGTTCAATGGACACACTGTTTTCTTTCTTTGTTCATCCTCTGAACAGTTAAAGAAATTAGGAAAGGCAAGTACTTTCCTAACAGGATTTAAGCAGGATGAGATGTGGCAGAAGCAAGTGGTGCTAAGGAAGAGTTTTGAAGTGAGTGAGGGGAAGAGACATGTTGTACCACCAGGAGTGATGAAGAGATCTGTCCAGACTCTCTCTACAGAGATTTGTCCCATGCTATGAAATTGCTAGAAAAAAGCTCTGAGCTAAGCCAGTTTCACTGAACGCACAAAAACCATGCTGTCACAGTGCTCATAGAGACAGTCAGCCATAAGAGGGCAGCAGGTATCTAACGCATACAGAAAAGTGTCCCTTTCTGATACAGGATGTCCCAAAAAGCTAAACTCATTGGGCAAAGCAAGAGAAGAGGTATTAAAAAAAAAAAAACTATATTAAATCTTCCCTTAAAGAAGCACTGTTAGCCAAGCACCTACCCACAGGCAGTAAGTACAGCCACATACCGTCTTATGCCAGGAAGAAAAGTGTTGTAATGTCTCATCCTGAATGAGCCATCCTCCATCCTGCCCAGCTTTTATCCTGGAGATATATGAAAGAATTACATTTCTGGCAAACTTCCTGACTTAACAGCTGAATGGAAGTCCTTTGTGAAATATGCATTCCATGGCTTGCCCTCAGCCTCATGTAATGAAAAGGAGGGGAAAAAAGACCCTGAAACATACAAGCTAGGACACTTGTGACTGCAGTGCGGAGCCATGAAAGCCAACACTGCCACCTCGACGTGATCCTCATGGCTCTGCACAACCTGGTCCTCAGGTCAACTGCCTGACCGCAGAGCAGCCATGGGCCCAAAGCCCTGCACTGGCACAGCGTCCCGAAAGCAAGAGGCAGCATTTTCCTTAGGGGAAAAGGCAGCTCGGCCACTCCTGCCTCTGCTGAGCACTTCAGCAGGAGACAAAGCCTCATGCTGATGCAGGACAGGCAGTGCCTCTCCATCCTGCTGGTCCGGAGGTGAAGTCTCCTTACACTGTGAGCGTATGACCCAGGGTGGAAATAAAACGGGACTGGCAAGCCACCAGCAACTCTGCTCCCATCACCGAGAGCAACTTAGGCTCACACTGCCAACATTTTTAGGCAGCGAGATCTGAGGAGAAGTTAGAGCCTCAACGCACAATACGATGCAAGTGATTTCAAGTGACACACGCCCAGAGGAATATTCTCGGGGCTGAATCCAGAGGCCAGCCATGCTTTGTGCCAGGGACAAAATGTGCACAGTTTCCTGGGGACATGCCGGCTGGCCAGCCAAGGCCACACAATGTTGCCCACAGTGCCGCTGGTGCTCCCCGGCCCAGTCCCACCATGCGGCCAGCAGCAGGCCAGGTGGCATCTCCTTCCACAGCCCCAAATCCCGTGTCCAAAGGCAAACCTCTCCTCCTCCAGCCACGAAACAAAACTGGCCACTCACACGTGGGATTTCTTCCCTCTCCAGGCAGAACTGAGACTGCGATGGCTGCAGCCCGTGGGCTGGTGAAAGCCGTGTGAGGACAGCTCACCCCTGGCAGGCACCCAGCCATCCTCCACAGGAGGGCGCAAGAGGAGACAACATGGCTGGCGGGCAGGGCCCCGCCTGTCCCACAGGCCCTGCAGACCCTGGTGAGGGGCTGGAGCAGATCACCCAGAGAGGTTGTGGGTGCCCCAACCTTGGAAGCATTCAAAATTGGTTTGGACAGGGCTTTGAGCAACCTGGTCTGGTGGAAGATGACCCTGCCTGTAGCAGGCGGGTTGGACTAAGTGATCTCTGTGGGTCCCTTCCAGCCCAAACCGTTCTGTGATCCCATGATTTATGGAGGACAAGTCTATTATGCCTGCTTGCTTTTGTGACAGCATTGTCCTTTAACTTAAATAGCTCCTCTTTTTCCTTAGCATTAACCTCCAGGATGTATTTATAGAGAGCGATCATATCCCTCTCTCAGCCTTCATGGTACTGGGCTGAATAAGCCAAGCTCTTTCCATCTACTTTTATAACACCAGCTCTCCAGTGCCCTAATCCTCCCGCAGCCTTTCTTTGCACCTGTTCCAGTGTGAATCAATCTTTTTTGAACGTGAATGACCATAACTGCCCAGCATTGTGCAGATGGCATGTCACATTGCTTTTTACAACAGAATTAGTATTTCCCTCTCTCAAGCACAGATACTTTGCATCAGGCAGCCAGGGATTTCACTTGGCTCTTCCCTACTACAACATGCTGGGGCAAAATATCACTTGCTCACAATGGTAATGAAGCACGAGATAAACCCAGAAGCATCACATTTAAACAACTACAAAAATTATTTGGGAGCAATGCTGTGGACAAGATTTTTAAATGTTCAAGAGCCAGAAAAATAAATAAATAAATAAAATAAATAAAATAAAATAAAATAAAATAAAATAAAATAAAATAAAATAAAATAAAATAAAATAAAATAAAATAAAATAAAATAAAATAAAATAAAATAAAATAAAATAAAATTCTTTTTCTGTGACAATCTTACACTTAAAAACTGTCAAATTTAATATGGAAAAAATAATTGTGGAAGGGCTGTGTGGAAAAGGAGTGTCATGAAAACTGTTCACAGATGGTAAAATTATTCTTACAATGGTAGAGTGAAGTAAGATGTGTGCTATAAAGAGCAAATGATGGCCACTGTCCCACATGCCTTTTGCAGCGCCCCTGTGTGCCTGTGTCACTGTTCCAGCATTGCTGCTGTTTCTTTATCTTCCAGCAGCCCTTCTGACACCCACCATGATCACTCCTAGCATTGCCATCTTTGATCCCTTCACTCGCCGACTGGTGAAAGGAGCCAGTTTTCTCTCCATACGTGTTAGATCCTGAACACGTAAATACCGTTACTTATAGCAACTCCTGGGCTTCTTTGTGCTCCAGTTCTCTGTGGTGACCAGCTTTGGGTCCCAGCCACAGCCCAGATACATCATGCTGGAGCTAATATCACATCTGTCCAGACAGCTCCATTCCTTTCCAAGCCCCCCAAACACCAGATGCCTGCACTGATAAAGGAGGATGACTGTTCCACATGTTTTCAGCTGCTTTCTTTTTTAATATCCACTAGGATGTTTCAAAGGGCTGGAGAAGCCCTGCAATGTATGGACCCTGTACTGCAGCAGAGATGGGAAAGAGATGGGAAAGGAACTTCAACGAGCTTCCTTGAGACCTCCCTGCCCTAGGAAATTATCTTAGTGACACCAAAAAAACTTAAAGGTAATAACGTAAAGCCACAAATCTTCAGGCCCTTCAGTTGCATCAACCCAAGCATTTCTCTTCCATTTGTTTTCGTTGCTGGATGGGTCTTGTTTGTTTGCAGAAGGCAACCCTGAGGGAGTGCACACTGACCTGCTGAGAGGATGCCATGCGGTGGTCCATGCCCAGCCCGCCCCGCTTCTGGTCACTAGGGGCCACTCTCAGAGCTGCTGAGGAGAGGCCAGCAGCTGTGTCTTGTCACTGTCCTCCCCTCCCACCCTTGCCTGCTGCCCTGCTCGCTGGAGCTGAGCTGGGAACCAGCAGGGAGAGCTGGGAGGGAGGCACCTTCAGCTGGCAGGGAAGAGGAGCAAGGCCGGTGCTGAGTGGGGAGGGTGGGGAAGGAGGGGAGCTGAGGCTGGGAGAGGAAGAAGAACAACATGCTGCTGCAAGTCCTTCCCCCACGATGACTGGAGAGAAGAAAGCTGATTGCTGACGAGGAAGATTAGGAGGCCCTCCCTTGCCCATGCCAGCCCATCCCTGCAGAAAACTGCTGCCTCTGTCCTGCCCTGAGACCCGTGGTGGAGCAGAGAGCTGGACCATGGGCGTGTGAATGAGGGGGGCCTTTGGCTTGCTTGAACACAGGTGGGGCGCAGGCGTTGTACAACCAGGTGTCATCTTCCTCCAAATTCCAGGCGGAGGTAGCAGCCCCAGGGCCTTCAGCAAGGGAGGATCCATCAGGAAGAAAGAAAACGGCAGAAAAGGAGGAGGTGCCAGGGAAAGCAGAGAGCAAGTGAGGCCAACATAGGCCCTTGCCCCCAGCGTGTCCCAGCAGACAATTCTGAGACACTCGCCTTAATATAGCACCATCTGCCCAGCTATTTTCTCCTCTGGCTCGTGTACAGTGATCTCCACATTACAATCAGCGTGGCTGGCATACTTGAGCTAGCTGCAGCCTAGCGAGGTCAGGCAGGGAGCAGTCGCTGCGTACACACAGTGGCGAGGACTTCAGCCCCGGCTCTCCAGGTCCCTGAGCAGTTTTTGCCGAAGCCCATGCCATTCCCTCTCCCCTGCTTTGACCCATGCTGGCTAGGTCAGCCAGCATGTGCTGCCCTGCTCTGATCGCAAAGCAGTCTGGTCCTTAGGGAGGGTGGATTTGTGCAGCAGGGGCTGGTTGGTATCTCGGATAAAGAAAAAAACAAGTACACACGGGCACTGAGCTGAGAAACAGTTTGGCAGGTCTCATGTTTTTGTCCCAAGTCCCATTAGTTTGTATTTTTCATCACACCTCAGAGACAAGAGCTTCGCTCTTCTGCACCAATATCATCTTGCAAAAGAAGCAAATAAGAAGAATGCCACATTTGTGGTTTGCTGTTTATTTATCACTCTAAGCCTTGCGGTTTTGAAGGTAAACTCATTTTTCTCTGATTCAGAATGGTGGTAGAAGGAACACAAAAACACAACACTTGTCTGTTCTCAGAGGGTGTGCTCTCCTACATATTTTTTGTCTTTTTATTTGTTTTGTCTGTGCAGACTTTGTGCTCTCTGGTGCAGAACCAGGACTTCACCTGTTTCTGTGTTTACCCTGTATATCACAAAGTTTGAGCTGCCATGCAAATAATAAATACAACCATTTATATGGCTGAGCAAAAGCCTTTTTTTTTTTTTTTTCCTAAAATGGGTGTGACACAGGGACAGACTGGGCAAAGTTTGCGAAACACTTTGTACTGTGTGCTGATTGCTCCATCTTTTAGACCAAGCTGGGGCTCCCAAGAAGAGAGGGAATTAGCCGGGGTAGTTCCAGTGAGGATCGAGAGCTTGTGCTGCACAGCAGAGGCCCATGTGTTGCCTGCAAAGATAGCGTGATGTCCATCTACTTACCCTGAAACCAAACCCAACGATACATTTCCTCTCATATGAAGTAATCCTACAGCACAAATCAAGATTAATTGACATCTCGTGTCTACCACAGCTGCACAAATGGTCGGTACAGCACAAGTGGGGCCTGTTCGCTAATCGTGAAGTAGCTAAGAGCAGACCTTGGATTACTGTGGCCTATAGTAATATATCACTTTCCATAAAAAGAAAGGAACATTGTGCTCTCTTTCTCAACACTGTTTCACCCCAGCTCATCAGTTGCCCAGCAATCGCCCTCCTCTCCCAACACTTGCATGGCAAAAGGAGGGGGTTTTAATCCCAGAGAAATTCTGCTGCGCTCAACTGAAGCAAAAGGAGCAGGGACGAGCGGGTGGGGGAAGAGGCTCTTAACAGCAGCAAAAAACTCCAGCACGAGGGGAGTTTCCAGGCTATCAGAAGTCTAAAGGCCAGTCTTTCCTTTCTAATGGTGCCAATGTGCTCTGCCCTGCCTGACCGGAGACTGCCTGACAGGCGAGAGCAGCCTCTTGTCTCTGCAGAAGAATTTCATTTCTTGCTGAACAGTCAAACCCGCTGTTGAGTTACAGCTCCATTTCAGTTACAGCAGCCTTTTAAAGCACATACGTTAAGTTCTCATATTGTGAAACCAGTCATTTCGCAAACTGGCTGAAGTTTTCGGTCATTTTGCAAAATGCCAGGAGGTAGTAGGTATGCACATGAAATCCTCACCCTCTGGCTATTACTAACTCACTAACTCAAAGAGAGATGTAAAACTATTCTTACGTTCATTTCTACAACCAGGCAATCTTTTGTAATTACTTCTAAAGCAACACCCATCCCTTGACAGAGCTAACAGTGTATTGTAACATCAGCCCTTACATTTCAGTCTCACACATAACATCTGCCTCTGTCTTGCAGAGCTCTGGCCCACTGCAACTCCATTACCCAAGCCAACCTCCCCAAATTAATATTGAACATCTGTCTGAATCCCTTATAAAAGTTTCTTTCCATTGGTCGCACACTGGAAAAGGCTCCCCAGGGACGTAGTCACTGCACCAAGCCTGTCTGAATTTAAAAAGCAATTAGACTGTGCACTTAGTCACATGGTCTAAACTTTGGGCAGACCTGTGCGGTGCCAAGAGTTGGACTAGATGATCCTTATGGGTCCCTTCCAACTCGGGATATTCTATGATTCTATGATTCTATGATTACCAGCCTCACCACCAGGAAAACTGAAGAAATGGTCACAGAAAAAGAAAACGTGTTTCACATGTCCCAGGAACACGGTACCATACACTGGAAGAAATACCTAAGTTCCCAAGATATAGGATGTGATGTTTAGATTGGATATTGGGAATAATTTCTTCATGGAGAGGATGGTCAAGCATTGGAACAGGCTGCCCAGGGAAGTGGTGGATATGGCACTAAGGGGCATGGTTTAGTGATGGGATTTGGTAGATCAGGTTGATGGTTGGACCTGGTGATCTTGAAGGTCTTTTCCAACCTAAATGATGCTATGGTTCTATGGAGAAGCCACTGGCTAGGTACATGTTCTGCAGAGCAGGCTCAGGGTCGTACACTGAAAGTCATCCAGCACTGCAACACCATTATGAAAAAGGCAAACAACATGCTGGATGTATAAACAGGAGAAAATCCCTCAGGACAAGTGAAGTAATACGTCCACCCTGGGCTAGCCAGGCCTAAGCTAGACTGCCATCCAGTTTTGGATGCAATGCTTCAAAACCAACCAACTGGAAAGAGTCCAGGAGAGACAAATGAGATCGATCAGAGGTTTAGAAAACACAGTCAGTGACGAAGGACTGGAAGAATTGCATCTCTCCAATAATATCCCAATCAATATAAAATTGCTGGAAGTACAGTCACCCACAGAAGTCTATTTTTGATAGCCACAGTGCAACAGGATGCCCAGAGTGCCAGCATTCACACAAGTAGTGTGACGACAATGCCAGGCAGTTTGCAAATGTCTCCAACTTTCAGTCACTTTGTGTGGCAACTGAGAAGAGAAATCAAGCAGTGAGATAAAATGTCTGTGATTCTTGTCACAAAATGTCCAAACTTTCAGTCATTTCATGAGTAAAACGTTTTCCGAAGTTAAAGAAAACTGCACTCATTCCACAAAATTACTTTACGGGATGACTAACCCACATATGAAAATACTTTTAAAAATTATTCTAACCAATTTGTTGTATTACTCTGTCATACTACCTGGGGAGCTTGCAATTGCAGAACCCTGTGGAGACTAAGGAAGGCAGCATGCTTGCTTTGCAAAAGGGCAGAAGACACTAAAAGCTAGTTTACATGATTTGACCACAGAAACCACAGGAGCCTTCGGCCAAATTGAGATCCAAAATGAAATCTTCTGAGTTCAAGCCCACTGCCCTCTCTATCACCACCTACACACATTCCCACCCTCCATACTCTTCTTTTTTACCCGTCAGTATGTATTGCACTGTAACTATAAGTACACATTGCACAGCACAGCATCATATGGGATATAACACAGGTTACCCACCAAAACAGGACTAAATTTAGTCACCTTGCAGGGAAATTGGGATTCAGAGTCCGAGTCGGGGGCTGAAGTCACCTCCCACCACAGCACCCGCAATCTGCTTCAGATTGGGGATTGCCTTTCCTTAATGCCTCACCTGGCATGTAGGCACAAAACAGGCATGGAAAAGGAAAAAAGAAAAAGAAAAAAAGAAAAAGAAATACCAAGAAAAACTTCCAGTTATCACAGCACGGGGCAGAAAAGGCCTGGTTGCTCTCTGTTCAATCCTTGTTTGGCTGGAGGCATGTGTGTGCACCACTTTCATTTCCTCTCCTCCTCTCTCTTTCGCTCTCTCTCTCACACACACACATACATTTTCCTGCAGCAGGCTGCCTGGCACTCCTCATTTTCTGCCTACAGCAAGCAGCCTCTCTGATACTAAAAAAGAAAAAGAAAAAAAAAAAAAAGAGTCAACTGGAGTCAGACTTTCCCTGTCAGCTCTCCTTTGGTGCCAGCCGGTCCCTGTGACCAGAGCCACTGCCTGCAGTTTGGCGGTACACAGGCCGAGTGCCGACAGTGCCGCGGACAGTGGGGCACCCAGGCTGGGGAGGATAAAGTTAACTCAGCTCCTTCAGCACAGCCTGCAGGGTAGATGGATTGCTATGCAGACGCAGACGCATCCCAAATTTCTAAGCCTGCCAGTCAGCCTCAGGATTCTCCACTGATGCATCCCCAGAGAAATCTGAAAAAATAACTGATCTCATGAAAGTAGCCTATTGGTGCTAACTTTCAAAAGGCTTCTTCCTCTGTTTATGCTGACAAATGCAAAGGCTCTCCCCACAGCCATCGCGACAGTCTTGCCCCTTCAGGACCCCGGGGCTGCTGAGGTGGAGGTGTGGATTTATGGCGCTGGCTTTTTCAGGGTATAATGCTGAGCCTCAGGGATCAAGGGTTATGACATTTTTATGGCCTCTCCTCTCCCCCCCATATGAATATGAAGCAACCGTAAGGAAAAACATCTGGTTTCACTTTTCTTTTCTCCACCACTGTTCCCATCTGACAAAACCTTAAAAACTTGCCAGTGCTCTAGTGAGCCGTGTGTGCCAGCAGCCTGCAAGGAGCCAAGGCTTTTTTGGTGTCATCACAGCAAGCATACACTGCCCTGGAAGGAACGGCTCCATGGTTGCTCGAAGGCAAGACTAACCAGACCTGGTCCCACTGTCGAGTGCGCTGGCAGCCCTCCTCTGCTGCTCAAGCAGGATGAAGGGCCACTACAAGGCTGCCCTCCATCTTGATCTCATTATGGGCTGCGTCTCCAGAGGGAAGCGCAGGCCACAACGAGGAACGCGGTGAGAGGAAGTGACCCCTGCTAAGCCCAGGGAAAAACAGCAGCGAGGAGGAGAAGTCCTGCCGCCCTACTCACTTTGGGTTTCATCCGTCGCAGATGCTCCTCAAGAGGCTTTCTGCAGGGTGGCAAAATGGCGGGATAAGGGAGGTGGGCCTAAAAATCCAGGTGGAGGCCTCCGACTCATGGGACCTGCCTGGACCACTGCTTGTGCCACGGGCTCCAAGGCCAGTCTGGCAAAGGTGGCCAAGAGCAGTGTCCACAGGTGGACACACAGTAACATTGACACTGTGTAATCTCTTTCCTCAAGTTATCTTATTTATCTGAGGAAAGACGAAATCAAAATATTTCAAAGAATTTGAAAGCCTTTCTCCCTGATCTAAAGGAGGGGAAGGCATAATGCAGCAGGCAAAGGACAGTGCACCAGCTCTGGAAAACCTCCAGAAATAATCTCGCTTTCAGCTTCCCATCTCAGGGTTCAAATGCCCCGAGGAAGTCAGGTGGACTATACCAGGTAATACATACCCTATATGTTAGGATACGCCTAATAAAAGAGGGACAACTTAAAAGAAGCACCATGTGCTGTCCCCCAGGTATGCGCTGTTGAGTACCACCAGCTGCTGAGGAGGCCATGGGACATGAGGGATGCTAGTGTTCCAGGGCTGCATGGCAATGAAGACCTCAAGTCAGGCATCAGAAACAAATATTAGAAACACTGGGGCACCTGAATAATGAAACTGGCCTCCAAGGAAGGTTTCTGAGGGACAGGAACCACAAGGGTTCACAGAGAAGGATTTTCACCATCAGGATGCATGAAGAAAATTTCTGGGCTGCAAGAGAAGACCCAGGGTATTGTTTTCCATTTTCTTGCTCTCATTTTGACTGCCCTTCTTGACTATGCCAACACCACTCCCTCCTCTTATTCTTTTTCTTTGTTTACTTAACTTTTTCTCCCCGTAGCAACTGCATAAAGATGAAGCCATCTGATATTTCCAAGTAACCAAGACCATTATTCACCGAAGGCACTGGCCTGGATCCTAATTACCGCTGGTCTCAACACAAGAGTAGCACACAGCTGTAAATATCTCTGTACAGTATTCCTCTCGTGTCAGGCTGACCCTAATTCTTACAAGTCTCCTGGGGTAACAAATAAAACTTCGACACTGAGCTACCAGAGAAAACAGGCATGCTAGGTACACTTTGGAAGGAAAAACAACAGCAAGAGAGGAGACTAGGTGCAAATACAGTTTTGTACCCCTTTCCAAGGCATGCAAAGGGGAAGCAGGTGAAAGGAGTCAGTAGTCACTAGTATCTGCAGGCCACATGACGGGATGGAAACCTTACAGCTCACTGACATGAGGACAATGAGGACTTTCCGGATCATGTCCCAGTGCCCTGCGAATGTTTGTTGAAGAGGCTGGACCATTCCCTTCTCACATCACCCTTCCAAGCATTTTCTCCAGGCATGCTGCTCTTCTGGCATTACATGATTTCTTCACCTTATTTCCCTCTATTCACACAAAGAGCCTGTGTTTCATGCGGACCTTTGTTTGAGGCTAAAGAGCATCAGAATTGCCAGGTAACAGCACTTCACTACGCAGGTGATGGGGTCAGTCAGTGCAAAGCCCTGCTAAGGAGGAGGAGAGTGCTGTGCCTTTCTTCTCTCCTTGCCAGAGGTACAGAAAGGAGAAAAGGACAGGGTAGCAAAACAAGTGACAAAACACAAAGTATGGTGCTTTTTTTTTTTTTTTTATATCCAGAGCAATGCAAGCATAGTGTAAGATCCTGACTATTTCACAACGGTAAAGACGGTCACTAAAATACCCTTTTTATTTCTTTTCAAAACACAGTTCCCATCAGACATGCTGGGAAAAGAGTCCAGTTTGTCACCAGCTCCCCAGAGGGTTAGGCACTTGTAACACTCCCTCATCTTTTATTGTCCTTATTCTTCAAACCCTGCCCATCGCCTGGGTGATTTTACACTGCCCTTCTGCTCTCCTTCCCATCCATCACAGGGCATTTCCCTTTCCCTCTCGCTTCCTCCTCTTCTCTGGTCTGCTCTTGCATTCCAGCTTCCCTCACTCACCCCCAAAGTTTGTTGGGAGAGCAGCATTCCTCCCGTGCCTTCAGTCCCTCAGCCCACGTGGCTGCCTGCGTCCGGCCAGCAGCTCCCACCCTGGCAGCAGGGCTGCAGGAGCCTAAACCTGCTGCTTCTGGCAGCTGGGCTGATTTAGCTGAGCAGAAGAGACGAAACTTTGGCAAGAGGTTTCAGCCTAACAAGCGGAGGTGAAGAAGGCACAGTGCAAAAGTCCACTGCTGCATACCAGGAGGTAGAAATCAGTACAGCTGGTACCATGTGCTCAGCTCTCAGCCAAAGTTCTTTCTCTCAAGGTTGTGCTGGCAGACTGCAAAAACAATGACTGAAAGCTCAGCATGGGAGTGAGCAAAGGGGAACTTGCCCCAGAAGAAAGAATTTGCAAGGAGGAAAGCTTTAGCGTATTTTGTTTAGAAGTCAAGCCCTTGGCAGGAACTTGTGAAGAGGAAGAATGTTGATCCAATATACACCTAATGTTCTTTAATGCATGTGTGTATTTCTCCCAGCCTTTCCACAAAAGTGCTCGCTTTAAGACTCAGTTCTTAATGAGTGGCATTGTGGAAAGACACCCTCATCTGCTTCAAGACAGGCTATATGCTGCAAATTAAGACATACTGCAAGAAGATTTTTACCAGGAACAAATATTTCCCACTACTCTGGATGGCTGCTATGCCACAATGCATTCTCCCTGGCACACTAGAGTGGATAAATATTCCCGAGAATAAGGCTTGTGAACCTCGGATCCTCATTTCTTGGCAAGAGGGCATCCCAATCCTGGGTAGTGCTGTGTGTGCACGACTGGCTTCTCGTGTGCTGGCCAGAGGAAAGAGATACAGGGTCATATAAATAATAGTTATTAGAAAGTGACGGGCAGCCAACACAGTGAAACCTGCATCCAGGACTGCAGACACATCCCCCGTGCTAACTAGCTGCCTCTCAAGATGGCTCAAGATTTCCACGGCCATGCTGTTCGGTCTCTCATTCAAGTGCCACGTCTACGGGGCAAACACATTCCCTCCATTCCCAGATGCCAAGTTTCACTCCAGCATGTCCAAACCACTGCCCGGCGCTGCAGCACTCTTTTCCAAGGGAACTCTTCCCCCCTCCCTCCCTCCCTCCCTCCCTCCCTCCCTCCTGCAGGTCCTACTGGTGGCAGCTCGAGGCTGTCTAACGCCACCCTCCCTGCTTGATAACAGCAAGAACCAGGATTTCCTGGTATGCCAGAAGCGGGTTTGCCACTCCTGCCTGTGTGAAAAGGGTGGGACAGGAGGTGAAGCAGCCACCGGGTGTTAGGCTCTGGGTCGTGTCTGTGCACCTTGACATCCTGCCAGGCTATAATAGGAGAGACCTGCAGGGAGCAACGTGTGTCAAAGTTGGTAATTTTCCTTCCTGCCTTCGCTCCTCGAAACCGCCTCGACTGGATAAGCGCCCGCCCCGGTCCTTCTTTGGACAGCCAACGAAGCATGCACACTGCGCAAGCGGCTGCCAGCTCCGCTGGAAAATGTACAGACCGAAAGATCACCTGTGACTGCGCAGCCTTGGCATGAGCCCTTCTGCACGTCTGCAACTTGACGCTGCTGCTGCGGCTGTTTTTTTCTCACTGTGCACGCAGCCGGAGGCGCCTCTGGAAACGCTCCCTGCAGCAGGGCGGGTGGCCCCAGTGCTTGCAGCAGCCTGATCCTCCCTGCACTTCTAAGCCCAACTGTGCTATTAGTGCCTCCTCTCCCCTTCCCTCCCCCAGCGATTCCAGCTTCCCCAGCCTGCCACAGTGTCAGTCCGCAGCTGGAAAAGGCATCCCCAGATCATTTGCAGCTGGATCCAAGCCAGATGCGGCAAAGGCTGGAAAGCTCCCTTGCACTCACAGCAAGACCACAGGTGGCTGTGGCTTACACATACCTACTCATGCCCCTGTGCCACGCCAGCGTCTCAGCTCAGACGCAGCCTTGCACATGGGGAGCTGGGCTTGGAGAGCTAACTTGTGCCCTTTTCTGTGTGGCCCCCCAAGCAGAATTACCAAAAATTGCACAAAAGAGCCCCAGTCTCTTGAGGTTTGCAGAGGAGGATGCAAAGCATCCAGGTTAACTGCCTCTTTGGCCTCTTTGGACAAAATTCAGGTGCCACGTCACCTGAGGCTGTCCCACCCCTAGCTGAGGCCAAGCTGGCTTAAGTGTTCATGCAAAGAAAACCGATAAGCTTGCCTGGCTGGCAATCTTTGAGCTCCCAGAGTTGTCAAAGCAGATCTGCTTTGCCTGTCCTCCTGCCTCCCCCAGCCCTGCACGCTGCCTTCTCCTCTCCAGCTACTCACAGATGCATGTGGCCAATTTTCCACTTTCTAAACCCCTACAAAAATGTAGGGTTTGCAGTTTATTCACCTGACTTTTAATTCCAGGGAAAATGGGGCACATCGGTGGCGTCAGCACGTTCCTGGTTTCAGGTTTTCTTCTCACAGTGATGCTTGCCACTGGGCTGGTTTGAGAGCGGGGAGCGGGGTGTCTGGTGGTCCCCTGGCAGCAGCAGGGAGGACCACGTACTTGCTACCAACTAATTCAGACAATTTATTCTAAAACGCTATATCAAGACAGGCACAGCGTGAACAGAGAAGTGCAAACCCGCAGAGATCTAGAAGGCACTCCAAGCTGGGTATTGCTTTATTCTTCTGTCTGCCTCTGTTGTCTGTGTGGGTGATTCAGAAAACCCTGTTTAATAAGACTCAGCTCCTGCCATCTGTTAAGTGAGGTGCTATAGGGACTGGCTATTGTAATGCATTGCACAACAGAATCGCCTGTGATTTAGTGTACTTTGTGCAACATGTCCCGTTGCCATCGCTCACGGGTATCAGGGTGAGGCTTGAAGGATCCTTTTCTCTTTGGGGCACAGTGACTCACTGCGGTGGATGAGTGGGCCACGTCGACCCTCTGCATCCCCCCAGCTCTGAGTCAGAGGCTCTGATTACAGGGACATGTTTAGGATTACAGACAAGCACTTGCCCAGAAACCTCCTTCTCTCTTAGCTCTGCCAGCATTGCTGCTAACGGAGCTTTTGTGCTCTCTCAGACGAAGCGGAAAGGATGGAAATTCAGGAACCCTCCGGATGGCCTGCAACTGTATACCCAGATGTCAGATCAAAGGTACCAATCGATCAGCTGGGCCGGTGACACCCAGTCACATAGTGATGGGATGACATAATCACATCCTTTCTCATGCCTTAATAGTAAAATAAAAATTTGTACTGGCAGTTGGTGTAGGTGGGTGTTCTGCAAGATGTCTGGCTGTGCGGCATGGGCCCTCCCGATGGCAGGGAGCAGAGGCATCGCTTTACAAACCTTTGGAGACAATGTGCTTTGCACTTTTTGAGGCAGTCATGTGTCTGGCTGTTGTGGTGAGACAGTAACCTTATTTCTTGAGAGCATCACTCCATCCCTGCAGAATGCCCTCGCAGCGCAAGAAGAGCCCAAGCGATGGGGTGGCACAGGACCACCCAGACCCTCAAGGCTGAACTCCTCCTGATGCTGGAAGTTAGGGACAGTGAGAACAGAGGTGGCTGAGCCCCTGCTCCTGGTAAGGTGTTTTCTCTCACCCCCTCAAAATGTGTGGGACAAAATCCCCAGCTAACTGGTCGCTGCCATTTTGGAAGAACATCTGCAGTGTCCCTGGGGGAGGCATACCCTGCTCTGCACGGGAAGCACATCCCTTTGTGTTTCAGCATGTCACCCGGGCTGCTGCTGCTGAAGTACCTGACCTGGTTTTACAGGGATGGATACAGTCACGCACAAGCATCAGAATTTTGGAAGTGACTCAGAAAGTCAGCTATAGGCACTAATGAAATGCATTTAAAAAAAAAAAAAAAAAAAGATAGAGGAAGGGCTGACATCAAAGTGAGCAATGGAGGACCCAGAAAGCAGTGGATTTAACACTTGGTCGACAGAATGAATTATGGGGAAGGAGCTGTGAGTGTGTTTCCATGAAGCTGTTCCTCCGGCACAGCTGGAAGCTCAGCAGTTCATGAGATGTTGCAGAGGACCTGGTTGCACCATACCTCTCCACCTCTTGCTCAAGCTCCCCAGGTGAGCGCCTGGCTTTGGTTCCTGCAGCACCGCGCCGTGTGAGTGCGTATCCGCCAGGGACAGGCGTGTTGGTGCCTGCTGCCAGCCCGCTGCCTTCGCCTCCCCGCAGGGGGAAGAGGGGAGGAAGAGGAGGAATTGCTGGGCTTGCATTGCACAGCTGCCTGCATGACCCACATCCCTGCACCCATCCCACAGCTCAGCCTCTCAGGCACAGCATGGGAAGCACTGGGGAGCACCTACGCAGCCTGTTCCCTGTGCTGCAGCCACCCCAGTGACGGCGAAGGTCAGTTTGTAGCAGGAGAGGAAGTTTACTTTCAGGGAGTTCAGCTTTCCAACACCAGCAACAAGCATGGCTGAAAAACAAAAGGCCAGAGGGTGGGAGGAAACACATTTAAGAAGCTTCCTATGTGCAAAACCAGCTGAGCTTTCTCAGTCAGCAGAAGATGCTGCATCCCTCTCCCCTTGGTCAAAGGCATGCTGCGGTCTGGCAGATGCCTGTGCCAGAGTGTTATCTCCCATCTCTCACAGATGCCTGCGAGCAGGCAGCTGTAAATCAGGGTAACTTGGAGCTGTGCCCCCAGGAGTACTGCTGTGCTGGCACCATGGTGCTCTAAGCACAGGACCGACGCCCAGAGCATGTTCGCTGGATATGCAGAGGTTGTCTGCAGGCTCTCACCACGTCCCTCGTGGCTGGGAGAAATAACAGGCGCCATTCCTTCTGGCATGGAGGTAAAGGAGCAGATGCGCAGGGACGTGGTTTTTTTTGAACTTACTATCCTGAGGCTTACTCTGCATCTGTGCTGCCGGTGATACCCTGACCAAATCTGAGAGAAATGACAGCTGTGTCTAGGGAAACACCCTCTTTCCAAACATTGGCATCTTCCCCAGACATCTCCGCTTGATCTCTATGGCTCCTTGTTTTGTTGCATCTTGCTACAGAAGGCACCAAGATGGCAGCCCAAGAGCTGAAAGAGTTTGTCAGCTACTGCTGTAGCAGCGAGCTAGTGTTGGAGTGCTGTCACACTGGGGAATTGTGTTTTCTCAGGGAAAGAAGCAACAAACATAGCATCTCCACAGCCATGAGGGAAAACAGATCATGTCCTGAAGTCATTCTCTCCCCAGCAGTTCCCATCACTGGGTCTGAAGCAGCAGAAGAGAGAGGGCTCATCTGGGCACTGAGGGACAGGGGATGGTTTAAAAGTACGTCCATCCCCAGCCAAACAACCCCAATGGACACAAACTGGGAAAAGAGGCACAAAACATGCTGAGCTCCCCAGCTGAGCTCACCACTGGACATCACAGACCTGGGTGTGTGAGTGGTACCTCACACACATCTGTGCTGTGCCAGCAGAGCATAGGGCAAATAGTGTGGGGTGAGAAAGCGTGTGCTTGCCAAAGGACCAAGCTCAGCAAAGAGCAAGGCATTGCCCCAAGGAAGAAGGAGGGGTAAGGAAAGGATGCACGGAGGAAAAAAAGCAGAAAGATACAGCAAAGCAGCATCATGGAGAAGCACCAGGTCCAAGGAGGAGAGAGTGAACAGTGACACCACGAGGCATGATGCAGGAGAAAGAAGGACCACATGGATGGGAAGGAGTGAGCCATAGCTGAGGCTTCCAGAAAACAAGCTGAGAAAAGGTGAGAAAGGATGATGAAAATACAGTGGGTGCAGTACGGGGGCTGGCAGTGAAGGCTGCGGAGATGAGAAAGGTCACTTTGTGGGGTGAAAGAATTGACCTGGCCATACAAGGATGTCAGACCCACTCAAGAAACTGAAGTACTGAAGGTACAGTTCATCTCATCCCAAAGCAGATATCAGCTACTTCATGCATCCACTTCTCTCTGAGAAGAGGACCTACAGTAACTATGCCAGAAAAAGATGACTGCACTGCACAGATCAAATTCCAGTGGATGAATCCTTCTGTCTAACAACTCTCTGCTCTTGGGTGGCAAGCAGAAGGGCAGAGCTTTGGATGAGGGTTGCATCTGCATGTTTGAGGGTGATCTCCTGGGAAATTTTCCCCAGGCCTGAGCGTTACCCAAGGAAACATGAGTAGGTTTCTGTGCTGCTTCACTCCCAAACTTGACAGTGGGGAGGGCTCTCCCGAGGAAACTCCACAGGTGGGTTTCACTTTTGCTGGCAGCACCCATCTTGCACGTGTACTTCCACAGGCAGTGATGTCCAGGAGGACAAACCATGAGGGACAGCGGTACCTCACCCAGCCCACGGCTGCAGCACAGCAGTGATGCCCACAGGAGTGGGATTAGCCCCCCATGTGGCCACGTGAAGTGGGCTTGGGCATCTCTCAAACAGGGTGCCATCTAGGCCCTGGCTTGGGAAGCCTGCTGAGTTAGCCACTGCCATCGTCCTCTCCTCCCTGCTCTGTGTGCGGGTGAGTCAGTGCAGCATGGGCAGCTGCTGGTGTCCTCAGAGTCACCTGAGTCCCACACAGCCTGCTGCGAGCCCTGCTCACAGGACAGTGGGGACTGATCTCCTTACGGTGATTAACAACAGCCCTTCACATGCCTTGAGGTCACAGGGAGCTTTTCCACAGGCTTGGCTCCAGCCCTAGGGCAGCGAGATGCTCTTCCCACTCTTTTTCCCACATTGGTGCAAGGGAGGAATCACCCCTCTGCCCTGGGCTGGGTCCTGTGTCTCCCCCAGCTCCCCACGCCGTACAGCCCCTGCACAGCACAAAGGGATGCTGCAATATCAGCCAAACCAGGCCAGCCAATATGGAAAAAAAAGGAGGACACACAGGTGACTGAGAGACCAGCAATGCACACAGCGGTGTCTCGAAACCTCGGCATGGCTCTTTGGAAAGCTTACAAGGGGGTGGGAGGTGGAGGAAGTGTTTTCAACATTCCTTTATTAATAATATATGAAGAAAAATACCCTGAAATAATATGGTTGAGATCGGCAGTAGTTCTGGGGAGCTTGCCAGCTCCTCCTCCTGATCCTTCTGACCGATAGCAGCTGGAGGCAATGGGGACAACATCTCAGCCATGGTGACTTCTGAGTTATGCTTGGTGCTGTCAGGAGAGAGAGCGCAGGAAAGGGCTTAGATTTCAAGGCACGTAGCAAGTTCGGTTTAAGATGGGCTTAGATCTTGGCAAGGTTGGGACCTTTCAGTCCAGGTCCTGGATGCATGCAGAGGCCCCTGTGAAGCCCCGACTACAGCAGAGATTTAATCCAGCTCCCAAGATGTTGCATAAAGGTACAAAAACGTGAGCTTTGGTAGTAGCTCACCATCTGCCTCTAGGTACATGTAACAACACAGTAAATACCACTTGCATGTATTCGCAGATTTAATGGTCAGATAAGTGGTAAGGACGGTATGGAAAAGGTCTGCTTAGGAACAAGCAATATTAAAAACAGGCATCTCCATCTTTGCTACTACCACTACTTTGTAAGGGAAATAACGCTTCCATTGTTTAGGCCGTAAGTGGTCACTACAGAGGGTAAAAATAATTAGGGAGGACTTAATAGGAGGAATGTTATTTATCTTTATAATGTTTCTACAGCCCCGCCTGTGCTCAGGTGTTGCCACTGCACCCATCTCAAAGGATGTTAGCTACAAGAGAAAGAAGAGATTACAAAGAGAGATTACAAAAATGGTGTGGAAAGAGGTGGAAAGGACTTGTGGAAAAATCTTTTGCACCATAGGCCATCTCGCATGGCTTGTTGTAGAAGACTGAACACACTCAAGACTAGAGGAGGTCAAAACAACCTGCTCTACAGAAAAGGCTAGTAAAACATTTCTGTCTGTCCATTTCTTATGGCCCAGAGACAACCTCACCAGCTTTAACTGTTTTTCTTAGACTGCACAGACAACCTGCCCCAAGACACACCTCATGCCACAGGCTTAGGACCCAGCACAGGGCATCATATGCAGATGGACAGTCATAGCTTTGCCAGTTAGACATGAGCCCTCAGGTTTCATAATATGGCACCAGACACTGCACGATGGTTAGGAAGAAGGTCCCCCTGCAGGCAACCAAACCCTTAAGTGTCTGATATGAAGCTTTTTGTCTTGGCCTGAAAGCCCTGGGGTGCTCAGCACTGCCCAAAACAGGCTGCTTGCTGCTGCCTTAATCCAGCACAGCACTTCTGCCCTTCCACAGGCTTCACATGGGAACAAAACAGACTGTTCACTTTGCCCACGTTGGTATGTCCCTTTACCTTCAGCCTGGGCTTTTACTTCTGTTTTCTGAGAGATGCTGTTTTCAGAGGAGAAGTGCAAGCCCATTTTCCACAACCATCTCAGCATTCGCAGTCTGGGCCAGCTTTCAAAAAGGTGGTCAGGCACTGGCAAAGCACCTGAACGAGTACAGGCTGAAGAGCTGGCCATGAGCATTACAGTGGGATCTGGCAGAGGGCAAATTCCTTTATAAGTGCAGCAGCATCAGCCTGCTCAGAATAAAAGGCAGAGCCTCAAAATGAGTCATGTTTGAAACACTGGATGGAAGATGAGGAGAGTTATGTTTTAACGTCTTTGATGTGGGAGTGTGGACAACACTTCCCTGTGATGGCAAGGACAAATTTCCTGACTTCTGCTTAACACAAGAGATATGGAGTCAATGACCATGGCTGAGACTTATCTGTATTGCAGTATCACCTAGGCTATTAACTGTAATAATTACTGCTCGTCTCCTCTAGAAAAAAATTCTCTGTATACAGAAAGGTTTTCTTATGTGGCAGCATATGACAGATCATACACTTTCAAGATGTGCTTCTCCTCTAGATGTAGCCAAATCCTCAGGGAGAGTTTTGTTCATCCTTTGTATTGCTGTGGGGGCTGTCACTGGTGCCTGGTTCTTCCTGCCCCTAGAATCGATCACTTCTTTTTGCAGCTTGCTTGTGACTGCTTCCCTTTACTCCTGGCTTAGCCTAGCTCCCAAATACAGGGGACCACTTCCCTTTCTGCTGGGGGACAGTTCCACTTTCTCACTCTCACGTGCTAGCAGACTCTGGTTGCATTTAGGTTCCCAGTTCTGCACAGGGACAAGGTTTTCAAATTATAAGATGTCCCCGTGGAAGCTTCACCATGTTTGAGAGGGCGTTAGTATTCATACAAGTCAGGGAAGCCCTTACTGGAAAAGAAAAAACAACCACACTTTTGTTCCTACTTCTTGACAGTGTCCCTTTAACAGCACTCAACAGCTGTTAAATGGGATAATCGCCTGTTATCCTCATGTCACTAATTCAAATGCTAATGGCTCTCAGTGCATAAGAGGTTATTCAGCCATCCGGCACCCCAGGTACACTGTGCATGAGGAGGATGCTGAAGTGATTAAGCTTCCTTCTGGGACTCTAGACACATTTAAAAGAAATACTTCCAGATGAACTTGGAGAAGAGATGATGGCCAAGACGGAAAGGAAAATTGGGCCATGAGGATGCTGGCAGGAAGGATTTGCACGTTTTGATGCCTCCAGGGTGCTCCATTCATCCCCATGGAGAGAGACCCCATGCCTGCTCCAGCCTGAGTGCACCCCCCTCTGCCAGCAGATTTAACCAAGGCTGAATTTGATTTCCAAACGCATGACCACTACTCATGCAGTGGTAGAGCTCAGAAAGCCCAACTAAGGGTCATCATTTCACTGTCCTGGATAAACTGCTGTCCCAGCAGCACACTGTCCTAGCAGCACAACTCTTGCTATCAATCTGGAAAGAGAGATGCCTCTTTCCAATGGCTGGCTCGCTATTAGCAGGTGACAACAGGCTCAGTGTACCTCCAGCCACCCAATGCAGCGTGCCATGCCGCAGGGCCAACAGCCTGCTGCTGCTTACCTCTGTAGCAGGAAAGAGGCTGTAAAAGGCAGCAGCAAATCCTTAAAATCAACACCGATTTTATGGAGCAGAGGTTGGAACTGGATCTGCATGTGTGTGTATACCAAATGCAGATCGGTGTATGCATTGATATGTCATGTCTACTATCTCCCAGGTAGTGAGAGAAGAAGCTACAAAGATACATAGCATCTCTGACACAGTAATAACCACGGATTGTGTAGATGCACTGTTAAACAGGTCACACTAGTACCTGTCAATGGCCTACTCAGCACAAGAGTAGAGACAGAGTTAAGCCTGAAACTCTCCTGTGGTGAAGCTGCTGATAATACAGGGCCCACGAGGCAGTAGGTCTCTGGTGTCTGCTATTGCCTTTAATAAAGACTGTTATCTGTGATGCACAAGGAAAGAAACAGCAGTGAATTTGTTTTCTGCCACAGGGGCTGTCAATGTGCCTCACCAGAACCTCTTGATTTCCAAGGAGGATGCCCAGATCCTAGACATTGCTGTCACTTATCTAGAAAGTGGAGGAGGAGAAAAGGGGAATTAACAGATGAATGTAACACCCTGGACAAGGAGATACAGAAGGTGAGGAGGGTAAATGGCTGGAAAAGAGGACATCTTTTCCACTGCTCAGCCATCCTCACCTGAAAGGCTTGTGACCACATTCTCCAGATGGAGAATGAGCACTCCAGCCTATTTTTCTTTTCATAATCAATGAGCACTCCAGCCTATTTTTCTTTTCAAAAATCTACTTCGGTATCAAAACAGTGGCACACTTCTAAACGTGGTCTTAAACCCATGAAGACCACTATTTTTTAAGGAAATTCACTGGCCAAAGCACCTTCCATTCTCTGCTTTAACTTAAAAGGGATCCTGCATTTAGGCCTTTAGGCCTGAGCTGGCCTTGCATCGCCAACCCCCTCAGTACTCTTTTCCTAGCTGTTCTTACTCCACCTCTTCTGACAAGTTACTTATGGCCAAGGAAAGTTGTTCTCCTTGCACTTTCAAATATATATATTTGATATATATTTATATATACTTAAGTATATATACATATCTGTTGCCATGGCAGTGGTGCAGGTTACAACCAACAATTTTAGGCACACAAAGTTTAAAATGGCAACCAAGTTACAACTTGGTTAACTCCGTGGCTAACAACTCCTTTGTTTCCTTCCGGGACACAAGGAATGGATGCAGCCAGCTAGCTCACGAGCACTGGAAGGCCTCTGCTCCGCAGGCTCAGGGGTGACAACCATGCCACTGCGGCACGTCCCCTCCGTGCAGCTGCAGGCCTGACCCAGTTTCTCCTCGGAGCTGTCATGGCAACCTGCACGGTCACACTTGCACGGTGAAACATGGATTGCTCGCAGCAGGGAAGGGGGACCCCAAAAAGTGTGGGGGATGAGCGGGAGGGGCCTCATCTTTTTGCTCTGTTTCTTGCATAGCACCTTCTCCCTAGCCATCAGCAAAGCCTGGCTCGATACCGTAGCAGAGAGGTTGGATGCAGGAGAAGGAGAGAGCTGCCACTTATCCTGGTGCTGCTTTTTCCCCCAGGAGGAACCATGTTTGGCCTGGCTTTATACAGAAATGAGGCATATTCAACTGCTTCACATAGCTTGAGGCAGAGGCCGCCTCTCCTTCCCTTCTGTCCCCACGAACGCGAGGCCATTGTCCACCCAGACCAAACGCGGCCCAGAGGCGGCAGCCTCACAGCCATGAAATCTGTCAGAAGAAGGACAAGCAGGACTTTGCCCCAGAAACCTCATCAACCTGAGCAGGAGGGAAAAATGCTCTGCACCATGGGGCAGATGCCCAAAAAATCACTCCGTTGTCACAGGGAGTAAGCAAAAAAAAAAAAAAAAAAAAAAAACTGTCTGGGAGGTTTGATTTATAAAGGGAAATGAGCTGTAAGATAGCGTGCCCAGCCTGGCTAAGCAACGGCGAGTGCAAGAAAAGCGAGCAGCAGCCAGCAAGCACCGGAAGGGCCTCAGCAGCAGGGAGAAAGGCACCAGTGTGCTCGGAGGCAGTGAGAAGCACAGAAAGTGCACGCAAAGTAGGAGTGCCGGGATGACATTTGAAAAGGGGAAAAATTCGGCGGAGCAGCAGGAAAAGCTTCCTGACAGCGAGATGTATGTGCTGGAGCCATCCCTCAGGAGCAGCCCTGGAAGCCTCATCACTTGGCATCCGACAAGTGAGCCAGAGGAAAGCTGCAAGTCCTGGAAAGGCCTCATCCGAAGCTCGCTGAAGTCAACAGCCAGGCTTGCATTAACTACAGGAGGTTTGGCTCAGAGACCAACTCTACAGCTATGGACAAGCCTGCAGGGAAGAGAGGAGCTTAGGGAGGTGACCAGGTGGCCCTGGGTCCAGGACAAGCAGTCTGCTCCCAGCAGGAGCCAGGAAGCAAATGGGGATGGAGAAAGAAAGCATCCCTTCTCCTTTAAGGCAGCGTATCTGCCAGCAAGGAGTTGGTCCGCTCTGGCCACAGCGCAGAGTCAGGGCTCAGGCTTCTGTTAGCTTGGGCCCCTGGGAAGGCCTGCTGCCAAAAAAAAAAAAAAAAAAAAAAAGGCAATTTTGCTTTAGTCAGGGGGTAGGGCATGGGTGGATGGGAAGGAAAAGTGAGGGAAAGAGGGGGTGAAAACACACAAGAGAGAAAACATATGTACTGTGTCTCTGGATGCTGTGCAGCAAGAAGCCAGGCAGGAAGGAGCTCAGGTCTGGGGGAGGAGGCAATGGATACAGGCAGGAGTCACATCCAGAGCAGCTCCAGGGAAAATACTGCTTCCCTCCAAGCAAGGAAGAGCCTTCCCCTGAAAAAATATGTTAAAGACATCCCCAGAGCTTGCTAAGTCACCAGCCCTTCCCACCACAACACATTTCGCCGATGGGAAAAATCCATGCTCAGATTGCCCTTACTCAGGACTGGCATCCCAGCATTTCCTCCACAGCCTGACACTAAATTTCACTTTCTCATCCTGCCCCCCAAACAAAAGCACCTGTGCATGAAGAGCAGCCATGCATTTATGTAGTGAATGGCCAGGTGTGAACAATTAAAGAAGTAACTGAGCTATACACACAGCAGCCCTGAAAGTGCTTGGTGCCTTTGCTATCCATCACTGCTTTTACTACTGTATCCCTTTATTCTGATGCACTGTCCTGTCCATCCAAACTGCAAACTCCACAGGGCAGGAAATGACAGCCTGTGCTATGACCAAGCCAACAGAAATAAATGGATTTAAAGTGGAAAGCCTAATTTAAGAGGAAAGAACATCATAGAGAGGTTGCACATATTTCCAGATCAGGCATCATAAACCCAGGGAAATCAGAGTTAAAGTTATGCCTAAAATAAATTCAAACTTGTTGAAGTGTGGCAATGTGCAACTGAGGCATACAAACAGCCTGAATTCTGCCCTGCAGTGACACATAGCCATATGATTGTGATTAAAATGTTTTAGTACTTGTCCTCCTAGACTAGATTACCCTGATAAATACAACATTTTTTCATATTTCCTTCTCTTGCCCCTCCTCCAGCAAGCCTGTGCCCCAGGTAGCGACACCAGCACCAATTTCACTGCCTACCAGCAAAAATGATACGTGTCACGGGTCTGTCACATCTGTGACGGGAGCCCCAGGCTAAGCCTTGTCTCAGAAATCGTGTCCCTGCTGCCACCAGGCCCCCAGGCGCTGGGAGAGGAGCTGCACCCTGCATCAGAGCAGTGCTCACTGCTGCTGAGGAGAAGGGAAGGCTTTCCCTCACGCCTTGTATACCGCTGTAATCGACACCCACCTATTTATTTTATGAGCTCATTAAAACCTAGGTTTTTAAGTGCCAAGAAAATAAAAGGGAAACAAAGAAAAATCATCTGGATAAACAATTACGGCTTTTTGTCAAGGACTCAGGAGCTAATCGAGTCCAGATCTGTTCCACACTCACATTTACATGCAAAATTGTACTTACTGAGCTAGAAAAAAAGTCCAATTAGCATCAGGAGCCAGCTCTGCCCACAGCTAGGTGCACGCAAGTCCTGAGGAGCAAGCAGGGGCTCCCTGGGCTAGCAGAAGGCAATGCCTGGCCCCCGATGCCTGAACTGGCCACGTAAGGGCCAGTTTTGCCCTGACTGCCCCCAGGTCCGGTCTGAAATGACTCTGCATAAGCCGTATTTACATAGGAGTGTGTGTGGCCTGAATTGTCCCCCTGCGTTTAAATATTGGGCACTAAGTCACAGCTGTCCCCTTGTTTGCACTTTGGCTGCTGGGCAGCAGGAACACCCCAGCATTAGTCAGAAGCAGACGCATTAATGAGCGAGCAGATATTTCATAGTTTACAGTTTATCATTCTTTTGTTCACATAAATACACACACACCCTGTCTCTGCTTCTTCCCCCTGTTGACTTCCTACAGGTTATTTTATTTGGCCTTTGTCAATGGCTTTACAAAGAGTTCTACTGTGTGGACATGCACCTTGCCACCAGCAGGCTTTCTGTACGTTGCACTGAATCCCAAGGAGTCTCATCCGGTCCCGGAGCAGCTGCTCTGCCCAAGCCAACAAGTCATTCTCTGCATGTGACGATCCCAAGTAAATGTGCAACCAACAGTAGCTGCCAGCAAAGACCTCTGCCTCAGGAAAATATTTACAAATCGCATCAGATGGAGGAAAGTACCGTCACCTTTGCTGTGTGGAAAGGCATGATGCCGAAGCCTGTGATCAGCAAGGTAATCTGTGACACAAAAGGAACAAACTCCTCTTCTTTGGGATAACGCTCCCACTTCTCCTTCATCCCACTCCTCTACTGTCAGCAACATTTACAGATCACAGTTCATGATTTAATGACTCACAGACGGACCATGTCCAGTATAGGAGAACCTCCCTTGTGGTACTAGCTCTTTGTGATTCGTATGCCTAATGGATGCTAATTGTGAATCGTGAATATTTTTTATTAAACAAAACTCTAGAACTTTTACAAGTATAATGCTGTACAGTGGGCTCAATGGGAGCCAGTTTGGATGTCATTTTTCGTGTGTGAATAGAATGGCTTTTCATAAAAAAAAAAAAAAAAAAAAAAAAGCTTATTTGCTGACACTGAAGTTTCTTGTGGGAATACATCACTTTTTTAATTAAATTTTCATCTGGAAGATTTTTCGGGTCAAAAATGGAATTTCTGGTCAAAACCATAGCAGGGAAGAACACACAGGAAGCCAGGCTGTGAGGCGAGCCGAGCAGAGCCTCGCGTCCCAGCAGCTGGCTACATGGCGGAGCTAGTGGCGTCCTGCCACACTGCCACCCCTCTTCCAGCCACGCTCAGGGCACCGGGAGCATCCCTGAGCAGGGGACACAATGAGGAGCCATCAGGGCAGGGGCTGGTGGGCAGGAGCATCATACACTGCAATGGGATCTAGGGGAGGATGCCTGGTCCTATCCGCCTTGCCCCCCCGTATCGGCAGAAAGCACCTTCAGCAAGAGCATCGGTGCATGCCCTGGGTGGCCGCAGGGCTTTATCGGCTCCTGTGCTCCATCATGAGCCCCTCTGCATGGAACAGCTCAGCCAGGATGCTGCAGCAGAGGTGGGGATGTGGTGGCGACCACAGACAGCCTGCTCCTCAGTTCACCTCAGAGAGGGTAGGTCACAAGCGTTGCAGCTCCGTCACTGCAGCTGGAGGAGTACAAAACGTTGTCAGAAGGGATCAAAATCAGGCCTGGCACATGTGTGTGTGCGTGTGTGTGTGGTTTCACAACGCCTCCCTCTCCGCCCCACCAGCCACACCAGTTTCCTCAAAGAAAAGCAGAACAGCAGAGCACAGACCCAAAGCTACGCAGCGATGTATTAAAGCCTTGTTTTTCCCACTGCTTGAAGAACTGACCCAGCCCCCTCAAATGTTCCCAGCATATTTGAATTGTGAGTCAGAGACCACAATGGAGATACTTGCCTGGCTTGACAAAGTTTAAACATCTCCTGCCAAATAGTAATCGCTGATTTTGCTCCGTCACTCGTGAGTCCTGTTTCTGCCGCCCTAACCATGCAAAACACACTGCCACACTGAGACGGCCAGCATTACTTCTCGGATGCTTACCTGCAGCTTCTCCAGTTCCTCATGGCCTGTTTTGTGCAGAGCACTGCTCACACACAGGATGGGAATCTGCAGGTACTGAAAGACCCTGCCCCTCTACCCATGGTCAAGGCAATGAAGAGAGAGGATAGAAAGAACAGCAGCAGTACTGAAAACTGAGGCCAGAAAAGGCTTCATCTTTGCGGGCAGGGTCTAACATTCAAAATAAAAATGTCAAGACAGAGATATTCACGGATTGGACCAGCAGCTCATCCTAAGGCCTTAGAGTTAACCTATGAGGGACCAGCACACCCTTTGGCCACCACTACCACCTCTGCAGTAACCTCTGGCTAAAGGGAGCAGCCAGGAGCAGGAAGCATTAACCGTGTCATTTGCCACAGCTAAATTCACCTGCTGCCATGAGTTAGTGTCCAAAGTAACAAAATTTTCGCTGCTCTTTGCCCTGCAGATGCAACAGGGCTGCAGCTGTCAGTAAGCCTCCCCTCCCATCTGCAACGGGCTGCGGCACTGCCGGCCATCAAGCAGGCATGCCAGGTCGCTCTGCCTTCCAACACATTAACCTGGCAGTACCCAAAAGCCTCATCTGCCCCTGCTTTTTTTCCCAGGGCAATTTTTCCTTGCTGCACCAGTAGAAATGCTGCCATCCAGGGGCAGAGCTGAGAGCAAACACAGGCCAACGCAGCCTGGCCTCCACTCGCCTGGGCAATGGGGAGCTGAAGCACGTGCCCTGTGCAGCCTCGAGTGCCAAAGGGCAACTTGAATGCTACTGCTGCTGTTTCAGCTGCTGCATTCAGGCCATTCCCGAGCAGTTTAACCAATACACCAGTTCACATTCCTCAAGACTGCTAGTGTCAAGCAAGGTTTTAAAGAGTTCCAAAAGCATTTGCTATTTAACTTTCAAGTTGAAGACCAGGATGTTATCCGTAACACATTTTCAGTTATTATTTGGCTATAGGTCACATGCATTTCCCATTTTTAAATTTTTCTGTACGCTCATGAGTGCTCGAGTCTCTTTTTTTTTTTTTTTTTGTAATTAGCTTTTTTCTCTTTTTCTTACATCGAAAGCCAAGATTCCCAGGTGATCTCAGCACTCTAGCAGGGAGACACAAGGGCTTCAAGGAAATCCCCACCTATCGCCCTGCAAGGCTCGAGCTGGCAGCGCCACTTTGCTCCTCACCACCCCAGCTCTTGCTCCAGCAGTGGAGCCATGTCAGGAAGACTGAATGCTGAGAAAAAACTCAGACACAACCAAACCCTCCAGCACTGCATGAGTCTGAGTCTTGTGTGTGTGTGTGCTCGCTTCCTTGCTTGATATTCCTCTTCTTTCGCAGCTAGAGTTAATATTTCTGCAGTGGATTCATGCTCGTACTTGCACCAAGAGATCCTCCCTACTATCTCCCCCATCGCCCAGGCTGCAGTGCAACGAGCAGCCAGCTGCTATCCACCCCTGCTGCCTGTGGTTTCAGACAGCTGGGCTACAAACCGGGTGAGATGTAGGAGTTTCCGGGTTCTGGGTTGCATGCGGAGGAAAGAGGTGACTTTGGGTGCTTCTCGTCTTGCTCTGCAGGGGCGCTGACTTTCGCCTCTGCAACACCTGCCGGGGGGAGCCTGGGGTGGGACACAGAGCCAGCAAGAAGAAAAACTTCAGGCAAGATTTGCTCACTTCCTTATTAGTTGCCCTTGCAAAAAAAAAAAAAAAGTTATGAGAAGGCAGGTCTGAGTGGACTTCATGCAAACAAATGCAAACACTGCACTTTGACATCTCTCTGCTTTTAGGAAGGGGGAGTGTTTGACTGGAGCCACTGCTAAAGCCCTAGACAGAGACCCAGGAGCTCTGCAATTTCCTTCCCAGCTCCGCCTCAGGCTTTAAGTTTCAGGACTGTGGTGTCTTGCTGACAAATCTGAGCTGTGCTAAAATGAAGATAAAATATTAATGATCCCTCCAAACTTCCCACCCCCTGAGCACGCGCTGCCCTGAGCGGTGCACATGTGCTCGCCTCCCCCATCGCAGTGCTGGCAACACGGCGATGCCCAGACCTGCGCCCTCCAAATGCCCCACGGGCTGCTCCTTAGCACGGGGGCAGATCCTGAAGGTGTGTAAGAAAAAACAAGCAAGAAAAATCAGCTGAACTCTGCAATGTGAGAGAACACCAGGCTGGATCCCAAGCCCATTCAAATCGATGAGAGGGTTTCCAAAGCATTGTCTGAAAACAGTAAAAGCAGTGTTAAGTACTGTGGCAGCGGGAACAGATTTTTCAGTCCTGGCTGATGGGTCAAAGCTGGACAGAGCACTGAAATAACCCACAGAGGGGATTGCTCCATGACAGCCATGCTGGGAAAGCCATGGGGGAGCTCGTTTAGCCACTGCCCAGATTACTTCATATGTCCACATCCATCAATTTGGCATCATCCATGAGCAATAAAATGTGCCCATGAAAAGCTGTCTACACCAGCTAGAGCTATTGATCAGAGACAGACCAAAACAGGAGGCAAACAGGGGTACTGTAAGATTGGAGCAAGGGGCCTCAAAGCTCCTTGCCTCACACGGTTCAGATGAGGCCATCAACCAAGCCTCGAAGGAGAACTGCCCTTGCGAAGGGTTCTTCTGCAGCCATCTGCATGAGACCACTGCCATCTGAGCTGAAGGGAAAGCCTCGTTGTACAGACACGGTGAAAGGCTGGGCCAGCTACGGCAGGGGGGCTGCAGTGTGTTTTTAGAACATGCTATTCTGGGCAACAAGATTTGGAAAGTGGGTCTGGAGGCTGAGCCAGCCTCACGGTGCTGGCCCTGAAAACGTGCCTTTCTTGAAAAAGTCGTTCTGAAGAAATTTGGAATGCAGTCTGAATGTAAGCAGCTTTCTGCTCTCCATCCTGCCTCAGAGGCAATGCAAGAAAGAGGAATCCAAGGGGCATAAACTGGCTCTGAAAGAGACTCAGCCCAAGGCTCGGGCTTCCTCCTTAAACCAGAGAGAAAGCAGGCAGCAGCAAAACCACTGCATATTCACACGGAGATCTTCTGGTGCTGTTTGCAGGAGCAGTGGCTGCGAAGTCCCCTCACAGATGATGTGCCTCCACTGTGCCATCGGCTGGGTGTTGAGGTGGTCAGCTGTTCCTTGGCCATCCAGACGACTCCTATTACAAAATCTGGAAGAAAGATGGAAGCTGAAACCAGAGAAGCTGCAAACAAGGGCTAGCAGCCTCCCGTAGCAGAGCAGGAAAGGCTCCCCATGCATGGAGAGAAATGCTGGAAGAGAACACTTGGGACAGAACACTGTTTTAGTGGTAGGCACTCAGGAAACACAGGTGAGCACACAGTGTGCAGCGAGCCACCAGCCCCTCGTGTCTGGCACTCAGAAATGAGTATGTTAGGGGCCTAAAACAAAAGAAGCACCTCTCTCCTGCCCTGCGAACCCACAGCAGTTACAACAGCAATTGTTCCCCTCCAAAGCACTGCTGTCACATCCATCCCCCAGCAATCTGCAACAGCGATACGCCCTCATGGACAGGTTTGGCGCAGCAGCCTCCCCAGCCAAAGTTAAGTTTTGTATCAGGGGCTAAAGATCAAACCCTATCTCTCCGAACACACCTTTGTTAGTTTTGGCTGCACCCTTTCAGGTATCACCTGCCTCCCCAGGCAAACACGTTCCTGTTCTGATCTCCACCGGCCTGATGCACTCCTCTGAGGGCTGATTTCGCCTGGCAGGTACCTTACCTCTGCACCCACTGCATCCGCAGCGAGCAACCAGGGAAGGAGAGCTCTCAGACCACAGTGGCTGCAGTGAGCATGGTACAGAAGGAGAAGGAAGGAGCTGGAAGCAGCTTCACCATCAGGCTGAGGCTGGGCTTTGCTGGAAACGGGATGGAAAATTGGCAGCGACGTCTTGCCACCCCAACAAACAATGCATTCATATGCAGAGCTACAGAGCAAACGATATGCCGGTCGTTCATCTGGAGAACAGGTTTCGCCAGCTTGGATTAAATGATTACATTGCCACAGCATGTGCTGCTTGCTGCTTTGGGAGATAAAGGAAGTACAGCGAGAGAGAGGCCTGACCCCAAAACCCAGCTCCAAACTCCTCTACACTCACAGAAAGCTTGGACCCACACCGAGTACACTGGGCATGGAGCGGGTGCTGTTTAAAAGGAAGCATTTCAGTGCTGATGCGCTAATTGCTAATGCGGGGCGGGGGGGGGGGGGGAAGGAAAAGAAGTTTGAATTACAGGAGGCATATACTTTGACTCAAGTTACTGCCTCCAGATGTGCAGCAGGCTGAGCCTGTTCCCGAGCCTTCTGCTCCGTGTTCCCACAAGCACACACAAAGCTGAAGGCTGGGTAAGTGCACTTGGAGGTCCAAAAGCACATGTGCAGCAGTGACAGACTCCACCAAACTCTGTGTCCCGCATCCACAAAGCCCCCGTTGAGCAACTCCCCGAGGATGTAATTGCAGTCGGCTTCATTCCAGGCTGTGAACACAAGTCTGGCCATGGACATTACTGCTAGCGCACAAGGAGGAAAGGAAACGTACAGGAGAAAGTGCAAAACAACACTCTGGCAATCCACACACGCTTAGGTTAAAGGTTTTTCCTCTATAGCAGAAGTTTACTTGGCTACCTTTGGCAGTCCTGTCAGCTTCCCCACATTAGTCTTTTGCAATGCAGAAAGGCTCACGCCTGCGTAAGCCTCCAACCCACTGCACTGCACTAAACCCACAGCCCCTGGCAGCACCCCTGGAGCCCTCCAGGGCCCTCATGGGCAAAAAGAGGATGCCCAATGAGCCGACCCAGCAGCTTTGGGTCTTCCAGGCCTCAGGCGATCTGAACCCTGGTGCCGGGAGCCCACAGCATCCTTCCTGCCCCACACTCACCGACCTCGCAGCATGCCCCATCTCTCAGGGGAGGATGCATCTGCTATGGGGGAGGCAAACTGCACAGGGGCACAGCCGGAGCTACCGCCCTCTCCCCCGCCGCATGTCGCAATGTGAACGGTGGCGACACTATCGCTTTCACATTTGCCTTTTTGGTTTTTCAGGATGGGAAAAGCCATGTGTCAGTCCACAGCTCATGCATGGGAGTGACACAGAACACATCTTTGGGGGAAGGTCTCCATAAACAGCTTGAGGCAAGCAGGCATCACAGGAAGCTTTCAGCCCAAGCAGTTGTAGTCCGTCAGATTTCTAAGCCATCAAAAGTCAGGTCATATCAATGGGAAGTGTCAGGCAGGCTTAAGCAACACTGAGCTGCCGTCCCCACACACAGTAACCATGAACACACACACGACGTGTCCGGTTGGGCTGGCTCCCACTCGGGCATTTACACTTGCGATTCATGGGTGACTCTTTACAAATATATCTGCCAGATACACACCAAGGTACACTTCCATCCACAAGCACATGACTGAAGAGGTGGGTTCAAGCTAAAGTGACTCAGCCTCCCATTTACAGGAACAAAATTAGCAACCACTCATAGACGTCTTAAGTCTGAGATGGGGCTAGATGGCACTGTAAGTTAGTGAATGCACAAGCCCTTCATGTCAGGAGATTTCACTTTGGCATTATGATCAGTGGAAAGCCAGGAAAGCTGGTGCTCCCTGAGGTGTATTTTCTAGAACCGGGCTAGTAATGCACGCTGACAGACTGATCCAACACTTTTCCTTGGTACCTAGTTAGGAGCTGATCCAATAATTTAGTCATTCTCTGGAATTTACTTATTTTTTCAGCAAATAATTCTTGGCTCGCAAGCATTTAAACATGTAATGTTTATTATAAAACATATGTTTTTCCCCAATACAGTTTTTTGCCTACAGTTTCCCTGTTTTAATTTATCCCATTTCTCCTGATTAACCCCTGCCCCCCACCCCCGTTGTTCCCATGCTGGATGCCTCTACCTCTCCCAGGAGAACAATGATGAAATGACATTCGCCTCACAGGCCTCCTGGCACATCACCCCAAATCACCAGGATCAGCTCTGCGAGGCAGAGAGCCCTCTGGCCCCGAGCCCCTGAATCACTTAAAGATGCACGGCTGAAACAGAGCAAGATGTGGCCATGGAGGCAACGGCTGCAGCTGTGTTCAGGTTGGGGCATTCAGGTCCCTGCAGGCTCCAGCCTCCCTGTGAGCTGATAATGAGAGGAACGAGCAAGGACCTGCCGTAATCTCAAGGCCAGACTTTCAACGACTGCCCCTGGGCTCCCTCCTCAAGTGAGCATGCCTGCCACCATAAGGGAAAGGCAGCCACGTGCATGGGGTGGGAGAGGGGGGATGTACTGTCTTGCTGCAGCCTCCCGGTCTGGGAGGAGGATGGCCGCCTCTCTAAGCAGAGGCCACATCGGCAGCATCGTGTCCTCCGATGAGTATCTCTCTCCTGTCATTTAACAAGGGGACCAGCCCTCTGAAAGAACTTTTCCCAGCGGTGAATCCCATCGGCTTCCTGACAGGCTGGGTCATTTCCAGCCTGTGAAAACGCCTTCCCCGTTCCTCAAGTAACAGATTAGTCACGTACATTTGCAATGGTGGCGAATCTGCCAAGAAGCTGGGGAGCAGGGCAGGAGGAGGAGAGCAGCAGCATGACAAGCGCAGCCAGAGGAGCAGAGAGGAGAAACTAAATTTTCCTTCCTCTTCTCCCATGCTCTTCAGTTTTGAACAGCGCTTGCAAGCTCAAGCTGCAAAACAGCTGCATCACGTGCAGGAGGTGAAATCCAGGCATTACCAGGGAGCCCTGGGCATCCCTGCCTCCCCTCTGTTGCCTGATGGCTGTCAGTAGCATCACCCTGCAGCAAGAAACGACAGCTTTTCTGAGGGTAGGACCAGAAGCCTCCCTAAATACGGATAGCATTTGGCAACAGGGAAAAGCTCCCACTTAAGCTCACATCTTCCAAGTGACTGACAAATGCCAGACCTCAGCAGGTCTGACAAAGGCTCAGAGCCTCAAAGCATCCTGGTTAGCGGCGAGCAGCTCCAAGAGGAACACAAGCATGCAAAAGGCCCCAGAAATCCAGCTCCTGATTAATACGTGGCTTACTGGAAACAGCTACTTCCTTCTTCCAGTATCTTGCATGAAAAATCAGTCATCGTTAGAGCAGCGGTGCGTGGAGCCTGCAAGCAGGTCAGCCTGCACCTCGGTGCTGAGTGCTGCACATGTGGATGTCAAACTGCCCCGGGGCCACACTGCCAGCTAAAAACACCCCAGAAGTAAGAAAGGGAGAGTCAAAGCCAGAGCACCTGAGTGATCTAGCAACAGGAGGAAAGAAAAAAAAAAAAAAAAAAGCAAGCTGTTTCAGGTCATGTGAGGTGTGTACACATTCCCAGACGTTCAGTCTGTCCTCTGTAGCTTGGGGAAAAGCTTAATGGGCAGCATGGCCTGGAGAAATCATGTAGGGGACAGAGCAGGAGAGTGCCTTGGGGGAGGCAGCTCGGCAGGTTTTCAAGACAAATGCTGCTACTGCAGAAACTGATAGGGAAATGTGTAGGCGGTCCTTGTCCTGGTAATGAGTAACAGCTACAAAACTCTTAGTATCACTGAAATACACATTGGTTCTGCCAGTACGTTCACCACAAAACTACCTGTCGCGTGTCAGCACTGCAGTATTCAATTCAGACGTTCCAGAGAGAGACAGAAAACATTGCAGGCCAGTCCCAGCACCCCGCATGCCAGCAGAGGGGAATCACAACCTTACAGGCCACATCCTTGTTAGCAGAAAAGTGATGTTCCCTCCCTGTATCCCCCACCTTAGGGGGCAGTGCTGAAAAAGGAGCATAAAGCACAAGCACCGCTACTGAGACAGAAACCTCCCCATCAGGAGAAATACCAGAGGAAGCCTCAGAAACGTCCAAGGTTTCCTTCCGGGGAACAAGTGGGCATGTGGCTGTGCACAAGCACTGAGGCTGCTGCACCCACCCAGCGTCAAACACGAGCCTTGCCCTCTTCGGGACGTGCCATGTCCCGATGCAAATTGCAGGCATCACCCCCTGATCCTCTCACTATCCCATGTCTCCAAGGGGCTTTGCTGCACAGCTGGCCCCGTATTGGAGGGAGATGTGCTGCCTGCGTTGCACCAGAAGAGCAATTAGGCTGGTCAATCACTTTAATTGCTATCACACAGTAATAATCTATTTATGATATTTGTGCTAAAGTGCATGAGGCACTAAAGTCTGGTTTTAATGGTAACTGGGATGGTCCTGACCCAAACAACCACCCTCTGTAGTGAAGCTGTGTATTTTGGGAGGATTTTTTTGGTTGGCTGTTTCCAGAACTGTACTAGAATACTGTTTAGCTTAGGTTTTTGCCTCAACATATATTTTTTGTCTGTTTACTTTGCAATCTCAGAGAAAAAATGCAGAGCAGTAAGCAGTGCTGCACATACTTGCCATGCAACACATGTTTATCCTTCCAGTTCACCCATGTCTTATTCCTGTTCTGGGTATTTATTTTTGTCCTCCTGCAAGGGCTTGGACATTCAGGAAAGATGCCATTTTTAGAATTACTGGACCTCAGGCACTGGAGGTACATAAACAAGCAGTGTGCTGAGGCACGAGGGTGCCGACAGCTTTCCTAGGTGGTTGGCTATCTCACATAGCCAGGAGATGGGGATAAGAGGGCTTCAGGAGCGGCCCAAGCACATCTCTGAGGGAGTTTTGTGCTCTATAGCGGTGCTTTTCCTACACAAGATGGGACACTGGAGAGAATTCCTTTCCCCCCATTTGCACTGTTAATGTCTCCCTTATTGTATGGAGGTGCTGGGTGCACACAAGCTCTTCTCTGCCACATACTGAACAAAGCCACAGGAAAAAGATGATGCAGCCACTGCTCTGGCCATGTCAGCTTGAGCAACAAAAACACAGCACTGAAAAATAAACCACACTGCTTCAAAAAGCCCTCAGGAGACTATCTTCAATGGTATCATTTTTTCTGCTTCTTTCTGATCCTTTTTTTTTTTTTACTGGTGAAGTTGACATCTTTTCCTCTTGCTGAACCAGCATTTCCTGACAGCAAACCATTGTCAGAAATTTTCCATCCAGCTCTCGAGTGGATTTCAACACTCGATCTCTGTGCATACATACGAGAAGAGGTTAATGTCAATCTCAGAAAATTATCTACAGGATGTGCTCAAGGGTACCACCAGTAAGGAGCAGCACGTTCATTTGGAGAAGTTCAGACACTGGACGGTTTCTTTGCCTTAGAGCTGGGGTCAGCTTTTCTCTGCTCAATTACAGCTATAATGGTGATCCTCTCTCAACTGTTTACTGCCTAACTGACCTGTCATTTGGAAAAAATCTTTCCATGGGGAACACTGCCTTTCGTGACACAGTAAAGCCCCTTTCAAAAGCCCTGGGACATTCTGATGGTTTTGAAACAAAACATCTTGGAGAAGAGCACTGCTCTCCCAGTAAACAGCAGCATAGGCTGGCCTCAGAAGCTAAACAAGCAAGGCAGGAGCTTGTGGGGGGAGCTGGTAACAAATGCAGCAGTGAGCTTCTTAATCACAAATGTGATCACTGCCTGTGGGGCCTGAGGACAATTACCTTGTCACAGCTGCCGTCTGAATAGTGGTGACGGGACAGTTCTCCACATTTGGAGAACTTTAACCAGCAAAATCTCTCCAAAGATAACAATGCACTGGAAGTGTAAGCATGCTCAAACAACATTTTAAAGAAATTAAAAAGGAAAAATCCCCTGTGTCATCACAGAGCTGCCAGGCATGATGCAGCCCAGGAATGGCAGCCTCTGTTTATAGTGGTTACACTCCAGGGGTAGGGGCAGAAACCCCAATTCCTGGGGCTTTTTTGGGACCAGCCTGACCCAATTCAGATTTTTGCCTGAAGTGCACTCCAGCCAAAGCTGCCTTAATATGCACGCTCATGGGGAGGGGTACTGAGCATCCCAGCAACACATCCAGGAGACGTCACCTTTTCTAAAGGACATGGCTGATTCATCGCCCCACTTAAGTATGGAGAGAGTCCCAGCTGCGGAAGCCAGACCTGTTTGGCAGCAGCCAGCCAGCATCAGCTGCCACCTGGAAAAGGAAAGAAAAAAAAAAAAGCTTTGAAATGAGAGAGTGAGCAGAGGAATGGAGGGGAAAAATGGGTGGAGGAATGGAGGAGGTGGGCTTGCGATCTCTGGTTGGGTAACAAGCTAATTCCCCCCTGCTCCCTGCCTGCGACTCCATCTAATTACCCTGTTTCCTCTGAGCTGATTGGAAAGCGGCCTTGTGTCTGGAAAAGACCATAAGCATCTTATGTGCATCTGTTCCCCCTAATCCCCCACAACCAGTGCCTGTGTGCTGGGAGAGGCAGCAGGAGAGCTGCACACGGCAGTGGCCTCCATGCCCCATCACCGTGCCCTGTTCCTATGCCCCATCACTCTTGCTGGGGTTGGGGGCTTTCAGGGAACTGCGGTTGTTCCTCTTCTGCCCATTTCACAACCCAGAGGCCCTCTTTCCTCCTTCCCCTTGCAAGAAAGAAAATTAAAAAAAAAAAAAAAAAAGTCTGCGAGGGGCGGGGAGAAGGACACGTTTTGCTTAGCCCTGCTGCAGTTTGGAGCTGTTTAAGCCACTCATTTTCCCCTTGCCCTAATCCTGCATTATCCTTCAGGAATGACATTCAATTCCTGAAGGGGGGGTGGGGGGTGGGGAGGGGTCAAAAAAGTGCTCTCCAGGGCCCTGCATGGTTTGCCCAGGAATTTGGATTGCACTTCTCATGTGTGGCTCCGGGAAGGAGCAGAGGCACAATTAGGCAGCCATTTGGTAGCACGCAGGCACATTTTCAGCAGGCTCTTACTAGTGGGAGCTAATTCAATGCAAGGAAAGCACAGGGATAAACAGCTCCCTTTGCCAGCAGCAGGATTGTCACATCTGGAGTTTACACAAGTTACGAGGAGCCAGGAGCCACTATTTTGTTTCACTCGCACTGCATCGTAAAACATGTTAGCACGTTAAAAGCACCACAGCACCGACGCACACAGGGTTGCATGCATGTGAGGGGACATCTCTGTCTCACAGCCCTGCCGTGTCCTCACCCCACCGCCTTCACAAGCCATCCATCTGCTGGGCTAGGCCCTGTGTCTTGGTTAATGCCCTCAACTTTGCTCCAGGTCCCAGGATGGGAGGGTTTTGGCCTCCAGCAGGGCCTGGTTCTGGCCCCGTGTTGTTCCTCCCCATTGACTGCCTCGTGTGGGACGCCAGCAGGCCCCTGCAGCCCGATGGCCGCCCCCTGGCCTAACCCAGGTGGAGGCCAATTGTTTTAAACCAATTTTAGAAAGGTTGCCTGTGCCTCTGTGGGGCATTTATTTCCAAGCGCCTTCTGTGTTTACCCAGCCAGCTTCCTGCTGTTTTGCTTTGGGATTTCTGCAGCTGCAACTCTGAGGACTCCTCCAGGGAGAGCCTCCTTTCTTGTCCCTCAGCACACCAGCAGAGGTGGTAACGAGCCCTGTGGACTCGGCCACATCTGGTCTCCATAGGAAGCCCTTGTCCTCAGCCCAACCAAAATGCTGGGCACCACTCACACTCGAATGGCGAGATATGGCTGGCCACAGGCCGGGCCCATCCTGTAGCTCCTCCCGGCCCCAACCCTCCATACTGACTAAATGCTGACTATAGTCAGCTGTGGACTTCTCGGCCAAATTCTGTTTCTGGGAAAGTGACCAAGTTTCCAGTGTGAAAAAAGTTGAAGTCAATGGCTTTAGCTAAATTTTACATCTTTGGAGCTTCACACCTGCACAAAATATAAGGATGAAGAAGGCAAAACCCACCTTCCCCAATTCATTTTTTTTTCCCCCATTTTGTGTCAGCAAGCACAAGCTAACCATGAAATCTGCTGCCTCCTGACAGCAGATCTGATATGTCCTCCCATGATTTGGGGTCAGATGCAGGCACAACACAACCTGCACTGCCATTCCCCACCAGCAGCTCTGGTCAGGGCTCTTGAGATGAGACCCATGGGGTGGGAAATGGGAAAACCTCTACTTCCACACAGATGTGGATGTCCACAAACCCCATGTTGGGGTCAGAGTCATGAACTGTATTCACAACAGAGATATATGTTGCAGATGGTTTGGAGCAAGGGACTTTGGTGAAGGATCAGGCTGGCCTGAGTGGGAAAGCAAGCAGGAACACAAAAGTCATCTCTCCGCCCACTGCAAGGGTTGCAAAACCTTGCACAGAGGTAAAGACCTGGAGGTTACAGTGTGGGAAGCGGGCTGTGAGTTATTTCTTCACCTCATCCTCCTGCCAAGGGACAAAGGGCTGCCTCTGGGAGACACACCTCACGCTACAGAGGACCGTGATGCCCCTTGGTCCACCTTGCCCACCAAGCAGCAGACTCACTGCCCCAAGTCCCACCGGCACTCCTGGTGCCTGTGGAGGATGATGTGAAGTGGGGAGAGGTGGCTGCCCTCTGCTCCAGCGCTCGTGACTGGCTCAAAAAGTGAAGTGAAAGACAGCTACGGGAAACTGTAAGGTTGCACTTCGCCTTTAACACCATCCTCCCAGTTCACAGACTTTATTTATGTGTTTTATCATTTTTTTTTCCCTCATAAATGTTATCTTTATGAGAAAGATGCACTGGTTTAACTTCAGCTTTGCTAGTGTGATGCAAACACATCATTTAAACTAAAATGTTAAGTCCCTCAATGTAAATTAATGCAATTTTCCCCATGAGATTAGTGGCTGGGAAAAAAAAAAGTGTGTCTCTAAAACCTTCACCTTTAGGTACCTGATAAGTGGTATAAACTTTCGGAGTACCCAGACTGACCAGAAGTTTACAGTTAATTCAGCCTGCAGTTCTGTGAATCTGGAGGTGCATCTGGTCATATTCCTCTGGAGCTGCAAAGACAATTTTGCTCAGTGCTTTGGAAAGCCAGACCATGTAACCAGAGCCTTAAGAAATCACTGCAGAGTCTGGTTTGATCCTTTCTTTTCCCCTGTTCTTAAAAGAAAGAAAACAAAGCCTGAATCTTCAGCCCTGATGTTACAGAGGCATGCTTGAAACTGATGGTTTTTGAGGATGGGAAAACAGAAAGAAACAGAGAAAGGATGTATATTCCTTCTCCAACTTCCCAAAACCACACTTCTCTGTTGCGCACACCCTCCTGCTAACCCTCCATTTCCCAGAGCTTTTCAATCACATTTAGGGCTAGAGGTTGTGCTTACAATTGCAATGGCAGTCTCACACCTTCCTCCTCAATACCCAGCCAGTATCACGTAGGATATGACCAGCCATGCCACAAGCCAGAAGGTCTCCAGCCCCTTGAATATCCCCTTCCACAGCTGGGCAAACTCCCACTCATCCCCCTCAGGTTAAAAAAAATAAAAATGAAAATAATAAAAAAAAAAAGCTAACCAAGGTGTTTCTCAGAAGCCCCACTGACATGAACTCTGCCCCCAATTACGTGTCTGAATGAGCAGAGCTATAGAGGTAAGTGAAAAGAAAGTTTGGGTTTAACAGATTTTCTCTGTTAAGGAATCAGCACAGCCAGTCATTTACTTGCATCAGGACTCCTATTACCTGGTATTTCCATGTTGCAACTCAGTGGTGCAAAAGATGGGTCAAGTCTGCAGTCAAGGGCTTGCTGTATTTCAGACTCAGAGCAATCTGGGATCTCAAAACACTATAAAACACCTTTCTGCAGCAAACGTCAACCCATCTGAGTGCAGGAGATGGGACAAGCTGAAAAGAGAGTGTGGGCTTGGCTGGCCACAGGTAATAAGTAGTCCTCTGGCTGCTCTCAGCACCTCTGATGTTTTGTCTCTAGTGGAGAGCTGTGATAATTGAGCCAGCTTTTCATGAACTATCTCAGATGGAAGAGCAGTCTAGCCACAGCAACACAAACCTGAGTTGCAGTCCTTTCCCATGGAAGCAAGAGAAGTAAAATCCACTGCTTAGTAATGCCGCAGCAAAGACATTTTGAGGAACTTATGCCTGCTCATTTAAGAGCAGCTCAGGAATCACTGCTTTGCTGCAGTCACAGAACTCAGAGCTTTTAGAATCAGGTCCTATGACCATATCCTCCAAGCTATACAAATTAGTGGGGGGGGGGAAAAAAAAGAAGAAAAAAAAGAAAGAAAGCACACCACACAAAGTAGGTATCCAAATACTTTTGAAGGTCCAGGCCTGCAGAGCTGATAAAAAAATCACCCAGCAATTATTGCAGAGCTAGGAGGAGACCATCCAGGTACTATCATCTATGCTTCCCACAGTAAGTGTCTATAGCAAGAATAAGTGACCACAACACAGGAGTCATGGCTGCTGGTCCTGTGCTCTCTGCAGAGATCTGCAGTTAGTCCCTCAATGTCTTGCATTCTTTGAGACTCCTTTCAAATCTTTTATAAGGGTATTTCAAAGAAAACAGAAGTCTTCACATGACAAATTCCACACACTGTGTGTACACAGGCATGTGATGGTTTTAAAAACTGCTAAAGGAATAAATTCACTGTATCCCAATTCATTCTCTGCATATGGCCCAATGATCCCAGCCTTGATGTGTGGAAAAACAAACAAACAAACAATAGCTATATTGTATGAAAGAACTAAGCATAAAGAGGCCCTCTATTTCCTACTCTGCTCTCACTGAGGTCCTGTCTTTCCAGGACAAAACCTTTGTGAATATTCAAGATTTGGATACTGAGCAGATTTATTTTGACACCCTTTTCTGGGGAAAGTATGCAGCTTCCAAAAACTAGGCAGTGAGAGCAGCTGTCAAGACAGCCATGGCCCAGCGAAGGGCAGTCATTATCATCCTTTCCCACTGTGCTGATTGATCCTCAAAAGCAATGGCATATTTTAATTGTCTGCAATTTGTTAAGGAAGACCAAATCCCCCAACTGCACTAGAAACCATTCCCTCTAACTCTTGGAGTTGTTTTTTCAGCTTTTATTTATTTATTTATTTATTTATTTATTTTTCCTTTTGGTCTTGTACTCTTTGCACCAAGCCAGGTACTGCAGACCATATGTTGGGAAAACCTGTTTCTGTAGGTGCATCTCTTGACTAGGGGAAGACCTGATCTAATGGAAGATGGCCTTACTTTGAAGTTGTCCTTCCAGTAGTCCTTTCCAATCTATATTGACCAGAGAGAAGCAGAGCCAAAGTTGTATGAAGACAGCCTGACCCAGATTTCAGCTGGGGCACCAGGCACTCCGTGAGCCTAGAGATGCGTTACTTGGGGGCGCATTGACTGGTTGGAAATCTGCTGTCTTCTTTGGGGCTGTCAATAGTCAGCAAGCTGTCCACTCTTGAAGATTTCAGCTGAAAGAGTTCACCCAAGGCTACACAATAAGTGAGTTGGCAGAAGCACAAAGTGAGCCTCCATCTTCCCAGTTCCCTGGTCGCTTCTTTAGCCACAGGCTCTGTGGTAAAAACTTAACTGCTACAACTTTATACAATTGTGTCACCACTGCATTTCAGAAAGCACCTGCAAAACCCAATAAACTTACCACCCCCCCCCCCCCCAAAAAAAAAAGGCACTTCAATTGAAAAGATAAGGTGATGGCATTATATTGTCAAGTGTACAGCCTTTACAGTTTATATTTTAATATAAACCTCTGGTTAAGCTATTAACCGAACTATAATGCAAATCCTTGAGAACTTTACCTAATATTCTGCAATGTGAAAATGTAAATGAGAAAATTTCTAAAGCAGATAACAAACTGCTTTTAAAAATGATGGAAGATTTTTAGCTCACACCACAAACATTATAGGCTGCCCAACTGAGGTACTGAATAGACAGAAACCCTACACGTTTCCACCTCCGTGTAAGCTGGTGCAAATGAGGAAGAATTTAATTGATCATTAGCGCAACAGAGGTCTGGATTTTCAATCTGGCTGTAGCTTATTCAACTATGACTTTATATTTAAATGTTTTTACAGTATCTTTCACACTGGGGCTTGGGGGCTCCCAGGCAGTAAGCAATACATTGAGATAAAAGGGCAATTTAAGGGCTATTTGAGTTTTCATCCTTACTTCTTCCTGCCTTGCTTTTGTGGGTTTAAAACATAATCTTTTTACTAATTAAATACATATGAATATTCTGTTGCCCGCACAGTGAATATATAATTAGACTCAGGAGAAAGATTATGTGCTCTCAAGCTGATGCTAACACTTCAGCATAAAGGTACCCAAGACACCAGTAAAAGTAACCTATGAGCTTCTGCTAATAACATGCTGCCTCGGATCTCTAGAGGATTATTTTACTCTGGAGCAGTATATTGAAAAGGGCCTGAAACAGATACCCTATAATTTATGTCCCTGCTTAGAGCCTTGGTGAGAAAAAAGTGGCCTTTGCACTAAATTGTAATGGTTTCTTTCCTTCTCTTTTTTTTGGGGGGGGGCTGAAGTTAGCACACATGATTTTTGGAGAGCAGGAAGCTGCAAGGAACCTTTGGGTAGCTTCAAACAAAACATATTCTGCTGTCCAAGTTCCATCCTTTTTCCCTGTCCAGGACCACTTTTCCCCCTTAAAAACACAGGGAAACTTCTTAAATAAATCATATTAGGCAGGGCCCTTTCTCTAGCTCCAAAACTGAGGAAGTATGTCTGCTGCTTTATGCTCATGAAGCACATACTTTGGAAGCTGTGTTACCTCCCAGTGCTATTATTTGCTATACCTCATAAATATCACAGTCCTTTTCCTTTCCTCTCCTTGGCACTCTTCCCATTGTTTTCAGGTGGTGGTTTTGTTTTTGTTGTTGTTTTTTAACAGAGGTTACCCTCCCAGCCCTCACATGATAATGCTTTTATTTTTTTTTCTTCTGTGGTTCAACCAGCTCAGGCAACTAGATAAATACTGTGGGGAGCTGGCCCTTAAATATCAGGTTTGGCCTGTACTTTTCATGGAGGTCTTTATTTCTTTAAATCGTAGGTGGTCTCCTTAAGACAGCATGGAGACAAGGCTGTTGTAGCAAAAGGAGAAAAAAGAAGAAAAGAAGAAAAATCCCCTCAGGATATTTCTTGCGGTAAAATGGGCTAAGGAATATTTCAGGGCAGTTCCAGACAAATGCAAAACCAAATCTCCGTGAGGTTCAGTGAACTCCGCAAATTGCGTGTTTCCTCCAAAACCCCAAACTAGGCAACTTGAACTTAATTCTGGAATGAGTAGTGGGGATGCTGGCATTTCAGTGCCCCTTGGCAGTTGTGAAGAGGGTTAGTTTGTTTTTTTTGTTGTTGTTGTTGTTTTTTTTTTAAGATGTCTATTTTCAGAGCAAAGTTTGCTTAAAAAAAGCAGTGGGTTAGCTACTGAAAATCAGCCTATATCAACTAGCATCAACCAAAAATTTAGACAAGTAAGGGAAAAGAAGTTCCTGTACTAGAAGTAACATCTCGGTGCAAACAACCCTCAGATTTCCTCTCATCTTAAAAAGAAAATGATACCTGGACACCTTAGAGAAAGGCCAAGAAATAACAAGAGAGATGCGGTCTCAATGTCAGCAGTACCAGTGATATTACTAGCATTATCTTCAAGTTAGTACAGTGTAATCTTGATGTAAGGAAGTTGTTTCCAACACAGCACAGCTCCACCACGAAAAACAAACTTCCAGTCCATTTGGAACTGCAGTTTGCAAAACCGTATCTCTGCAAACTCAAAAATGCAGCCATTTTACTCTTTTATAGGGGAACAGACCTCTGTTCACCACCTTCATGCATGTAAAATTATTGGCTGGCCAAGCCCGGGAAATCTCAGGGTAACACACAGTGTTTGGACATTTTTCCATAGGGTCTAACTCCTTAAATAAGCTCCTTCTGCATGAGACTGGCCGACTTTTTAATGTTTACATTGCCGATAAAACATGTCCTCTGGTGTCATAGCTTGACATGAGTTTAGGTACAGATATGAAACTCTGAAGTTGAGTAAGGGGTCAAGAACGAGGCATGTTTCTCTTTCACAACCCCAAACCGGGCAGCTCGGTAAGTGTTGAGATGAAACAGGTACTGTTTGGCTAGAGAGCTCTGTGTGCTGGTCCTATCTTATGTCAACTAACCCAAAGAAAAGACCCTAGCCCAGGTGGAGCTGCTCCATGCCCTACGATGCTTGCAAGGATTTGATGATTGCAGGTACTGGCTTGTGTCCGCCTATGCATCCGGGACCATTCATTCACTTTTCCTGAAATCCTTTCCTTTTCGGAAGGAAAACCCAAAGTGTCTGCCTGCCCACATGGAAACGTACTGCATGTTTCAGTCAGAGCTGTTGAGACAGATTGCTAAATTTAATTACCAGTTCCAAGGGCTGAGGCTGTGAATGACAGGTCAATTCATGCAGTGAGTTAGCAAAGATTGCTGATAAATGCTTTCTAATTGAAAGGATGATAAAACACCTATTACTCACTGAGGATCTTGAAGGATGAGTTAGTCCTGGGGATTTCTTACACCATGAAGATCAAGAAGTGCTAATCTCATCAGCACTCTGCCATCATTTCCTACCCGCCTTGTCACTCACAAGATTCAGGAAGGATGGTGATATTGCAGGGGGCTGCCCTGTCACTGCTTCCTCACTCCTATTAAGGAGATGAATAGAAACAGGCAGGAGTGGCATGGCTGAGGTCTATTGTACTCTGGAGAATATCTGACATTTTTGTGAGTTAGGAAAACAACAAAGAACAAAAATAACCTCTCACAGCTCCCTTGGAAAACTGACTGCATTAACAATGTCATATCCTTCGCACAGCATCTTTTAGCCCGAAGCGGTCTGTGCAGGCTTGTGGGCATTACTTACAGCTATACCAGTGAACTGTTGAACACAAGCAGTTTGGACCTGGAAAGCTGGACTTTGCCCTAGAAAGACCAATATGCAGGCACATGTGCCCTTTTTCACTGACCAGGGCATTAAGACAGTAACTCTGGCAATAGGATATAGCAGTCATACAGGAAGAGAAATGCTCTTACATTGTCACAGTCACAGCAGGAAAAGTCCTGCGCATAGATCTTACCCAAAAGTTACCTTCTACAGCACTAAGTGACACAGCACTTGCTGCTGGGAAGGCATGAAAACAGCCACCACCAGGAGCAGAAGCCTCTGCTGCCTTGCTTCCATGCTGCGCAACCCTGGATGTATTTTCTCATTTCTCCCTCTCTTTCCCTTTCCCTTTTCCTTCCTGCTCTTTTTGCTGGTCTTTTTAGAGCGTAAGATCTTCAGAGTTAGGTATGTATTTGCACAGTGCCTAACACAATGGGGTACAGTCCTAGCTTAATCTTCTGGATTCTGCTGTCATACAAATAATAACTCACACCAGATAGCTGACATACAGCCACACTAGATCTAAGGCTGGGACAGGGCCAAGTGACACAAGCCACAGAGCATGTATAAAGTGTAGTTTTGTCACAGACAGAAAGTCAAGCCATTTTCAAGTCTTTGAGCAGCAGACATCAACTTACCTGTTCGGATGCATTCCTTTTCCCTTTCTCCCCCACTAACATATACACACAGATTTTGCTACACGTTATTTAACATTTACATCCTGAAGCCCAAGGTTTTCTGGGAGGTTGCAGCACTCCTGAAATTGTGCTTAACACATTTAACTGGTGACAGATTTACTGTCTCTACATCTACAAAAATCCTTTACACAAAGAAGAGCATTTCCCATGGAAATGAGTGCTCTAGGCTGGAAGTCTGACCAGACATTGGCATGAGGAGAGAAAGAAAATAGTTAAACTAATTAATGTAAGAAAGCGGTCCAGTGACAGCATGATTCATGGTGCTTGTATTTACAGAATCGAATAGCATACAAGCTTGTAAAACTGTTAGACCCTTTTCTTTTAACTTCAGACTGCCCAAATTCTTCAAAGTCTAGATTGGTCTTGGTCAGCTCACTCCTGTACTCAGTATGATTTCCCCCAAGCCAAAAGCCTCAGGCTATGGGCAGACACCCTTTCTGATGGTCAGATGTACAGGTAGATTTGTGACTGAAATGCATGAGGTAGATCAGACAATCAGCTCCGTCAGTAAATCTTAGAAATGTAACTTGCAGAAAAAGGACAGTGATAAGCAACTGTGGGCAAAAACTTCTTCTGGCAGCTGGATTCAGGAGACGTTGTAGTGCCTACAACATTGCACTGACGCTTAAAACAGTTTCATTTAGTGTCCTACCATGGACAAATGTCATCTCATGCCACTTGCTTTAGGCACACGTCTTAGGCCTGCTCTCCACACACTCTCCGTACGTTATAATTATATACCAAATATAGGTGGATACTACTATATATACATTTTTAATTGATGTGGTCTCTAAGAGTACTGTCCCTGCTATGCAGATATCTATGCTGGTATAAAACTGCCTTTCACTGATGAAGTATATTATCTTTCTAACTTGGGAATAAGCCCTTGCCCTTTACATACATATAAAGTGTCACGCTCACATTCTCACTGAAAGATTTTATTTGGGAAAGTACCCCTGCTGAAGCAGGCTAGTCCATAGTTGTGGTCAAATACAACTTCAGTAAAGGCTCCCCAGCCATTTTCACACATACTCCGGCATAAAGGACATGTATCTCTGTGAAACAGAAGCTCTTCTCCTTCCCTCCATGTTCTTATCATGAGTGAGCATCCTTCCGATCAAAGACTGTTGTTGGATCCCAAGAAAATGCTAAAAGTTACTCTTACAGCTTCTTGTTCTCTCCCCTTCCCTACGTTGCAGTGCACTGCTTAGGCATTTGCTCCTACAACTATTCATTGGGCTGCACTGTAAATCAAATCAGGCAACTGTTCCTTTTCTATTTTTCTTTTTTTAAATAAAAATATCTTTCATTCTTCAGGGTGTTTTTTTTCTTAAAACACTTTCTCAAGCCAGCTGCAGCTGCAGCCTCCATCTCGTCAAACCACAGCCTGAATTAGAATCCATTCAAACGAATAGAACAGATATCCCAAGTTTTAGATTTCATGCTTACTGCAAAGCTGAGCAGATGTGAAGCATGTTTACAAATGCAGAGACATTTTGGGAGTTGCCCTGTTTGATGTCTGGACTTGTTTTGTACACACTCCTTATACTGCTGCAAGTACTTGGAGGAGGATCCTTCCATGGTGACTTTACTAAATGAAATAAAATGAAGCCTCCTTCTGTTTGAGCCAAAGGGAACTTGGCTTAAAGCTTTTTTTTTTTTTTCAGTTGCAAGATAGCTCTTCAGCTTATATCTTACTGTGTCATCAGTAATTAGGCATGTACAGGAAATCAATCTCAACAGGGATGTAAGATTCAAAACCTGCCAGTAAGCGTTAGATAACAATTCTTTTTAAATACAAGCTCTTTAAATGGATGCTTATTAGTGAAATACAGTGCCTGAGTCAAACTCCTAGATAACCTGACGATAATTAATTTTGTTCAAAGAATATGCCTAAACTGTTTTGGTGACCATAGAGATAGAGACCACTAAGATAAAACCTCACCATGGCTCCTCTAGGCTGAGAAGTATGAACAGGCAGTGTAACAATTGCTAGGAGGGATGCCAATGTAAAAACAAACAAACTCTTAACTGAAATTTAGACCTGGAAAACGAATGTCAGCCTGTAAAGAGCTGTTCCTGTTAGCCTAGAGATTCAGGATGTACTTACCCTGTAGAAACCACAAGGGCATTTTTTTCCTCTGATGATTATTTGCGTCAAAAAGCTTTCTTGGATAGTTATTGTAGCTAAGATTTCCCACCTAGGTACACAGGAAAAGACAGTAAAGCATAGATATTTTCTGTTCATAGATATACTTCCATATATCTATATTCACACTACAAACACACGCAAGTAAGCAGAAGGTCAAATACTGAGCTGCAAGGAGGTAGTGTCACTCCAATAATTACATGTCTACACACGTAACACCAGGTTCAAACACTAAGAAGATGTAAACTGAAGATGCTACGTGTAAGTCAGCAGTGTTAGGCCACTTGATGCTGATCCAAAATACCTGTTTTAAGTATACAGGTAGGACATGCCCTCTTAAATCCAAGCAGATCCACTGAGTCAGAGATAGTTTACAGAGAGCCAGATCTGTCCTTTTTTTTCTTCCAATTGCAGCCTATTAATCCATGATAGTTGGAAAATAATGAAGATCCATTCAAGTTTATGATTATATCTAAAAACTCCTGCAGACCATTGGGTTACTTGCAGGAGTTATGCTAGTGAAGTTGCTCCAGCAACACAGTTCTTGAGATGCAGTCAGCAAACCAAGACTGAAAAAACAAAGAACCCACAGATCAAGCCCAAAAGGACACACAGCTTGTTTCATTGCTTCTGACAGCAAGGTAGTTTAAGCAACGCTTTCCTTTGGGCATGTGTCCTTAGTGATTTTGTAACTGGGAAGGACCTATAAGTTATGTTGAATTGGGGTACTGCCAGTAGCTATTGCTTTCAAGACCTTTACGCACTGAGATGGGAAGAATGTGTCCATGAAATAGATACTAGACCATGTGTGTTTGTGCATGTGTGTGTCAGCCTCAGAACCAGAAAGGCCTGAATGAGTTAGATCTGTAAACTTAGCTCCCTCTGGGAAAAATCCTCCTTCAGAAACCTTCTACTTTTTCAGAAAATACACGTTCTTGTTATTCCAGCTCTCCCCATCTTACATACTATGTAATTCCAACATGCAGTGAGATCAATGTTTACACTGGCATAAAGGATTCCTGCAATTATGGCATGAATGAGGAATAAAACAGCAAGACCATCCTACAGATACACAAACTGATCTATAGGAATCAGTTTGATCTATAGGCTTAACATTCATGAGTAACAGTGCACAGGTACCTGGATGCATCTTCATCCTTGCTCATAAGAGTTTTCACTTAATGACCCCATTTAGTCTAAGCTCTTCTATAACACAGATAGAGGCACTGGAAGACACTTTGAAGTTGAACAGACAATGATGTGCCTCTCTCTTTCCATCTTGCATCCGTACCCTGTGGTTTTACTCCTACCTCAAAGCTGGAAAGAGACAGGACTCAAGGGGAAAATAAACCAGCAGATCCTCTGCAGAGTCACTGTTTTGGGGAGAGAAAGAAGTGGGTGGGATGGAGAGCAGTTCAGAAGATCCATAGCTGACCACTGGGGTCCCTCTGCGCTGCCTGTTGCACCCCTCAACTCTGTGCCACTTTCAAACTTTAGGGGCCCTTTCATCGGACCTAACTTCCAGCGACAGTCTGTCTTTATGATTTTAGAGCTACCTGCTAGCTCCACAGCTAAGTGGCTGGAGCAATAGGCCAGTCCTTTCCCCCCACCCATCTGCAAATCTCTCTGGAGTAGAGTGTGAGAAGGGAAGAGGTCCTACCCCATGTCCAGCCATGGCAGCTGAGATTAGCAGGGAGGCGCCTGCAGCTAGCACCGAGGTTCGACCCCTCCATGTCCAGCAGTGGGGATTTCTCAGATGAGTGCTCCTGTGTTGGAGCTTGCTCCCCTTGGCAGCTGCTCAGACCTTGAGTCTAATGACCTTCGGGGCACTGTGCAAGCCTCATTCGTTTTGTTTAACATTCGATTAACTTTTTCTGGGTTTCTCCTGTAATTTAATACAAGATTGAGGCCTCCACGGCAAACAGGAATGAGAAAAAATATTACTTCTTAAATTTTTCTACAAAACACTGCATGACAGCAGAATAAGTACAATTTACTCAGTGCAATCTAAAAATAAAAAATAAAAAAATACCGAAATGCATACAGGAAAACAACCCTAAAATTGACAAGCCTAAACACACTGTCAGAGGTCTGCAAAAAGTTGGCTGGCTCTACTCTTCTCCTGGCAGAGGAAAGAGTTCAGACACAGAGCAGAGATACAGCAAAAGGCCAAATGAAAATGCACAGTCTTTTTTGTAGAAACACCTGCTATACTAAGGATGCATGAAATGTTTTTCTATTTCATTTCTCTCTGAGCAATTGCTAGAGCTGCTACAGAGCAAGTACAAAAGGAGGTGGTTTATCTGGCAGTCAAGATGTGGTTCTCATGATGAAAGAGTCTGAGGACTCTTGTGTTGGCATGCACATACCAGCTACTCCCTCATGTGATCCTCAGAGCTGCAGCTCACTGATACTCCATTTTTTTTCCAGGTCAAGACTTCGTCCTAAAGTTTCTGAACTCCTTGCCCAGGGCTTCAGATCTTCTCCAACCACAAACAAACAGACTGCATCAAGGAATGACAGGTTAGCCACCTGCTCATGTCCTAGTTCCTAATAACAAAGATGGGAAGGTAGGGAGAGGAGGAGAGATTTAAGGGATTTTAAGTGTTACCTATAATTTGACAGTTATTAATCATGTTCCAACTCTCTAAGTGCCTCCAGCTCCTTCATAATTCAGTATGTACCTGCAGAACTACAAGGGTTTCCATGGAGCTGCATTAGGTGAAAAGAAAAAGAAAAAAAAAAAAAGTACTTCCCAACGCACTCCAAAATTCATTGGGTGGATTATGCTGTTGAGGTTGGTTGAGCTTTTCCAATAGTCCTTACAATTCACATGGACCAAAACAGGGCAGGGCTGGCTTTCAGAGTCAGCAGGGTTGGAGCACATTGCATTTCTTCTAAGATAAGAAAGAGGATCATTTCACACTTTGCCTAGATTTGCAGTAACAGAAGTTTTCTGTTCCTGGGCAGACAGCAAAACACAGATCAAAGCTACTCATTCTCCAGAGGTTGGACCTGGTGAGACCCAGAAAAAGGAAGACACAGGTACTTTACTTTATGTGCCTCAGCCATACAAAAGGACAATCCATTGCATTGCTAGGTCCTGTTAACCCCACAGTTAATGCTGTGTGCATTGGGCTTTCAGCTGTGAAGATTTTCAGTTTGATTCCTGTTATGGCAAGATTCATCACACATAATATCCCATTGTTTTGGGACCCCATGCAAAACGCTGCACCTTTGAAATCTACCTCTGCATCCATATTTTGTAGCTCTTGCCCAGACATGCTTTTTGTTAACATTTTTGGAAAATACAAGGGCAAATCAAAAGTTTCCTATTCTGCACGACGAACATATGATGAAAGTAGGGTACTCAGCTACCCTACTGTTCCTCAAAACAAGATGCTAGGCATAAAAATTTCACCCAGCTGAAAGCAAATATATACCCCTACTCTAAGGCAGCAGTTCCAGACAGACATCAAATGAACAGAACTTAAATGAAGAACAGAAGCAAATGATGAACTTGAGCATGAGTAGGCAAACTGTTGAGGAGAAGAAGGGAGAGGAGAAGCCATTTTGCAAGACTATGTGGAGGGAATTTGAGTGACTCACAGGAGTAGCAGCTTTCACTCATTCCAATCATTGAAAAACACCCTTGGTCCCCACACCACGGTGTCTCCATGCTTACAGGAGATATCTTGATGTTCAAGTGGCAGACCCGTGGGACTTCTCCCTGTCCTTTCAATTCGCTGGCACAGCAGTAAGACCCACAGGGTTCTGGGGGGCCTTGTGCTGATGCGAAGGGCTGCCTGCATCCCCCCTGCTTTGGGACCGGGTGATGTGGGGTGGCTCAAGGGCGTGCTCCCTTAGGTTACGGTGGCCATGGCATCAGTGCCTATGTGTTGCTGTAAAAACAACTTTGATCTTCCTTTGTCTTCTGGCAGAAGCACAGCAATGGGAAGGACAAAGAGGGAAGTGGAGATCACAGAGTATGCAAGCACCCACCACCTGGGAATCCCCCAAATATGGGAGAGGTCTTCCTTTGCCAGAAAATTCATCCAGCTGTTTTCCCAAAGGGCTCTTAGGAGCTACAGATATCTATGCATAACAAGGAGCATCTTTGAGCTTGCTCTACTTTTTATTAAAAAATCAATAAGCACTCTCTTAATTCACTTAATGACATCTTTCATTCACTTCCCACACCCAGTCATGCACTGAAATCAGACTGACCTTAGTAAACCTGTATCACTCTTTTCCTGGAAAAGCTTGGCATTATTTCCTAGTAATAACTGCAGAAACCTTATGGAAGAAGCCAATTAAGCAATAAAGTACAATAAAGTACGAACTATTACGCTAACATAACCATTCACACCTATGGTATTGCTACTAGATTCACACCTGCAGTGTTACGTAAAACCAAAAGCCGGGAACTATTAAAACAAGCTAGCCAATTTACTATTACAATATAATTTGTGCCTGGGGATACACTGCAGAAATTATAAAATATTGATATGTATTTTTATTTGAGTGTGAACAAATATCTGAATTTTAATAGGGAAATGATCAAGTAGTTTAAGAAGTGAATCAGATGTAGCTTGACCCATTTAAAACTATACAAGGCAAAATGCTGAAAAGCAGCCTGTGGGCTGGGAGCCTGCAGGAGGAGAGGAAAGGTGTGGATGAGGTGACACCACAGTGTCTCACATCTGCCCTGTGGCCCACTCTGACAGGACAGGTACTCGATTGACCTTAGCTGGAGTATCTCATTGAAGCCAACAGAGCTATTATGTACATAGGGCTAGCTGCTGGGATGGAAGCAATTTGACAGAAAAAAAATTAAGTGCTTAGTCACAGTATCTAGCATGCATTCTCTTTGAAATATCCCCCAGTGATAGCTATCATAATTATACTTCCTTACTTAGATTAGTTACAAAGCAATTAGACTCTGTCATCTGTTCTTGCTCTGTGAATAGTTTCAGTTGAGTTGAAGGCACGGGACATGGCACTACACAGCTGTGTCAGCAGCTGGCTGCCCCATCCTAAAGCACTTCCAAACAAGGAAGAATTAAAAACAACAAACCCAGAGTCTGTCAGAACTCCCTTCCTTATCCCTAGATTCTTCAGAAAACAAGAAAATGACATTGTCTTACACTTTATTTATGCACGGGGCTGGACTTTCACATTTCCTTTGATGTTGACCCTAACTGAACCAGTTGCAGAATACTAATGACGCAGTTGAGTGATAATATTCAACTCGGGTACCTGGGACATACCTTTCCCGTCTAAAATGGTGGCAAGCCAAAGAGCAGAAGCAGCCTCCTAATGCTCTAATACCTCTTAGGTACAGGGGGCATGGGGGAGCTTCATGCTGCCATGCCAGCGCACCTGTAACTCAGTGTCTGAAGTCAAACATGGCCTTGCAGGCAAAATAAGGCGCCCATGCTCATGCAACGTCTAAGAAAACACAAGTATTAGTGATGGCTCCTTTGACAGGCTGGGCCCTTAACTAACGAGCCCCATAGCTTCTGTGTCTCCTCATGGACCTGCCTGCCTGAGGCGGGTTGCCTCCACTTGGCTACTACATCCTCCTTTTGCCTGACCTCCTCTGTGTCCTCTTCCCTGTCTGCCTAACGAGCTGCCATGAAAATAATCTTCCCCTCCTGCTGCTCCGACCTTGTCCCCGGGTGCCCTTGGAGGCGAGGCATGCGCCAGCTCTGCTGTGCAGAGGCCACAGCTACCTTCGCTGGTGACACTTTAACCGCAAGCAGCCAGGCGGGCAGGCCAGAGGTCAGAGTGGTCCCCGTGCATCGCCTCTGCTCACCGAGTCCAATTCTCCAGTGTGTCCTCGCTCCTGCAGCCGGCCTCCTTGCACTGTTGTAAAACAGCACGACGTCCCCCCCCCCAAGCATTAATCTTGCCCTGGTCCTGGCCAGCCCAGGCAGGGGGCTTCAGGGGTGCTTTTGGCCTCAGGTGGGCCCCTTGGAGATCTCCAGACCTTGCCAGGTGCCTCCAGGGGTCCACGCACTAAAAGGTCCAGGCCCACCCTCTCCACAGGGGGCCAAGCACAAACAGAAGAACCTGGTGGGAACCCCACAAATTAAAGCCCACAATGTTGCTCAGGACTACGCTAATTAGTTCAATAAAATCTTACCGGCTGGGATTTCTATGGAAACTCAGCAGTCCCTGCCTCCGCCAGCGGTGACACCATCCAACTGCTTCAGCAAAGGTGCTGGGAAGTTATCAGGGACACTTGGCTCAAAACCGAGTTGTCTTGCAACATTTTTCTGAAGTGCTGTTTGCTTTGGCCTGTGGATTCTAATGAGGAAAACAAACAACAACAACCAAAACACAACAAACACCACAAACAAGTAGATAATTTCTAGGAACACACTAATGGCTTTAGGGATGAAGTCTGTGAAGAGAAAAAAAAAAAAAAGGCAAAGGCAGTGGAAGTTGTGAAACTTCAGAAATGTCTGGAGCATGCCCAAGGCTTGTATTAAAATGAAAGGGGGTAAAAATGGGTCGGATCTTTTTCTTTTGAATTTGTATTCTACCTGTTCAAGGGGCTCCTTGAAAACTAGTAATGACCAAAAGTGTATTTCATAACTCTGAAAACAGAAGAGAAGTAAAAACAATCACTTTGTTCTCTGCCTTTTCTGTGAAACAACATCCCTTTAGAAACACACAGCGCTCTATTCAGTATCCAAACTGTGTTATTAAACTACCAGACATACACACAACTCTAAAACCTAGAAATACAGAGCAGGGGGACACTATTTTTTTTAAAGAAGCCATTTCTAACAATGTGGCAAGGAAAAAGAAAAAAAGGGTGGAAAGACACATTTTATATTAGGACCAGATGTGGAAAGGGGGGAAAAATTAAGTTTGTGCCAGCCAGCATCGAGGAGGATTTTTATGCTTCAGCTTCGGAGCTGAGCCTGCAGCACGCCGTACCACATGCTGGTATCAGTCACTCTAAGGACGACAGCATATTAGCAGCATAACGCTCTTGCCAGCAGAGAGCAGGGAGCTGGTAAACTAACAGCAACCTCTTCTCTCTGTCTAGTACTTGCAGCCTTTCGGAAAGTTAGTGAAAGCCTGTTCAAACTCTGCTGCAGTCCAAACTTCAAGCCCATTGAAAAGCTTGCTCTGGCCCCAGTCCAAAGTCCAGTGTTTTATTACCAGTCTCATGTCTTTCTGTCCTTGGTCTTCTATTATCCACTTATTTTCTTAGCTTTTTAGAGAAAAAAAAATAATAAAGCATCCTTATAGTTCAACAACTATCTTAACAAATTCTGGTACATGCCGTGGACCTCGTTAATTGATTCCACATCCAAAGCACAAGACTTTGGGCTATTTTTGTTGTTCAGAGCTGTACATTGGCCAACATCCTCTGCATATAATTAACCCCCTATTTCCATGGAATCTCTGCATTAACTTATTACAGGCTCAGCTGGTAATGAACTCCCAGGAGAAGTCCACATACAAACACTGGCCATTGGCTTTGCTGCCCACGTGGATTAAACAAAAATTAATCTCATCTATTTGGTTATTCATTTGGTGTCTTTAAATTGGAGGCGTTTTTCTGCTTCGTTTGATGCACACAAAGAAAGAGGGATCTGGCTACTGAACTTTATCCAGAAACATCCATGTGTGGAGCAGATTAATGGGAACTTTTCATACCCATAATAGCTTTACAGCAGCGAAGTAGAACACGCAGTTCTCCCCGGGTGACTATAGTGCTCTGGGAGACAGGGAAAACAAATGTGGCTAGAAGATAGTAATGTTTTGCTCATCAAGCACTGCGTAGTTTAGACATCATTAAAGTGACATGTTTAGAACTAAGCCTGGGAGGAAACTCAGCTACTACGGTGTATGGTTTTTTTTAATGCCTTTTCTTTTTTTTTTTTGGTGACACTCTGAAGCTTTTGGACACTGCAGTAAAAAGAAGGATGTGACAGACAGAGATGTCCCAAAGCAGCTGCTGGTATCAAGTGACCATATGTAAAATGGTAAAAGGAAACTGACAGGAGGACTAGCAAGGAAAAGCAGCAGCAGCAGAGATTACCAATTTTCCCCCTCTACCTGCCTCCCTTCAGAAATTAGGCTTTATAAATTAAGATATCAGATCAGCTATTTTTATACCACTTATAACTTAACACATAGCGAGCACCTGGCTGGGACCCAAAAGATGAAGGTCCTTTTCCAGGCTTTGCACTGACCACAGATAAGTCACTGTACTGTTGCGTGCCTCAGTTTCCCCATTGGTAAAGCTGGAGTAACAATAACCACATCCCTTGGAAAATGCTCTGAGAACTACCAGGGAAAAGACTGTAGGAGAGTAACTCTAAATGAACTCATTTCTCCCCTACTTCCTTAGCATCTCATCAAACCTCTCCTCAAAAAAGGGGTGGCTCTTGGGTTTTTGGGTTGAATATGCCATAAGTGGTGATTGGGTGGGTGGCACTTCATCTACCAGCTTGCATGTCATTGTCTGTGCTGTTCTTACACCACCAGAGAACACAGAACAGAGATCCTCCTGCAGTTTTTGACAGTACCTTTCTTTATATTGTATGGACATCTCTCTGGTCCATCAGACCTGCATGGAGGTTTCCTGAACAGATGTCATGGGGCCTCTTGGTCTTCTCTCTGCCACAGCCACAGAAGCTGCTTCTTGGCATAATTTACTTCTGCACATTAAAACATGAACTTGAGCCTCAACTTGAGCCTTCCAAATACTTGGTCTACCTTTAGTGGACAGTACTAGACCCATTTCTCACTGGAAGTCCTTTCCTCTAAACATCCCCTCCCCACTTGTGGGGAAAAACTCATTACTTGGAAAGGTATTTACACAAACTTTCAGTTGGCAGAGGGGGTCCATGTGCTGTTAAATCCCACAGTCCAGTTTAAGTCCTCTCCTTGTACGACATTCCTGTTGTTGTAGGGCTTTCTGGAAGAGGAGCAGAACTGGAAATATGCTTTGGGGGTTTTCCTGGCCCAGACAAGCACTGCTCTTCTTGCAAGTCAAGGATGGAACCCATCAGAGATCAGGACCTTGAGCTGACCTTGGAGGTGGCCCGAACAACCTGGAGGACCGTAAGCAGAGTGAAGTGAAGGGGGCTATGCATACACCTGCTGCCCTCCAACCTGGCCGTGACAGGACACCTAGTCCCAACCCCGCTGCCTTTACACTTGCGAACAGGGGTAACAAGGACAAAAAGGCTGCAGCTCTGCCTTTTTCAGGGTGAGCTTTCCAGTCTCACATGGCAGCGCAGGGACTCACTCAGGTGGTTAAAGGCTGGGGCAGCGATTCCCAGCCGGTCAGCACCCGAGCCAGCTGGATTACAGCCTACGTGCCTCAAAGCCTCCCACCACCGTGCAGAAGTCGCCTTTGACAAGCAGAGGCAGATGGGCTTGGGGAACAGCGAGTGCAGTGGCCCAGCTCATTCTCTGAGGCATCTCTCCCTGCCTGTCCCCCACCTTTCTCAACAGCATCTCCTGTGTGTTGTGGGGCCGGGGGAACAGCTGGCTGTTCCTCAGCAGCTGCTCCTCCTGGCCACCTCCATGTCCCACTGGTGCTGCTGGTTACGTAGGAGAACAAGCAGCCAGGGTTTTGCTGGGGTATGTCGAGAAGCAAGAACAGCCGTCATGCCACCTCCGTGGTTGCAGGAAGCCACAGCAGGTCTCTGCAGGCTTGCATGGGTGAAGGCCCTCATGGAATAGTGACAGGAGCCTTGTAGCCCTGTGTTACCTATTCCAAACTCTGAACAGAAAACATTAAAAACTGCTGAAGGACTTAGGAAGAACAGCTTCCAAGAGAGGGCTCAGATCCATTGCCTTAAGCATCCTACATCTGAAAACCACCAACGTGCCCCCAGGCCACACCACCACAGGTCTATCTGCAGAGCATCCAGTGTGCTGCGGCCTGGGGCGCCACCATCACTCGTCTCCTCATGGTTTTCCCTCAGACTGACAGACTAGTGACAGGATCGTGACTGGATGTTTCATGCCTTCTGCAAGGTTTTAGGTCTGGGCAGAAAACTCCAGGCTTTGTTTGTCTGACAGAGGTCTCTATTCGCTTGCGAATGCCTACCACAACCAGCTGGCTGGCATCTGCCAAACAAGCAGAAGAGCAGGAAGCAAAGCGTGTCCACAAGACGGAAACCAGGCTTGAGAGCGCGACACAAAAGCAAGTGGGGAGGTGTCTGGGACCCACCCACTTCTTCAGAGCAGCCTTTCAAGCTGCTGCGCCACTAGTATTTAGCCGGTCGACCAGTTCATCTAGTCAGCAGCATCAGCAAACAGCTCCACTTAAACTGTGCTGCTGGTACACTCTGCTCCCCCATGCAGCTGCTGCCAGGACATTAGCGCTGCCTGGGCACAGCTGGAAACTAACCCACGAGCTCAGGGACCGAGGCCATGCAAACGTGCAGTGAGACACATGGATGAACCAGCCACTGGACGGCTGACTCAGTTTCTCCAACAGAGCCTCCCCACTCGCCTTTTTCCAGATCCAAAGCGTCTCTGCCTGGTAACAGCAAGAGGAGTACAGCTACGAACAGCCTAGGGCAGAGCAAGAAGACAAAGCAAAGCAGAACTGGCACTTCTGTTTACTGCATCAAAGTCAACACTGGAAGGACATTGCTATAGTTGACTGTAAACAGTACAAGATGGTTTTTGCAAGCAAACAAATTGGTTGAACGTGTCCAGACCCGTGTTCATTACTAGTGTGGAGACGAAGCTGGTGGGATTCTTGTGGTGCTGAATTATTTGGCTTGGTACAAGTACACATTCTCACATATGAGTTTTGCACCAAAGTACAAAAAAACGGTGTATGAGAATTGGTACTCTAAGAGCAGGATTGTATCTAATCTAGCAGTCTTACTTTCTGTTAAAATTCCCATGAGAACAACGGTGTGACTGCCCTTTCTTCAATATTTGCTAATGCTTCTAAAATACTGGGAAGAATTTTGCTAATCATCCATTTCCTTACATTTTGCAAAGCAGCTGAAATAAAACCTTAAAAACTACAAGACATGCAACAACTAGTGGCGGTTTGTAAGCAGCACCAGTTAAAAAACCAGCCAGAAGATTACAGCACAAAACATTTTTCAAAGGAAACTCAATAGCAGAGCATTGTCGAGGATGTGATGAATGAAGATTGCTGAGTTGTCTTTGAGGATGGATTTCGCTTCCACTGAAGTCAATTAGACCCTAGGGGAGAGATTTAAGGAATTCATTTCTCATTCAACCTGAAGCCTTCTCAAAGGAACTTGCATATCCATGCTGATATCCAAAACCTCCAGCTCAAGCACCCAAAACTCAGACCACCCACAGCTGTCGTGCATGTTCAGGTCTCCCCAGCAGAGTGAAGGGGAGCCTAGTGGATTGCCAGCTGCCCTGTTCCCTACTTCTCGTATTCCCTGACCCATGGAAACCACCTTCAGAAATGGAGGGTGGTGACCGTCACACACCTCCAAAGCAGGTATCCCATGATCTTCCTCCCTTTTTAGCTTATTCTCCTCATGGTGCTTGGGGTGAAACACATCAATCCATCTGTAATCACACATAAAGTGCTATAGGAGAGCTCTGATAAGCTGCTAGGACACAGTTATTGTTACAAATCACATTTGCTTTTTAAATTCAGGGAATAAAGAAAGAAAATCCATCTATGGTAAAAGCAGATGATGCTATCTCAGGAAAGGCTAGAACTTCCTGATCCTTAAAACATTTATCAGAACAGTGTCAGCTAGGTTTTTAAAACACAATCTCTCTGTGTCAAAAATGTAAATTTACAACAGACGCAGGTACTTTTCCAAAGTTTTACCCACACATTTGCAAGGCCTCATGCTGACACAGTGAGGAAGTTCTACCAGCTCAACAAATAGCAGGATTTTTGAGGTGAGTTATTCAGGCCAACTCAGGCTCTGTGACCATTTACTTAGCTTTTGGTTTATTTTGGTCTAGCCTAAAACTGACTTCAAGATCAATTATTCTGGTTTAAAACAAAGTTGTCCACGCATGGCTTTGTAACAATTTTAAACTTTGCTTTCAGTCATGGAAAGCAACTTTCCCACATAGCAGAGGACAGGACAAGTTTTAATTCACACCCTTATTTATTTTAGAATTCCTGTGTGGAGCTATTCTTATTTTGGAATAAAAGCACTCATGCACAGACTCAAGTAACTAGGGAGTCAGAACCCATGTAATTATTTCTGAACATTTTGTGTGTACACCAGCATTGTATCAAAATGCCTGTTCTGTATGCCAATTCTGATGTAATGACATCACTCACTGTAAAAGATTATTTGGGAATTAAAACCAAAATAAACAGGTATTATAAGGAAAAAATATTGCCACATGAGGGCATGCTTCATCTCTTTCAAAAGCTTGCCTTTCAGTCTCGGACATTTAAGGCAAGTTACATTTCTAGACCTAGTTTTAAGAAAAAGAAAACTCAGTTTTTAAACATGATTTGCTAGGTTTCTAAGGTACAAATTAATTGCAAATTTATTACAAACTTTGAGAAGAAATATTCTTTGCTCCCATCCATGAATATACTACTTTTCTAGGCTGGCAGCAGCACATGCTTTGGTCTTAGGGCAGAGGAGATGAGCTACCTGGATGCATAATACTCAAGTTTTATACAGTTTGGTTCCTTGCAATAACCATAGCAAACTAAAACACAAAGCTACGGAGGATATAAATTTCACCTTTTGCCCAATGGGAACGGTTTCCTGGTTGATCAGACACACCATGGGGAATAAGGGCAAAGGTTGCCATCTCCTACAGTCTGCTTGCAAAAAAGGGCAGGGTTGAGGGGTTCCCCAGCTTTAAATCTATCTGGGTCTGTCTCTTGCTGGACATGACCACACAAGCTTCAGTGCACCCACAGGGTCCTCAAATCACAAGATCAGTACCAAACTGGCACATCACCTTTAAAGAGTCTTGTAGAGACTCCTGAAATCATGCAGTAATCCCAGCAAAGCCCAAGTGACCTGCACTGCCACCTTTTAGGCAAAACTTTCCACCTTTTAGGCAAAAAAAGTCCACTTTTTAGGCAAAACTGCCACCAATAGGCTTCTGGAGCCTTGGGCTACTGACACATTTGTTGTAACAGCCCAGAAATGAATTAGATTGTACTGATGAGTCAATGAGAGGTTAATCTCTCCATTCAGAGAGCTGCACCAGAGCAGGGAGGATCCTTGAGACTGCCAACTTTCTCCAGTCTCCGAAGCAGGATTTTGGACCCATGGTAGAGTACAGAGATAAACTAAGAAGTAACAGCATCCAAGCCTTTGAGTCACTAGAAGTAATTTTTCACTGGTGAGTCACAGTATCTGCACATCCTTGCTTCCTGGAAACTTAGGGTACTTAAATACGTAATATCTCACTTGAATATCATGTCTGTATCATGGAGACAGTTCTCCAAAGTGTTTCTCCTGCTACCTTTCAGCTCTAGCCAGTGTCCACGGATGCTAAACATGCTAAAGGACCCGGCCTCACGATTACTTGCTAAAATCAAATGGGAGGGGTTTTAGTAACTTCCAGAGGAGCAAGGACATGCATTCAGTTTCAGATACCTGACACTCATCTGACCTGTGCTCAGCCATCCCTGCCAGAGAACAGCAGCTCCTGGACGATTCATCTTCAGCTTAATCCAGGGAACCAGGAAGCTGCAGAAGCTGTGGCTGTGACAGCACACAACTTTGCAATTTTGGCAGTCTGGGCTTGTGCTGACTAAGATGCTAACACTGACAATAAGAGACAGCTTATTGGGGAATCTTTCTTCGGCTTCTCCTTCTATCCCAGAGATGTAAATCCACCACACTCGTCTTTCACCCCCGCACCCATGCTCTAAGATGATTTCATCTGGCCACAGAAAAGACAGATGAAACACGAATGCTCCAGCACTTGTGGAAACAGGTGCAAGAAAAGACATAGGTGGAGGGATAAAAAAATTGATAGATGTTTTTTAATCCTTTGACCTCAACAGTATTAAATTCCCTGATATTTTTGTTGTTGTGAATGTGTTTCCATCATAAAATTAAAAAGTGACAGGCTTTATGGCTTCATCTTAAAATATCAAAGGAAAAGGCACTGTAATGTTGGATGAGAGCATCAGTCAGCCTCCTGGGTTAACACTGACTAAAATTTTGCTCTTCCTTCTGAGATTTTACCAAGAGTAGTTTTGGGTTGATTCATCAATACCGAAGTAACTGGATATTTATAGCATCCATGGGGCTGGATACATCACTCCCCTGGATGAGCAGAGCCAAAGAAACAAGAACCCTGGTGGCGCAGAGAGGCCACCCTGATTGATGCAGGGGCCTGGCTGTGGAGGCCGCAGAGGGTTCTCCCCTCTCTGCACCAGGCCCACACAGGCAGGAGGGCAGGTGCCAGCCCACCCTGATCCACACCACCACCATTTTGTAGGCAGCCTTGGCTGGGTGTCAGCAGGAGCCCAGCACTGCCCCAGTCAGAGCAGGGAGATGAAGGAGCACTGCAGATTTGGAGGGGGGAAGCCCTTCCTTGTCTGGGTTAAGCAGGATGGGGACACCTGATGTCACCGGCCTATCAAGGTGCTTGTCACCCAGCACAAAACCTCTAGGGAAGGCAGCAGGATGCAGAAGATGTCCGCCTTCCTAGGCCGGTGACAGCTGAGGCATCAGCTGGCTTACCAGCTTCCCCCAGGGGCAGCAGCAGGGCTGCCGAGAGGAGCCTCTGAAGTGGCTCACACTGCACCTCCAGACAGAGCGCCTGGTCACCATGCTGATACACTCCAAAATCCCTGAGCTACTGATGGCAGCTGGGCTAAGGCAGTGTTTTAACTGGACCTCGCTTCAGCAGGTAACAATCCGCCTTGTAGGCCACTGCCTGCATGTGGAAATCTCTCTCGCTTTTATTTAATCTTGGGAGATTCCCTAATGACTGGAGAGGAAGGGAAATTACAATGTCCCAAAGGTCTGAAAGGCAAAATTTCAGAAGGAGCTGGATACTGAAGTTCCTTTTGCACGACTGCAAACCCCAGCCAAAGCCCTCAGGCACAGTGCAGGTAGGTTAAACCAGATCACTGAGTATGCCCTTACGCAGGCACCATCGTCAATAGGATTTTTGCCCCACTCACAACAATGAGCCTTTTTATAAAGCACCAGCTTCCTGATCCACCTTCACTGCCAGTGCTGGAAACGCTGACAAGCAAGCTCCAGCTCATCGAGGTGCTGTGGCCACGGCAAAGCCACCCCCTTCCTCCTTGCCTCCCCAGCCACAGGAGAGCTGGCCACAACCCTGGCTGTGTCACGAGCTCTCAAGAAATTGGCAGGCTTGGCCTTGCCACTGCTGAGGTGCGAGCATGTGTTTCATTTGCCTGGTAAGCCGTGGTAGAGTGGCGGTGAACATCTGGGTTGAGAAAGCTGCCGCCACCGCTTGCCAAGCATAGGTGAGTCAAAGCCCTGACAATGGGTATGTAAATGCAAAGCATTTACAGACAGAACAGGAATAAAAACCTCACACTGTACTGAGAAGCACAAGGCAAAAATCACTGGTCACTGTAAAAAATAAATAGAAAGTTAGGCTTTCTGTGGGGTCAGAGCTAAGCATGAGCTCTTGCTTCAGCCCAGGGACAACTGTGTCCAGCCTCTGTGGAGGAGAATCCCCCTTTGACTGGGGAAGAACACAGGCAGCAGGCACAAGGAGAACAGCACATGGCAGCGATCATGAGAGAGTGGCAAACAGCCATCCTGACTGGTGGTCACAAAGCTGTCCAGCAGCTGCACAGGGGGAAAAGAAAAAAAACCAGCAAAAGAGAGATGGAGTGGAGGAGGAGGGGAGGAAGTTTTAAAGACAAACAGATTGAGGGCAGCCTCTCAAACAAGTCAAAACTCACGGAGACAAGCACGTTCCTCCTCTGAGAAAAGTCCCAATAAAGCAGGAGGCATCTGCGAATGAATAAAAAAAAAAAGGAATAAAACCTGGACAAGTAGGAAGCTGCAGTCAATCAGCTTCATACATATTTAACAGGAATGTTCATCCGAATAGAGGCCTGCCTGTAGTGCACTGGAAACGAGTCTGCTGCCCAGGAGGAACACACAGAAAGCCTCGCTTACAGCCAGCATGGGACAGAAAGGCAGAGGATGGCTCACTGTTGTCGGGGAAGACAGGGAAAAAGGAGCCCTGACGGAAATGGAAGAGATGGTGAGGGATTGGGCAGCCCCTGCTCCTGTGCTGATAAGATATCCAGGGAAGGACATGCTCTCCAGTCCCTGACCCAGGGAAGAAAGGAGAGACCATGCTCCACTTTGCAACGGAAATCTCACTCCTGGCACCGGCTGCAGGGGACAAGCAGTGCTGCTGTCTGTGAAGCCGGAGAGGTTGAACCATGGCCCAAGAAACAGCACAGTTGCCCAAGCTGCGATAGCCCCAGAAAAAAAAGCTTTAGCTCTTGTTTTCTGGTCCAAAGTTCCTGCTCTCAGTGCAGCAGAACAGCTTTGACAAGCCAGAGAAAGCCAGAGGAACATGTGCCAGGATCGTGACTGCTCTCAGGAGGATGTGGGGTAGAAGGATCGCGTCTACATGAGTCTCTCTATCAATGGCCTGGATCCAGGCATAGACTTGGATTATAAACCTCTTGACACACACCTCAGTGGGCTCTTTCAGACCCACATTAGCAAGGATTCATGCCTGACAGAAATATGCTGCACTGAACCACCTTGCTTGTGCTCCACCTCCACCTTGGCTGAACCGACACCTCTGCAAAGACAATGTGTCCTGTATCAGAGCTACTCCACAGGCAGTCCTCTGCAACCCCTTGACACAGAACATCACTCAACAGATGTATTAATATACATCGGGCTTGCCCCTATTGGTACAAAAATGAGAAACCCACCTTAGTCTACTAGCTTGGGAAATGTCATTGCAGGATTCCCCCTGATTATTGTCCTCCAGCGGCACCCCTGTGAAACACAAAGACAATTCCTACCAAGACCTATTTCCTCTCTATCCAGCACAGCCTGTAATAGGAGTTCTGCAACCCCAGCTATGTCCTCGCTGACACCTGCTCAGCCTCAGAGCCCTCCAGGGGTTTGCACAAACACGACTGGCTGAACTTTACGGCAAGGCACGGGAAAACAGATAGTCTCATCCCACGGGATGCTACAACCCTGTTGACACAGCTCACAGTGGCTGCTAAATGGTGTTTCCAGAGCAGACTTCCCTCTCTTCAAGATGCAGAGGCTCTCTCTGGGGCAGAAACAATGGCTCCAGCCTGCCCTGTTACCTGTGGCAAATGAGCATCAGCTAGCCAAGGAGAGGCTCTCACCTGGCAGATGGGAAGCAGAACGTGGCTGAAGAAAAAGAGGAGCACACCTACAGCACATGACAGTAGTACGTGATATGTTCCAGAGATACGTGAAAATGACAGTTATGAAAGAGATGGGAGGGGGAAAAAAAAAAGAATAAAGTTTCTTGGCTCGTGTCCAGGGGGAAAGGTTCATTTCTGTCATCAGACTTAATGGCTGAGCCTAGGGAGAAATGCAAATGCTATCAGGTCCTCCCTTCCCAGGGAGAGAGCAGGGTCAAAGGCAGCCCCACCTTTCCTCCCCGCATGCATGCCATCTGCCTCCGCCTGACCCGAGGCTGGCGGTTGTCCTGAACTGCCATTGTAGCCGGGTTTAAGGAGAGCAGCAGCAGTCTGCATCATGCAGGGAATCAGAAGTACTTTTGCCTCAGGCACCACGGTAAGCTCAACGGGAACCCGTTTTCATGCGTCAGATGTATTACATGGATGCCACACATCCCATTTGGCAACTCCCTCAAGTATTGCAAGCTTCTGGACAAAGGGACTCCCAAACTCTCTGGATCTGGCACAGCACTCGCCGACTTGAATTTAGACTCGCATTCTTGGCCAGAAGCCCCGAGCAAGCGCTGTGAAGGAAGCGCCTTCGTCCCCCCTCTCCCTCCTTCCCCTCCTACCCCCGGACGGAAGGCATGTTGAATCGCTCCTCTTCACGGGCCAGGGAGTGCTCTTCTTCTGGAACAAAACCCTCCGCACGGGGAGCTCTGCTGCTCCTGCTCTTCTCAATCCATCAGAAGAAATACTGCTGGGATCCTGCTCTGCTGGAGCCAAAACACATCGCAAAATCCAGCTAGTTTCGCCAAGATTTTGTTTAGGAAGAAAACCAGGAAAACAAAGTGTTCCAGCAGTGTTGAAACATTTATTTTCAGCATGTTTGCAGAGCAACATAGCTTTTTTTTTAATAAAAAAAAAAAAACTTAAACACTACTGTCATTTTAATTTTCTGTCTGTTTGTATTGCATCAGGTAAGCTGCAAAACTCAAAATCAAAACTTTCAATTCACCCAAAGCAAATAAAGGAGTTGGGTGTAAAAAAAAAAAAAAAAAAAAAAAAAGTGACACCAGCTCAAATTCTGAAAGCTATCCTCTATAAAACTGAACTTAAAACTGCATTTTCAGCCTCTGTACAAATGTCAAAAATTATTTTAATTCAATTCTCAATCTACAAAAATCTCCTGGTAGAGATAAGCTTTTACCACTAGGTAAGATGGGACAAGTGCTGTATTGTGTAAAATGTTGTTATAAAAGCGTTATAACTCCAGTAAGACGATCTAGTAGTACAGCGTCTAAAATTTGAAATTTAAAAAAAAGTGAAATTCCCTTCACCTATAAAAGTATAGCACCAGGAGAAAAGCTTTCTGTACATCAGAATTTTACAGATTCCGAAATTATATAATCTTAAATGACGTTTCCCAGCAACGGTCTTCAATGTGACTTTTCAAAATGGTGAGATGACTTCAGCATCCTATTAGTCGTGTTCTCATGTGCATGTATGCACCTCCACTGGTCTTACAGTTGTAAGTTAGGACAGGATTTGGGCCATGATATCCATAGGGCAAACTGCAAATCCTTAGAGGAGAGGGGAAAAAGAGACAGTAACCCTAGAACAATTAGTGAAGTTAAAGACAAGAAAATCTAATAATGTCAATAGAAGCAATGCTATGAGTTCACATAAGTCTAAGTAAAACATTTGGACTTTAGATACCATCTAGGTTAAGGACTCTGTAGGAATCACTGAACTGAGCACTAAAATAAAGCCCCTTTGGAGGAGGCAGCAGCTTTAAATCTACAGAAAGCAACTTTACATACCGACTGCAGGCAGAGAGCACAGAATACTACGCTTAAGCAGAAATTGCAGGAAGCACGTGGGTGGCAATAGCCATCCTCCACACTAGCATTTAGTGGAGGACACTGCGACCATTCCTCTGGATGGTTCCTCTGGGAAAGCTCTGCTCCGCAGCAGGATCCACCACCAAGGTGCACCCCACTTTCCAGGGGCCCCCAGCTGGTCTTAGGATGAGCCTCCTGGAATTACCAGGGATGGACTCAGAACAGTCAGAAATAAAACTTGAGATCTTGGACCTAACACAATAGGTCTTGGAGGCTGTACAAGAGCCACAGAGATCAGATGTCACCCAGTGATTAGGAGAGGGAGGGATAATATCAAAGAGAAGGCAGGCCAGCTACGTTAAGAGGAAGAAAATTCCTTCGATTAAAGCCCAGACCTATGAGTCAGAAGCTCTAGTTTATACCCTTGGCAGAGCTGAAAACTTCCTGTGACATCTTCAGCAAATCCACTGTGCTCCTCAATACAATAGTATAATAATTCATAAGGACCAGAGCTTTAAATTAACTGGAGTTTATAGCCTGCTTGGAGCTCCCAAGGTGAAAAGCACTCTTACCTTACAACCCAGCAGCAAAACCCTCCTGCCACCCATCTGCTGCGCACAGCAAAAGCACTCCCAGTAGGATACCATACACAGTAATACTCAGGCTGATGTAAAACATGCTTTAGCACTTGCTACTTACTGCCATTAACAATAATGGCCCAGCATACTGCTTCCTCCTTTACTTCCTGTACCTTAAAGCCAGCTATATCCCACCTCATTCTTCATGAAGCGAAACTATTCCTATCATTATACCAGGTATATCCAAGTAAACAGGAAAAAAACAGAAGATTTGTTATCAGGTACCATGGGAAGGGAGAAGGATGGTGATTGGCAGTTTTGGCAGCTATGTAAATGGTGCCAGGCATGGCTATTTTGTTAACCACCTCCCTGTCAAGAAAGCCAGTTCCATGGGGATTCATATTTGGAGAAGTCTTTCCAACACACTGCTGGCTCTTATCTTGAGCTGACATTACATGCTGTTCATCACAGGCCATGACAGAAGTTTTAGCAGCAGCAGCAGCTGCCAGAGTAGCAGAATATTCTCTGGGGGAAAAAATAATAATAATAATAATAATTACCTTGAATAATATCAGTTGCTCTACAGCTTTTACCTTCCAGTTGGGGATATTTGGCTCTGAGCTGATGAAAGCACTTTCAGAGTATCAGCTGGAAGGAGTAAGGCATCCAGATGTATTTAACAGAAGTAAAAACCTATGTATGCCCTACATTTCTTGTCTGAAAGTCACCACCCAAAAATAGCTTGTGATCAAGTTATTTTTATTTAGAGAAGAGCCTGTGCCTTGAATTTGGATCCGAGTCCAAATTCCACTACAGTTTTGGACTGCTGTTAAGGTAGGATGCTCCATTCTGGCCCAGTTCAGAAACAGGATGACCAGTAAGGATGACCAGTATTCTTGCTTGCTTTGTTTTGTCTGTGTACGTGTCAAGGGTTCTTTGATGGTTCTGTATTTTTGGATCTGGAAATCCTGAAGAATCCTTAAAAAACACATGCACATTTTCTTTCTGCTTTCTCACATTTCTGAATGAACCCTTGAGCACAGGAGATTTCTTCTTTGCCCCAACTGGATATTCTTAAACATTTTATTACAACTTTCTGGTTCAGCTTTAACCACAGTGGTATTAACATAATAATTAACATAAATTTCTTGTAAAATCACTGTTAGTAAATTTGGATAATAACAAACTCTTAGGTATCTGGGTTTTTGCTGCACTGGGTACCCATCCTAGAGCTCTTGTTTATGCAGGAGGCTGACACAGCTCCACACACACCATTCCAGTTACTCATGTAAGAAACAAGCATTTTACGCATATTTTACAAACATGCTTTGTACAAAATACCCAAGTATGTATTCATCCCCAAAAAAACAAACCTGAAACAGCAGCAACGTTATCTGTTCCAGTAGATGTATCCAGCCCCACATGTATGCCTTGCCCATCTTCAGACCTGTAGGAGGCAATGCAGGAGCTGTCTGAGGCTGCAGACGTTCTGTGGGAAAGGCTGAAGCCTTCTTTTCTCCCCGTCCCTCCTTACTAAAGCCCATGGAAATGCAAATGCTCCCTCTTAAAAGTAAAGCAATGTCAGCTGGGTCAACTAACACCATCTTTGTCAGCACTGAAAACTATCTGACAGACTTCACCTGACAGATTAGGAAGACGTTGGACCACCTTTTCTAACAGCAGAGCAACGGGTACAGGAGCCATCAGCAGAGGGTTGGTAGCAAGCATCTGGAATGGCTGTAAGATCTCCAACCAGCTCAGCTGTTTGAAAATTAATGTCTGTCCACAGTCCTGTGGAACTGAGCTGGTACATCTTCAGACATCCTTACATAAATCTCCAGTGTACTCAAGAGATTTATGATAAACACTTGCTCTTTCCTTAACCTCCAGAACCTTTTCCACCTGCTGAATAACGTAAGATTCTTTCCCCTCAGCCAGCCTGTTCAATATCTATATAAAGCCTGTAGAGAAGATTCAGTGGCACCATGGACTGACTTGTCAGCAGTACACATATGACACCCATCTCTACATCATCTTCACCTCCCATGCAAATAACACCATTACCCAGCTCTTCAAGAGCTTGGCTGAGATCAGCAAATGAATGAAGAGATATTGGCAGAAGCTGAATCGTCACAAGAGCCTGGGCTGAGGATGGTAGAGGAAAGTATCTCACATTTCCATAATATCATTCATTCTCCATCACTGGCATTAAGACTAACTGGAGATTTAATGTTTATCTGAACTCATTCCTCCTGGAAACTCCGATAGCTGCTTCTGCAAAATCCTCAGTCCTTCACTACTATTTCTGGTCAGGTGACTTGCTAGTTTGAACTTGGCCCTTATGCCTGATTTCTACAAACATTTAGAAAAGATACCCTGTGCAAAAATGTGTTGGTCTATTTATTCAGCAACACAAGACCACCAAGCAAGCTTGAGCTGAGTTCTCTGCTCTGCTCACCACTCAGTCCCAGTTTAAATCAAAGGCCTTATTTTCAAAGCCTTCATCACCTTAGCAAAAAAAAATGTAAGGTGTAAGGACAGCCACAGTTATGTTGGAATCTGACAGTTATATTGCTCTGTAACAAAATAAATACTCAATTTGAAGGAATGTGCACCAGGGACAGAGGTTCCCTGGTGCCTAGGACATGACTACAGAGTCCTGACCAACTGCAGGAGAAAACCATAAATCTCAGAAGTCCAGAACAAAAGGGAAACTCCAGTTTTTCAGCCCAGCCTTCCCTTCTCTATTCTAATTGCACCAAAACCACCAGTACTAACAAGTAGTCCATGACTGGCAGGCATGATGAAGTCTGATTTCCAAGGGCACACTCCAGTGCGGGTTCTCCGGTGCCTGACAAAAGGTGACCTGAGCTGACAGCATCGTGATATTTCTAGCACAAACAAGCTCTCTCTTGTGCCTCTTCTTTTTAAAATGTTATAGGAAGTTCAGTTTGAAATTTCTGTTCTTTTGCCAAATTCAGTTGAAACTGACCAGCAGGCCCACACTTTTGGGGATGTGGGGAGTTAGGGCACAATGGATTCACATGCACAGACAAACACACAGCATGAATTAGAGATTGTTTTATTAGGAACCAAAGTTGGCACACCTAAAAAGTGCCCTATGTAAGATGTAGGAGAGAAAAAGAGAGAAACAAATGTTGAAGGTGCTTTGTGTTTGTTTTCAAGAGCTTGTAAAGTAATTAGAGGCAGATTCATAAAGTCACACATAAGCCTTTCAATAGAACAGCAACAGTTAGGCAATGAAAACCTAGAGAAAAATCACAAAAAAAAAAAAATCCACACCACAGTGCCCTAGGTAATCAGGTCTGAAACAACAACAACAAACTAAAATAAACACAAAAGCTGCTTTTCAATTATATGAGATGCAAAATAAGTCAACAAGTCTAGAAAATACCACTGAAATGCACCTGAATCTGCGTCCTTAATTTCTGTTTTCTTCAGCACAAAAATTAGCCTTGAAGAATAAGTCAGATATTTATTTCTGACAACAACTGGCAATACTTTTGTGTGTTTCAAATGCAAGTCCAAGAACCTTTTGAATGGTTAAAAGGTGTGTGAAGGTTGTAAAGCTCAGAAGTCTTGCCAAGGATGATACAACTTTGCTGAATTTGTTAGTCTTACATTACCATGAATTTTTCACAGTAACCATTCAACATGACATCTGCCTAAGTCTGTCCAAACCTTTGGGTTCATGTGACAGGGAAGAAGTGACCAGGCAAAACATCAGAAGTAGAAACGTGGAATCACCGAAGAGGCCCACTCAAAAGCTGTGCCACTGTGGGGTTATATCTTGCCAGGCTCTCCTGATGATTGATTCCAGCAGCAACATTTGGGTTGGCACACAGTGCCAATGAGTCAGCATTTTTAAGTTACAACTGAGAAAACAAGAAAGAAAAAAAAAAAAAAAACAGTTTTATTATTTGGTAAGGCAAGTAGCATCATAGTGTTTCCAAGCTTTAGTGCAAAGCAACCTCCTCCCCGTTCCCTCCCCAAAGCCTGCCCTATTTTCCTAAACTGTCGATTCATAAACCAGTAAGGGTGCTGCTTCTTTCTGCTTCGTATCCTCCGTCCTGCTTGCACATGTGCTCAGCCAGTAACAGGCACCCAGAGCGAAACAGGATTACGTTCCTCTGGTTTGGAGTGTGAGCACAGCCCTGGGTGGGGCTGCCGGAGGATCAGCTCTTAATAAGGTGTCCAATTTATAATCTAGCAGGGTGAGGAGCAACTGGATTTCACAATGAATAGCTCTTCTGTCTTACCATCTCCTGAGGCTGGCTGCCTGGCCAGCCTGCCTCATCCCTTTCTCTCTCTCTCTCTCCCGCAGATGTTGCTCTTTTACTAACTTTTTGCTGTTTCCCAGACTGGAAATATAAAGAGGAAGGAAAACAAGAAGTATCCACCCGTATCTCGTTGGAGACTGCAAACCGTGGTAAAATGAGCAAACTATCTGCTAGCTAGCTTAATAGGAAATAAACCCCTGCTATTTACTTATTCCAAGAAGGCTGAATTTCAACCTACAATCCTGCTCCCAGGGACTGCCGTGGTGCCAAGAGATGCCTGTATAAGGAATGCTCTGCACAACAGCCCCAGACGTGTGGGCCACCAGGCGCTAAGGCACGCGGCTGATGGGGAGAGAGGATCGGTCACACACTGCACAGCACAGAGGATGAGCGGAGGGATGTGGTTCCCAGACTAATGCTGCCTATGGTGCTGTCTTAAACCTCTCCCACTTAAAACCTGACCCTTTTAAAGGGCCTCGGACACTGCTTTCCACACGCACTGCCCCGAGATGTACCAGCCGCGCTCTCTGCGTCCTCAACATTTTTCCCCTCACAGATCAATATGGCCACAAGCCTTCTCTTCGGGGGGAGCTGAGGTTTGTCAGGCAGCGATAGCTATCCCGCAGGACCAGCAAACCAAGCAGCCGAGCAACCCCTGCAGCCACAACCAGCTGCTTTCTGCTGCCAGGAGGGCTGAGAGACGAGGCTGGGCCCGTTCCCCCTTGGGGCCGGGGAGCCTTTCGCTCTCCTCGGCCCCCGCTGTCCCCCCCGGCCGAGCGGCGGCACGGCGCAGCACCCTCTGGCGGCACTCGGCGGCCGGGCTTGGGAGCAGGGCCTCGGCCTCCTCTTCATCCGCGGCGACACCTGCTACACACAGAGCCTGGGCAGGGAAAGGCCTCAGCAGGGAGAGGGTTAGGTTCGCCGCGCAGCTGAGCGTGGATTTCTCCCCTCGCCGCCGTCCAAAGATTCACCCTGCCCCAAGAGACTTGCGCAGAGCCTCCCGCACCCCCGGGAAATACAGCTAATAGATTTCTTTGCCATTGTGATGATCTAACCGGGCCTCACAAAGCATAAATCCACAACGGCCTGGATTCAGGAATTACACCTGTGCTTCTAGACACCTATAATCCCCATTTCCGTCTCTACGCTGGCACTGCATTGTGTACAATGACTTGTTTCCCTCCACAGCACTTAAACAAAAATTAACTACGTCTCCACCTGAAAAGTCACCATCACTCTGTGCTTCCCCCCTTGCCAAAGAGCAGTGAAAGGTGATACCACCAGCCACCTGGTCAATCCTTGTCAGGGTAGGGGGCATCTGGCTCCCGTAAGATTTTTTATACAAGCAGTCTGTTTCCAGGACCGCTGCTGCTTCTGCAGCAGGATGCTGTTTTCAGGATGTGATTTAAGCTGAACTAACGATCACGGAAAAAGAAGAAGCAGGGAGCGTACACTCGGCTTCCTGGAAAAGACACCTGAGCTGATCCAAAGGCCTCCTGCAACCACAGCCCGTCCTCCCAGGGTGCTGCGGCTCATCCCAGCAATTGCCAGCACTGTGGGCTCAGGGGTCGTGGCAAGCCGTCCGCAGCTGGCCAGGGAGCCTGCCGAGTTTGAGCAGTGAAATGCGCAGTGTTTTCAATTAACAGCCTGCTCGGCAGCCACGTCGTAGGCTGTGAGAAATACTAAGTGTCTTAGGCAGCCTGTTGGTCCAGGCTGCTTGGGGGGGGCGCCATTCTGCCCCCATCCTCATGGGTTGCATCTGGGAGTGATGCAGGAGATGAAGAGCAAAAAAGGGACTAGCTTAGCTGGAGTTCCCGTTATGCCATTGAGAGAAAAAAAAAAAAAAAAAGATGTCAACAACTACGGGCTTAATTGTTTCTTCTCAAACAGATTGTTAGCTTATGTGAATCAGGGTAGCTCTGCTGAGTAAACCAAAGAATGGAAAGGGGGAGGGGGATAGCCTTGGGTTCAGAAAGACACAATATGGGTCTTTATCCACAGCAACCCCCTTGCTGCTGGGTCCTGAGTAACATTAACTTATTGCCACCACCCCCACCACCAAGAGATAGTGGCAGTAAGACAAAGAGACACAGGGTGGCAAATGGCCACGTTTCTGCAACCACCTCCATGCGAGGCCACCTGAAGAATCGGGCCTTGGCTCCCTGCAGCTTCTGTTCTTGCCCTGCTGCTAAGCCCTGTCATGAAACTGAACCATATAAAGCAAGGCTGATGAAAACCCAGAAACTTACTTTCTGAGCCAGATTCCTTCCTTGCTCTGGTCCACCTTACAGCCACATGCACCCTGGACTAGATAAAAGGAACAGGTATAAAGAAAACATGACTGCTTTTTTCAGCATCAGTGCCAGCTTGGAGTGTTCATCCAACGGCAGCCTTGTGAAATGCTGGGAAATCCCACCGCGAGCAAAAGAGAAAAAGCTGTGCTTTAATTTCAGCAAAACACTGCATACAGACAAAGAACGGGCGGTGAGTGAGTGATGCAAACGCGCCTAGTCGGATTTCTCCACTGGACCTTCAAGAGAAAAAGAGGTAAAACATCAAGCACAAAGGGCAGCCTGAGTTCTCCAAACACAAAATCAGGACAAGCCAAATCCTGTCCAATTGCACAACATTAAAGAGTGATTCTGTGCTCTCTTACCTTGTGTTAAGGCAACAGCAATGTTCTGACCTGCAATGATTTATGTGTAGTAAATTCATGCTCATAAACAAGTGAGAGGAACCAAAATCTCATGCCCTAATCCTTCCAAGCAAAACCAACCTCTTTATGGGCATGTAACATTTAGCTGAGCTAGCTGCGAAGGAGGTAATGTTTATCCTTATTTGAATACAATAAAAGACCAAAACAGGAGCAACAATGCTCAAAGAGCTGTTCTCCTTTACATGTGCAAGTAATGCTACAAATAAATAAATAAATAAATAAATAAATAAATGAAATTTGCTTCACATCCTTTACTAACATTAATTAATTTAGCCTGATGTCTCCCCAGCTGCACAGGTGTTATCATCCCCACTAAACAAATGAGCAAGCTGAGTAAGACAGACCTGGCCCTGTTTTTCTAAGTAGCATCTAATTTTCAGTGCACTTCTGTGTACAGGCAGCTTCTGTTAATTTTGGCTGGAGCTGTAAGTGATTAATACATGTGCAAGACAGATTCTGGGTATCTTAAGCTACAGGGCTAAAATTAAAGCCCAAGCCTGAATATGTGAACCTAAAGGACTTACCCATGGCCGGGCAAGACAGGAAATCTGTTGCAGGATCAGGAAAATAAGCCAAGTCTTCAGATTCCTTGGGGCTTGTCTCCACAAGAAACATAGGGAAGCAATGTAAAATTACAGCACGCCAACAACTGACTCCCCAGGTGGACCCTTCAGTGCTCACTGCTTTCAAAGAGCAAATTTTAACCCCTCTGTAAATTTATCCCTACACACACACACGCAGGCCCAGTTCTCGCTTACTGCTGAATACTGTGGCTCATTGCCACTTTCTAAACTGAAAGGTGGTGGTGACAAGAGAAGGATGTGGTGACTCAGGAGGTAGCAATAAGAAAGCCAAGGGTAAAGTTTCACTTTGATTTCAGCAGCAAAGCTCCCTGTGAAGATGCTCTTGGTTTGCAATCAGCAAAGCAGCAGCTCACCTGAGTTTCACGGAGGGGTAAGCCACCTCATGCTTGGTGTACACAAAGATTACGTCTCACCCAGTTTTAAGGCAGACGTGGACAAACCGAGTTGCTGTCCCCATTAGCAGGAGCACAATGGCAGCTCAAAGGAGGAGCTGCATGGTTTCGTGCTAGAAATAAGCAGCAGGTCTCTTTGCAGTCATCTCCCTAGAGATAATCTAACAAAGTCCACACAGGGGGCTGGGCTACAGATGCATGTCCTCCCAAGCTAATGTGCTGGTAGAAAAGGTTATCCTCCCAGCCTGTGGTTACAATCCCTTCAGATCTGCTTTGTTGAACTGTGCTTGAATGCTTCACACATTTTTTTCAGCCTGAATGGGGGCAGGTTAGCAGCGACCTAGTATTTTCATTTTACAAGCTACCCCCTCCATGCATGAGGGGAAGCTCTCAGCCCACAGCCTGCACCCTGGACCTGAAAGCAGCAGAAACCTCCAGCACTAGGGAAGAGCCAGTGATGGTAACTTCTGCCACAGCCTGCATGCATAACTGCTGCCTACATGCAGGGTGACAGTGTCCAAGGCGTTCATACTCAGGCTTGTCACACGCTGGCTTTCATGTGGAGATAAGCCTGCTACTAACACATCCAGCTTGGCTAACATTTTATGTATTGCAGGCATAGCTTTGCCATTTTTAAAATTCTCAAATCAGTGTGATATAGATTCACTGGCAAAAGTCAGTGTAGATGTGACCTGCCAAAACTGGTGGGTCCAAAGGAAGATATTCAACACATCCCAAGCTGAGCTAAGCATACACAGGCCAGAATTTCTGGCTGCCAGCCCATCTGTACAGAGGAACAATTGCAGTTGCTGTTGCAAGCGGCAGCATGCAGTGAGGGTGCCAGCCGACCACAAAGTGACCACCCAGGAGATGCATACAGTACACAGGCAGGCGTAAGGTCGCTTTATTGTCTGCTGACTTCAGTATAGTAGGAATACCAGAACAGACGTAACACAAAAACACATTTTTGCCATTTCAAGTTGCAGACATCCATCTGTTCAAGCTGAAGCGGAGCCCCACAGTATCACTGCCCTTCATCCCTCCCACACCCCCAGAGACTTACTTACACCCACAGTCCCATGACGCTGAATCAAGTGTTGGTGTAGCTCCACTCTAAAGATTTTTTTAAGGACTTTTGGGTTAAGAAAAAAACAAAAATCCATACATCCTCCCTAAAAAGCACTTATTTTCTTTTAAGTGGATCATTTCACAGACCAGGCTTAAAGGGCAGCTAGACAGACAGCTGAATCAGCACAGCCGATGAAGCAGTAACCTGGGGCAGCTGAAAAGAAACCGACCAGCGCTGCCGCCTCACTAAGCTGCAAGCTACAGCAGGACACCTGACTGTGGCCCAGCTCTTCCACTATTTTCCAAAGCATGTGTTTTTGTTTTGTTTTTGTTTTGTTTTGTTTTGTTTTTCTTCAGGTTTCCTAAGGAAAAAAGGTTTATGCAATTGCTCTGTCTGTCAGCCTTCCTGCAATCCCTTCCAAATCTTCTGCCCAATCTCAGGCAAATCTAAAAGTGTCTTGAACATGCAATGTCTCTTTAAACCACCAGTGTCTGTGCAGAAGCCCAAGCTGGTGTCCTCTGCAGGGAGAAATGCAAGAAAAACTCAGCTGCCAGCCAGTGCTCCTGATGAGCCAACACAAGAGTCTGGCCTACAAGTTTCAGAGGGACACAGAGGGTGCCGAGTTGGTGAATTGGACACTCACCCTAGGAAGGAAGGCTTTATCATTTTGATTGCTCATGCACAGCCTGATTTAATCCTGAGCTGGAAACTTTGAGCATGAAGAATTCAGCGTGTGCTGAGGTTTTAGAATGCAGCATCCTCTCCGAAGTTCCTTCTGGAAACTGTTGAGATGTGGTTAGTGCTTTTAACTCTGTTCAGTTATTTCTGTATCAGACTATCATAAGATTAATTGTCTGAACAACACCAGTATTATAGCCACGTTTAGCACAAAAAAAAATTAAAAAAAAAAGTGATATTTTCTTCAGTGCAAGGACTCAGATGTACCATTTGCACAATATGATACCTGATGCTGTATTTATATTGCTTAAATGTGTTTTCTGGGGGTGCTCAAGACAAAGATGAATTCCGTCTAACATGAGAGGAAAGAAATAACTTGCTATCCAGATAGGTTGTTCACTGAACTATAAATCAGGGAGAATAACCATGCATACTGTATTTCTGCCTATTCCCACAGCCTCCCTCTTGTCATCACAGAGGTCTTTAGTATCCTGAAATACAGCTTGACAATAAAAATTAATTGAAAGTGTGCTAGAATCATTGACTTTTGGAGTTTCACAGTTTGCCCATCCTTAAATAACTCTGGTTATAAAATCCTGTTTGTGCTACAATTCCTTGGCTCTCTGCCACGTAGCATGTACAGAAATCAGCAGTGTGTGCAGCAGGGACTTAGCCGGCTATATGAGTGCACATAATGGACTTTCTTCTTCTTTAGCTCAGCAGCAAAATACTTACTCAGATCTAGAGACCGGTTATAGTCCCAGTGGTGTTTACTCCATGTAATTAGCAGTATCAAGTGTGTTGTCTTTTGGGTAGTCTGATTGTTTCCATATGCACAAGTACCTTCGGTGAATGCACACAGGGCAAAAGACAGACAACGCTCAAAGCGCACACAGTGCTACGGGAAGCACATATGTTTTAAATATATTATCTCTGCAATTAAAAGGAGATTATAAATTGGTCATATAAATCTTCAAGAACAGGGTCAGCAGAGAAAGGAAAAGATCTCCTTTCTAAGCATGCACTATGCCTAGGTAAGAGCTCGCGCTGCAGGTCCCGTGATGGGCCAGACATTTCCCCGCTTGCCTACCAGCAAGCGGCATGGATCAGGCTCGGCTTGGCTCAGGCCAAGCTGAAAACCTTGCTCCCAAGCCAGGGCGCATTGCTGCGGGCAGAAGGCTGCTGGTGCTGTGCTGGGGCCCGGAGGAAGATCATCCGTGTTTGTGGTGGGGCGTGCCTGGGAATGCTGCGCAACATTAATCTTAGGGGCAGGTACTTGTTGAAATTCCAGTTCGGAGGGAGATGTCTGAGGCAGAGCTGGGCCTTGCCTTCACAGCTGAAAGAGGTGTGCTTTTTAACCTCAGGGTAATGTTTCTGACCTATCTCGAGGTAAAAGCGGTGAAGCCAAGGAGCTTCAGCTCTCCTGCAAGGCAAATGAGGCAAGGTCAGCACCCCAAATGGGGGTATGCTGCTGGCCTACTTCACCACAGCAGCAGCAGTTACAGCAAGGTTAAAATAAAAAATAAAAAAAAAAAAATCCTTGAGAGCAGGAAAGACAGGCCCTTACATCTGTTTCGAAATTAAGGGCATAAAAGGTGTTTTGTCTCTCATTTTTTTTTTTTTTTTTTTTTTTTCCTCTTGTTCTCCCTCTCCCTTCTCATACTCCCCCACATTGCTCCATCCTCCCCAGCCATGCTCCCTTGCCCTGGCTCCCAGACTTGTGCCCCGCAGCCGGCTGTGCTGCTGGGGGACATGGGGAAGGAGGAGAGGCAGGCAGAGTGATTCCTGCTGCAGCCTGGCTGCTCTGGCACTGCGGCGCCCTTCATGGCTCTCCTCAGGGTCCTCCCGGCGCCGCTCACTGGGGCAGGGCCACTCCAGGCCTCACCTGTAATTGCAGCACGCCTCGTGCTTCAGGGAACGCTGTTCTAGGCTGCTCCCTCATGTGCCTGCTGTTAGGGCTGGGGGGGGGGGGGTCTGAAGAAAGGTGATCTTAAGTAACAGCCTCAGGATGCTCCCCGGCTCCTGCCCTTAGTGCACCCCAGACTGTGTGCTGTCCCTCATGCTACCTTGCCAGCCTGGGGCTGCCTGCTGGCTGCTTTCCTCCAGTCCTCCCAAAATCTGCTCAATATGCGCCCGTTCTGCAAATGGTATTTCAGTACCTGTCCCATAGCGAACCACTGTTTATTTATAAAAAGGATTCATCAAAGGAGTCTTCTTGGCCAGGATATTATAACTTGAGACTTCATTGCAGCAGATACGGTAAAGATCTCACCTTAAAATTTGCTTTGCAATACAGAAAGTACACCTTCAAACTTGAGCATTTGTAGCTACATTTACTGTCTGTACCAACCTGCATCATACAATTTCACTCTTCAAGCTCTAGGAACTAGCACAAAAAGCTCTCAAAACAAGCTCTTTAGTTAATAAATCCTCATGATAAATTACTACAAAGCAATATTTTATATATTTTATATATTAGTTATTATATTATTATATATCTAGATATGTTAGCTATTGTAGCTGATATATAGCTATTTTCTATAGCTCTTCTTGGAAATATTATGCACTTGCTGATTTGGACAGGATTTTTGTAAATTTAGTCAGAAGTAGAGATTCCGTATAGAAAAGGGCTTACACTGATCATTGAATACATTTCATTAAACAGCCTAACAATTTGTTTTGGTCATGTCTTCTGACATTAGTGATGGGGATGTTAGTATTTCAATAATAAGCTATCAAACCATATTGCAAAGAGTCACTGTTTGGTAATTTCTTGAAAAGTTTGACTAGATGAAAAAAGGTATTTGTGCCTAATCAGAAGCGTATTTGATCTCAAACACAAGATTTGGTTATCTCAGTGAAAAATACAGCATCCCAAATTAAAGTTTAGTAGTTTTTACACCTATCATTATTGTCTCTCTGTTTCATATTTTCTTGTTTTTCTCCCATCCTTTTCTAATTATTCTTTGCCCATTTCCACTTCAGTGTTTTTCAGTGACAACTGAATGTCATGTCATGCAGTGCTGTCATGGTCACAATAGATGAAGGGAAGCCCACTGTATTCACTCAACCTGAAAAAAACATCACTGGGGAGCACAAGAACATTGGTGCAGTCTTTTATCACTGCTAACACCCCTGCAGGTGGGGAACTTTTCCCTTGCACACAGTGAGCTTTGAGTGTGAACTTGCCCTTACACAGAAATACCCGAGGAAGGTTTAAAAACGATGCTTCAGGTACTGCTGCCAGTTTAGTATTGGCCGTACACAGCACAGCGCAAGCTAATTTAAAGCTTAGGTAAATAATAGTTAGATGTGTTTTAGGGCCCTTTTATGTGTGAAACATTAGGTTAATAAGAAGTACAAACATTTAGTTCAAATTTAATAATTCAAAAGACAAATGTACTACATGTTCAGTATCTAGAACACTTATATTTACATTTATAGAGAGAATCTGGAAAACCACCTTTTCCATGGTGCTGGAAATAATATACTGCTTGTGCGTCATGTTATTTTGAGTCATTATTAATCTATTACTCAACTATTTTTGTTAATTTGGTCCAGCTCTGAAGATTTAGGGTGATGTTGAAGATTAAGGCCCCCAACTCCACGGAGGCAAGCATGTGTGTACCATGTGCTCAAGCACTTACAGGAGCAGAGCAGAAGTATGTATCAAGTCCAAACTTGAAAACAGGTGGTTTTAAGTTATACAAGCACAAAGAGCAGTGAACTTTTTTTTTTTTTGAGCAGCAGCTTTTATTTTTTTGTGTTCAGAAATTGAACAGCTATTTTTATTTCCGTTTCCACAAAAAAAAAAAAGAAGAAGAAGAAGATGATGATGATGATGAAGAAATAAACAATCAACAACAACAAGATAGCAGTCTGAGAAAGAATCTCGTGAAGTCTAGAGGCAGCTGTACGACCAAGGCTGTCCCCACCACACGCAAGCAGCGGATCAAGGCCTGTGGCCCTGGCCAGGCCGTGCTGTGGCTCCCGGGGAGAACTCTGCAGCCCACTGGCATTGGCAGCAGGTATTTTGAAGTAACAGAACAACAACAACAACAACAGCAAAGGCATTCATTAGCATCTCTCGTGAAAGAAAATCCTCTTTAAAATAAATAAATAAATAAAAGGGCCATCCCACCCTGAGCAGCGCTTCTTAACAACGCCACGCTCTGAGGGGAGCGACGCTTCCCAGCTCTGCGGGGGGGGACAGGAGGGGACAAGATGGGGCCAGGCAGCACCCTGCCTTCCCCTCCAGTCAGCCTCCCCAGCAGGGCACCCCACAGCTTGGTGTGTCCTGGTGGTGGGGCTGAAGACAAGCCCTCACCAGCTCCTGCTGAGACCCAACACCCCCAAGGGGGTTGGGGGCTGCCTTCTCCTTGCCTGGCCTGTCCTCACCCTGAGGGTGAGGACAGGTCGGGCTGAGTGCTGCAACCAGGCCTTGTCGCCCCTACACACGTTTAGCCACCCCTAGGCCTTGCGAGGCTTCTGCGCCTCCAGCCTGGGTGCAGTCAACAGGCCTCACCCATACACGCCCACCCTGAGCTTGTCTGCGCACCCTGCAAGCATACAGGGCTCTACATGGCCTCACAAGGCACAGGGCGGCCTGTGGAACAAGGCTGGGGATGTGTGGGGTGCCCTGATGGTGGGGCAAGGGGAGGTGGGGTTTGGGGGTTCACGTCTGCCCCGAGACGGGGTGAAATCCCTCATGACTGTGGGGAAAGAGAGTGTCGCTCGCAGGGTAACAGATGGGTGCCGTGAGCAGCCATCAGGATGCAGAACCAGCCCTCCTCTTACTCACCTACCTGCCTGCCACGGGTGGGGGGAGGTTTTGCAATATCTGGGGAAAGGGATGAGCCCCAGGAGGATAAGAGTGGGAGAGGAATGGCGAGGTTACATAAAGGAGGTGGGCGAGAGCAGGCCAGTCAGACGTGCACACTGAGGCTAATCCAGAGATGAGGGGATGGCAGAATAGGTACTGGGAGAGGAAATGAAACACACTCCTAGCCTTTCACGTACCCACCAGGGAGAGGAGGGAGGGGGGGACAGCCTTACGCTGTATTTGGTGAGGGTGCCTGGACAAAAGAAAGAAGCACTATCACTGCACGTACAGGGCAGGGAGAGGGAAGATGTCCCCTCCACGCCTCGCTTGCAGCGGAGGTTTGCTGTTCCCTCCCCACATGCTGCTGGAGAAATCTGCACTTCTGCTGCTTGCTAGGAGACAGCACACAGCTCAGTGGCTACGAGTGTTATGAGGCTTGCTAAATGGAGACTCCTGCTGCCCCGTTGGTTGCTGCTGTGCTCTCCGAGGGAGGAGGAGATGGAGGAGGAGGAGGGAGGGATGTGAAAGTGGGTCAGGAATGTAACTAGACTCTGCCCCCCTTGTTGCAGGCACAGGCGGCGCTGCCTTAGCGATGGAAAGCAGGCATTTCACTGTTGATGTTCCCCAGTCATACGGCTGACGGTTACTAGGGGATCCTGAAGGATGTGTTTCCCTGTGACCCTTTGAGAAGAAAAACTTAGTTGCCGCAGTAACCAAGTTTGGCTTGGATGCAATGATGCAGTAAATATCATAGGTGAGCCTTGCTAATGGAGGAGGAGGAAGCTGAAGCTGCATAGGCTGGATAACTCTTGCAGGCAGCTCAGAAAACATTTTTTAAATGTCCCAACAAACTGTATTACTTAAGTACATGCCTTGCATTTCCTGCTGCAGTAAAATGTTCAGATCTTATCCCCTATGTATTGTAGACTACTAAGAAAACAGAGAGAGAAATAAACTGCCTTACTGCTGTAGCAGGAGGTGCAGAGCTCACTCACAACTCTGCAGTAGCACAGCCCTTTTGCAGAATTGGGATGTAAGTAATTTTTGTTTGATGGCCTTAATTTTTTGAAAGTAAAAGGGTGTTAAGGAAGGTGAATGCTGACTGAAAAAAAAATTGCATTCAGCTTCTTTCAGTATCACTATTTTAGATTAAGAATTTTCAGTATTGTTACTTAGATTAACAGAGAGAATTCTTCAACCCTGCTCCTATAGGAAATCTTCAAACTAAATACTTTCAAAGTGGAAAACAAACTCAAAGAACAAGCAAAAAATAATTCAGCTTGAGGCCCAGTCACACAGCGTCATCTCTATTCCCTCCAACTTTTGTTGCCATATTTTCATCTTCCTTTTACAGAGAAACGGGCATTTATTCACAGGGGTGGGGAATTGCTTTTCAGAGTGAGAAATAAGAACTGAAAAGAAACACAGAAGGCAGATACTGTGATATATCATTTTCTTCTTTAACTGTTTTCCAGAGTTGTGCTTTTTTCTAAAGCACTGGTCTTCTGAAGAAAATCTGTGCTGCTGTACGGTGGGGCCAGTTCTGCTGGTAGCCTGAGCATCAACGGGGGAGAACAGAGCTGGCAGACCAGCAGATGCATCAAGAGCTAGAGACACACCAAATATGTCACTGTAGGCCATGCAGCACATAGGTATGCACCCTGCCGATGGATGAGGGTATGCGTGTACATTTCTATGGGAACAAAGTCACCGGAGTAAACTGGGCAGCTATTCCTTTGTTACCTCTTTGAATTATTTGTCAAGGAGGTATTGCTATAAATAAGACAAACATCCCTTTAGCTTCATTCATCTCTGAAAGCTGTTCAGTTTTTAAAAGCATCTATGCACTATAATTTGTGGACATTCAAGGATGCACAGTGAATCTTACTGTTCCACTTTTTATGTGGGATAATTTGTGAAGTTGATTTCCCAAATAATTTGCTACTGGCAGCTACATTTAATAATGAAAGTTATGTAGAAGTAAGCAAAATGTGGTGAGATATGACTATTCTAATGTAACATTACTCCTGCTTTAAGAAAACAGTAGGAACTGATAATGATTGAAGTGCTGCGGGGCACAAAGCTCTTAAAAAAACTCAGTGGCCAGCCTGGGTGATACATCATAGATGAATGTAGCCTGGAAAATATTTAGGCAATCTTTATCCAGTTTTAAGATCAATAGTTGCTTTGGTATTTTATGCTTTTTTTTTTTTTTTTGTAGACAAACATTATCTGTTTTTGTCAACTCCCCTGGCAATGTAGAAGACTCAGTGGACACAGTCTTTCATGCCATCTATCTGCACAGGCCCCTGCTTCTGTGCAGTCTTGCAGATCTGGGCAGGGGAATCCCATGAGGATCCCTCATTACTGGATGAAAACGCAATGTTAGAAAGTTTAATCTTTTGGGACTGCAAGATAACGTCTTGATGGTCCTACCTATTACCAGCAAATTTCCACGTGTTGAGGCAACCTAGTGAGCTGGGAAAACTAAACATGATGGGGAAGAACTGCTTGTCTTAGCAAGCATTCCTTCACTTACTGGTAGGGAGGGCCTGATTTCATTGTTTTGCTGGGCCTTTTTTATGCCCCTCTAGACAAGCAAAGGGCATGTTAAGCCTTATGGAAACAGTCACGAGAAAATCCTCCTGTGCTCAGTGTGGGAGCACGGTCTTTCCTATCTTTTTCCCTGCACCCCTTTCTGTAGGGATGCATGGTGCGGTGTGAGGAGGGAGGTGTGGCCAGCAAGTTGGTGCTTTCTAGTTATTCTTGGCTCTGGTAAAGGCCTTTCAATTCAAGGGTAAATAGCAGGGACCTTGACGCTGCTCTAAATCTGCATTGCTGTCTTGATCATTGTCTGTGATCCCCAGAAGGACTGGATAATATGGCAGAGCATGACACACAATTTAGGTATAACAGAGAATTAGGCCTTTGAATGGGAGTTGATTGTGGCATCTAAGAGCAGTTCTTTACTGGTAAACTTTGTGCATGGGCCTAGTCTGCCATGAGAGGCTTGTTAATGCAAAAGGATGGAAAAGGAAATACGGAGAAGTTTCGGGTCTGCTGCCTGAGTCCATCTGCAGAAGTATTTTTGCTTTGTTTTTGCTTTAACTTTTATACTGAAAATTTAGGAGGAAAAAAATCCTGTTTAAATAGGCCTTTTTCTAGGTGTGCTCAATCAAGTCTCCTGGTTATTACAGGGAAAAGACATGTATGAAGTTTTACCAAATCATGTTAACAGGCTAGTGTGCGTAGTTATACCTCTTTTCTCGGTAATTTTAGCATGTTTGGGCTTCTAAAACCATCATTTCCAACACAGATGATAATAATAATGAAAGTTGTTAGCTTGTCTTGTTTCCACCTTGCAGGGGAACTATTTTGCATCCTACTAAAGTGTCTGACTGGTTTCAGGGAGAGAATAGATTGGGCCCTACTAAAATAGATTTAAAGATTTGGCCACGTGCTATTTTTGGAGCTTTATTTCCTTGGTTAATATCTTGTTCTTGCCAGACTGAATTGCAGAAACTTCTTTGTAAGTGGGATGAAACAGTAACAGCAAAGGTATGATCCCACACCATGCTGAATAGGGACCTCAAAGCCTATTACCATTTTAATGATGGCATTGTTAAGCAAAGTAGTCTCAAGATGAAATCATTTACTTCATTAAGAAAAACATGCTATTTGTTGAGTGTTTTACCTTTAGCTACCAAAATACAGTAGTGTCTAGCTTTCTTTTGAAACTCACACATGCTGTTTCAAAGCTTTTTGCAGCTGAAGATTGTCAGCCGCTCACTGTACTTACAAAACAGGTTTAAAAGCAGACACGGTTAACAGGATGTGACATAGACTCTGTTCAGAGCAGTATGTGACACATCCCTGTACTTTTCTAATACCTTTCAAAGAGTCTGTTTAAGCTTGTAATGCAACAACTCTCCTTAAAGTTTGAGTTCAGCAAGAAGGTCTTAATGAAGGTATATTCCATATGTATCTTATTCAGAATTATTTCAGCGAACTTCTGCTTATCAGTACTGAAAAGATGTGTTAAAACCAGTCCGACAACTTTTTTTTCGTAACGCCGTGTGCTGGAGGGCCTTGAGAAAACAGTTTTGAAACAATATCAGAGCTGAACTAGTGAAATGCTTTGAACAAGAAGAATGTTCATTAAACACATTTCCCTGATTTTTGTAGCGTCCCAAACAACAAAAGTCAGGTATTTAATGATTTATAGCCCCTTTTCCAGTCAGATGCTTCAGAAGAAGTTCGGAAGATTTGCATCTTGCAAGTAAGAACATGGTGGACTTAAAATGTTTAACCTACACAATTTTTTCAAAACTTTAGCCATGAATTTACTGGATCCTGTTTCAAAACATGCATATAAAAGTCTTAATTACCCACCCAGCTCCCCTTATCTTAATTCACTGTAATTCAGCCAACACCCACGGGAGAGGCTATGTAGTGACTGGACCACGGGAAATGTAGGTTTTTGTACTTCATCAGAAACAGTCACTGTGGGATAATCCTCCTTTCTCTGAGTTCTCATTAACTAGAACTCCTTGAAGTGAAAATAGGTTTCATTGCCCAAGGTTGTACTCTTTGCTCTCCCCCAAAAGGGCTGTCCTTCAGGTCACAGGGCTGTGCATAGGTCCTCCCACACCAGCCCCAAGCAAATGAGTGCCTGGCAGATCAGCTCCTCTGCAGCCACCTGGCAATGCTCGCTCTGCTCTGTAGGGTTGAGGAGGAAGGACATGGCTGGATAAGGCCTTTGCAAAGTGTGCTAGCTTCCTATTTGCTTCCGCTTTTCCAAATGGAAATTTTTCAGTACTTCTCATCACCCCTTTTTTGATGTGTAGCAAAACATTTCAGGTCAGAATGGGTTACTCAGCACCTCTGAAAAACATAGTCGCACTGTACATGGCTTGCTCTGAAAAATAAGAACTGAGTGGCATAGAAAAATAGAACAGGATTTAGAAGAAATTGCATATGTCAGTTTTCAGGATATGTGCATGAAAAATGATGCAAACAAGCAGTAGCATCATGTTAGAGCATGGGGAGCTGGGTTTAATTTAGTCTGAAGCATACCAGCTCAGACTAAAAAAAAAGTTTTGCTAAAGGTGGAAAGCATTCCAGTGCAATCAGTCAGTAGTATAAAAATAAAAAATAAAAAAAAAATAAAAAAAAATCAAGGCATTGAGAGAAATGTCCACCTTGTGTTATTACAAAAATATAGGGTCCAACTCTGGAAATGTACATCTTGTGTCATTATATAGGGCCCAACTCTGGAAATGTACACGAGTCACTGGAGATGCTTCCTAAAGTAGCTAGCCGGCAGAGAATAGTAAAGGAAGAATCTTTACATCCAGGGCCGTGTTTTGAAGAGCTGCAGTTGATGGTGCTTCCTCCTAAGCATTCCCAGGAGCTGTGTCTATGTATGCTTTGGTAAGTAGAGAATAGATGGTGGATCCTGGTATTGACACGATCATTTACACATGCATCTTGGTATTTTCTTTGAAGTCTTAGGTAATAGCAAACACGAGTCTCTGTAGAGATGACTTTTGCAACACAGGAAACACCTGTACACCCTCTTCAAATTATTTCTCTGTGTAACAAACGCACACCAGAGCTGCTGTGTCACAGGGCCTTCTCACCCTAAAAGCTGGGGTCAGGAGCTACCTCAAGAAAAAACACCGGACAAGGCAAAATCTTTTCCCTAAGCCTTCCCTCCTCTCATCTCCCACTCTGTTTTAAGTTCTGACTCTCTGCTTTTTTCTTCTGTGTTCCTCAACCCCCAGCTTGCTTTCATAAAAGCATCAATCCATCACTCCCTATATTTATTTCTGTATGTATTCCTGAGTGGCCAGGGAACAGCAGATTCTTCTTTATTACCAGTGTGCGTGGACTCCAGCTACAGTCTGGTTTGCATTCAAAAGCTGTAAAAGTAGAACTGTATCAGTCAGTGATGTGACTTCTGTAATTTCTAATTTTTTTTTTTATTATTATTATTTTAACATGGCTATATGGCTGACAGCTCTCTTCCTCATTTAATGACAGCCAGTTCTATTTCCTGTGCTAAAATGAGCGCTACTGATATAAGCAGGCCGGGAGCTGGGAGAGGTGGCTCTTATTCCTGGCCTTTCTACGTCTTTTTGATTAGTTCCCCTCTCATTGCTTCAGTTCCTTCAGCTGCAGAACGAGGCTCACAAAACTGTCCTTTTTATTGTAACGTACTTTAAGATTCATCACGAAGAACATGACATGAAATTAGGCAGCAATAGCTGCTGCAGAAGTATTAACACACCATTATCGCTGCATGAGGGAGTTCTGGCACATTGTATTAGTATACATGAAGCAGCAAAACTTTTTTCACAGTTAGCATCTTCTACTCTTCAACCTGGCAAGGGTACAATAGCATCTTAGATAAGAAAATGTTTCTGCAGTGTGATATCATTACTGTGGTCTTCTTATGATTTTGTCAGGATCCTGGCAGAAATGAGCATCAGGTATTTGCAATAAGGCCAAAAAAAAAAAGAAAAAAAAAGCAATTTCTCTTTTAACCAGTTATTAACCTTGAGACAGTCTATATTTACAGGGAGGTAGTTAAGTGTCTTAAGCATAGTATCTCTTCCTTTGATCTGTGAAATCAGTGTGGTTTCTAATAAGTTCAGTGTTGTTATTTTATTATGAAGTGCTACTGTATGTCTTCCAGTATTTTACAGAAAACTGATAGTAAGTGAACTACACAGTTCTGGAATTCCTTACAGTTTGGTATGTCAGCATTTCTGTAACTTCATGTGCTGCAGAGCAGGACTAAGAAACTGCTCTTGGAGGATGTAGCTATCATTAGGTGATTCAGTAATGGTTTGATAAGCATTTAGACCTCTCAGCCACACAGCCTGATTTTCTCTCTGAAGAAACTCAATGCCCAGCTTGACATTAAGTTTGTTTTATGATAAGCTCAAAGTAACTTGGAGTGAGAATCCATCCAACTAAAAATAAATTAATAAATTTGTTGCACTGAATCATGGGCCAGTACAAAACTTTGATACCAAAGGCTCTGTTCCTTAATCTGATGAAATCTTAATGAAAAATCTTTTATTTTGTTTTCAAAGTAACTAAAATGCATGTGCATGTTTAGGGTTGGTATTTTTCTGGAAGGAAAGTAATTGCGTTGCACCTTCAACCTCCCCCAACCCATCCCTTAAAATAAATTAAAAAAAAAATCCACCAAAGCAGCAGGATGTAGAAGCTGTGCAATGATTGTATATGTTGTATGTTTATTAATGTGACAGTGAGCCTCTTCATCCTTAGAGCGTTTTTGTCCCCAGGTCCTGTAACAGCCTCGCACTGGGTCAGACACCCGTTTTGTAAAGAATGCCCCAGAAAGCACTGTGTGGGTGATGTTATAATGCTGTATATTCCTACAATAGAGCAGTGTGTCTGCGTAATGGTATCAGGAATTTTGCTTTGGAGAGTTAATGTGAATACCAAATGATAAATAAAATGCTGAAATGAAAAATAGGCCCTAAAGAATGGAAAGCATTGTAATAAGACAACATTTATCTTTCTGACCATGGGCCCTCTGAAGTCTGCAGAAAGGGTTTATGGATGAGACATGACCAGCAGAGAGCACGCAGGATCATTGTTAAGAGCAGATCACCGGAGTTCTGTAGAGACCCTGTCACAAAACACAAGCCTATTTAATGTTCAAGATAATAATTCATAAAGCATGAACTGTGATATTCAGAAGCATTTGGCAAACATCTTCTAATATTACTGGATTGTTTAAAGATGTTTGCAGGTCACATTCACAAGCAGATGTCTTATCTGGTATTTTTTATACGCAGTATTTTTAACAACTCTTTTGGCTGTTACCTGTGCACTACCTCTTTCCCTTCATAGACAGCTAACTCCATCCTCTCATTTTTCTTGCATAATGGCTATAGAGAACAGCCTTTTGGGGAGGTCATTTTGTTATCCTGTTTGCAAATCCTTATCTAAGGTGCCTGATAATCAAAGAAAAAACTTACTAATCATATATGTTTTGAAATTATCTAAATAAATAGCTCTTACCTTGTGACACTCTTCTTTAAAGTTCAACCCATTTCTTCATTATATTATTTGCATTCCTGAAAGCCTTTTCTTTCATGTTCATGGTAACCTTCCTATCTCCCATTAATTGCAGTGGCCTCCATCACTTTTCCCGACCGTTTAGAATCTGTTGGGAAGAATTCAGCTTGTTTTCTTATTGTAATAGTTTTTCAAGTGTTTCAACATGCTGCAGCACATTGGACAAATTGTAGAGGATTCTCAATGAACACTTCTTCCCAAGCTTCATTTTTAAACTAACCTCCTGGTATTATTATGATAAGTAGATTTGCTTTGGATTTTTTCTGCAAACTTTTGACATACAACTCTTTTACATCCCAAATTTTTCACTTAAATGATTGAGCATTGATCAAGCCCTTCTTGCAAGGGTTTCTTTGAGTCAAAGGTGTCTCATTCAATATCCCAGGAGTTTGGGCAGTTACCTGAGATGCAGAAGAGTGTTTCCATTCATAATCATTCCAATTTTCATCAGAGATCACACAACTAGTTATATGTGTTATGCCATTAAACTTTTAAATGGAATGACCATAGTTCGGCATCTAACTCATACTCATGTGCTTAAGTTTAAGGGTTGTTCAGAAGCCATCGAAGTAATGAATGCACTCAATATCTCTGAAAATCAGGCTATGTAGGCACCTAGAAAACATAGAATCAAATATCTAACAGCAGGCATCCTACCTGAAAAAAAATGCTTGCCTTTTATTTTCTAATTAATTGAATATGGCTGAAGTATTGGTTCCCAGCAGAAGCACAGTGCATGACTTAATGGATCTCTAGCTCATTCAGATATGGTAAATCTGATACATAGGTTTATGTTGTCCAGCAAATTTCGTGTCTTTTCTATTTCAAAGCTAAAAAGTGGTTACTAAATTCTGTAGTCTGATTTTCAACATATTTGTTTCATTTTCTAAATTCTAAAAAATCTGTTATATTCTGTAAAATTTGGGGAGAAATGGCAGTATGTGTTGTGCCATGATGTATTTTACTGATCCTGAAAGCTTAGTTTAGGCCCTCCTAATTACATGAAGTTCCCTCTTCTCACGTAGCCCTGGGATAATTGGGTGGTATGGCAGCCTAAAGCCTTTGGGATGGTAAAATAATCATGCATTAACCCTATAAACATGCTCTTGCTTTGATGTTATCACCACTAGCTGCTAGCTGAATAATTACAGTTCCCTTGTGATCAACTTTCATATGATAAGCGTGATAGCAATGATAAAAAAAAAGGTGAAAAAATTGCAAGACACTCGACATGTTTTTAGTTTATATGATGAAAGTACATCAATTTATTGAAACTGATGTGGAGGGTGCCATGTAATTAAAGCTTTTGGTCCCCATTTTGTTACTGCAGGCAAACAGGGCTTGCACTCAATAGTGGGGAGCAGCCACGGGAACTGGTTGTGGCTCTCTGGCTGAGATAAGTTTATGCCGTTCCCTTTGGCAAATCATTGTCTTTTTAATTCCTCAACGCTTTGTTCAAAGTACAGCTGTGTTTCAATAATAACTTATTTCTGTATAATTCCAATTCAGTGGTTTTTATTACATATGCTGCTAACATTTTCACACGAGTACTCCAGCTGTGCACCAGTTCTCTGCAGTCAGCACTAACCCAAAATCATGCCAGGAACTGTTTCTATTAGTTTCTGTGTTACTAAACCTTTGTATGCTGAACTGTATGTACACTGCTCTCATTTCATTTTCTCTTCATTCCACTGTTGTCCTGGCTCTCCAAACCTCTTTTTTTTTCATGTTTAGCCCGTTTGCTGCCACAAGCTTTTGCTGCCGTTCCTATTTACACACAGCATTATCCAGGTAACTAGCTTTAAAAGAACTGTCCATTTCCAGATACGAAATCTGAGCCCGCTCTTTTCTTTCCCAGAGTGGTTGAGTAATGTGGTGTTTGTAATAGGACGGGACTAATGATACCAGCTCTACTTAATCACCGCATGCAAGTAAGCACAGTGTGCATTTCCTCTGCTTTGCTGTGTCAGTAACCAGGAGTCTAGACCAGAAACATCATCTGCAGATCTGTCTTTAAGATTAAGCCAAGAAAAGTGTGCAGACTGTGGTGAATCGTGCCCGTTGGCTGGTGGGTTGAGGGTTTAACAACTAACACAAAAACAAGTATTTTTATTGATTAAGTCTGTGCCCAGAGAACGATGGAGAAGATCTTCTGAGGTGAATCATCGCCACTTATAGCAGAAACCACAGTTCAGAATTTCATGTCTTTATCTGTTCTTTATTACATGTGACTATAACCATAGCAAAGCCCCAATAAATACCAAGGAAAAATGAGCAGGAAAAGAAAAGAAGAGTTACTTTTCAGTTTGAGAGACCTTTAATGCAGTTTTCTAGCTGTGTGTGTGCATGTATAGGATAAGCAGTTGTGGAGGACATTGGTGTCCTTCAACAGATGGTATTTTTGCATGTGGACCACTGCTCAGAAGACAGTAGGGAGAATTCATCACATTCATTTTTATGTGTACTTTAAATCAGGCTTTGCATCCGGGTCTCTAGAGGTAGAAAGCCAGTGCTCCAATCCACTGTGCTACTGGGTGCCTTACTAGTGTTCTCCTTAGTCCTTCCCTTGGGTTGTCTTCTGTATAACGCTTTTTCTAGTGGTTAGGCTCCACCCTTAGGCCTTTTCTTGTTTATTTCTTTTCATTTTACCATTTTTTTCAATAATTTTGCTAAACTATTCAGACTATTCATTTGCACTCTACGATATATTTTCAGCTACTTCTGAGGGCAGAATGGTATAGAGTAAAAGAGGCAGCTTAATCAAACAAATTTGGAAGGCCACTGTGAACTGAGTACATAAGATTGTTCATAAAATTATTAAAGGAAGACTTTTTGCAGTTGCCATTCAATCAAAAGTAATATCTGTGAAGACTATTTCACCAATGACATTAGAGAGCCACAGCAGTGTATTATCAGTTCACAACAGGTTGCAGGAAAAATTTTGTATGACTGTTAGGACATCAGGATGTTCTTATAGGTATTAATCCCAATTTAATCCTTTGCTGTAGGCACGTGGGCCACTGATTGCAAGCTGAAAATGTGGACTTCAAATGTCTTCTGCCCTTCGTAGTTACTCGGAGTTCTGTTGAAGAAGGCACAGATGTCTGTGCACTGTGCTTAGAAAACATTTCTTTCAAGAGTCAAGATTTCCATACAGTGAATCATTTCAGGTAGCAGCTTTCTCATGCTCATTTTAATAATAGTGGTTTTTTTTTTTTTCCTTTTCAAGTTTCAGTTTAGATAGAGAACAGTCCCGTCTGACCACCAAAGTAATTGAAAAGGGGAAAAAAAAATGTTTAGTAGCATATCTACCAAATCTAGCTGCTACCAAATCTTTGCTCTCTAGGTGTTCATTAAGAGAGTTTTCACCTTTGCAGTTCACAGAAGGAAAACAAGATTACGAACGTTATCTATCATACAGGCTGAAGACAGGAACGCAAAAAAAAAAAAAATTGAGAATGGTTTCTTCTCAAGAATCCTTTGTCTAAAAATCAAGATAATTTAATGATAAATGAATGTAAAAGTGTCAGTATTAGGACTTAAATCCTCTTATCCACGTTTTCTTAATATTCAGACACTTTGCAAGTATTGAGTCTTCTTTTTGTGGAAGCAAGTATTTTCCTATATGAAAGCTCCAGCAATGATCTAAAACACTTCTCTGTTTTATGCCCTTCTGGTCTACAAACCTGCATTGTTCTACCAGGAGAAACCTTCTGCTGACAGTTTTTGCTATAGCCATGGAAGTAATTTTATTATATCAGTAGAAGTCCTTTTACCTGTCTTAATCATGTCTCTGTTACGGACAGTCTGCTAATTGTGTGTGTGACTGTTTTGACAAGCAAAGAGCTCTTCCAGTGTAGTTACACCTCGGTATGCTGTAACAGAGGTATATCTACCGTAGATACAACTTGCATCAGCAAAACTGTGCTTTTGCCAGTGTGGCTTATCTTATCGTTGTCCGAATGACACAAAATGTGCTGGTGAAAGTATAGTTCTGCCTGCGTAACTGTGAACATTAGCTGCTTTTGGGAGTGTGGCTCAGTTTTAACCTCAGTTGCAAATCATACCCCTTTGTATATCTGACTAGCATAAGTAGGCCTGCACAACTTTACAGCAAAGACCTGGCCTGAGGCAATTTTGCCTCTGGTTTAAGGAGGCACACAAATTTAAGTAAGTACAAAGCTCGGGGGCAATTTTCATGCTCATTTACCTGACGTTTTTTCTGCTCCCCCTTGCTTCTTTGTTTATCGCATCCTCCGGCCATTTTTTCCCTGATAGTTCTGTTCCTCTGTTCTTTTCCCCAAATCCTGTCACTGCATCCTCCCACAAGTTACATTCATCTCTGCCCTTGAAAGTCGTCCTGCTTTTTCCTACCCTGCAGGGTTGCTGCTCCCTTGCATACTTTCTTCATGACTGCTGCTTCACTTCCTATTTCTTCACTTCTCTGCTGTTTCCTGGCCCTCTCTGCCTGGTTTCTCCTGCTTTGTGGGTGCATCTCAAAGCGCTGTCTACCATGTTTCCCGGAGCTGGTTGGGGTTTCCTTCTTCCCCGCCCAGTTTTCTACTTGCAGTCTGTCAGCTATGATTAGCTATGACATGAAGTTAGGAAAATACAAATGTAGGCTGGAAAAATCAAGGAAAACATCCTAACAGTGAAGTCTGAAAGAGTATGGAGCAAGCTTCCAAGGGAAGCTGTTGAACAATCCATAATTGAGGATATTTAAAACTAAACTAAGATAGTACTGAAAAAATTTATTGTGTAGAGCAATACTGTGGCAGCCTCAGATGATGAACAGCAGGTATTTTTCATCTGCCTGTAACACCAACAGATAGTAAATACTGCTCTAGGTGGATATTGTTGCCTTCCTTCAGATCCTGATGTCTCTGCTGGTGCTTCTGAACAACTAAACATGAAAAAGTTGCTGTTAGCATGGGCATTTATTTTGTTTGTCAGAAGTTTCAGAATCAGCTCTCCATGGCAAATTGGACATGGGGAAACACGCAGCTGGCTTACTGCTTGCCTTCACTAGGGAAAATAATCACATTTAAACTAATGATCAATTAGGTGTGAGAGGCTGGGTGGTCAGTAAGATTGAAACATGTTGTGTTCGGTACCAAAGCACAAACTGGGCATTAAACACTAACTTTTCTTCACGCATGTGTTTTTTGCATTACCTGGCAACAAAAGCTTCTCGGCAAAAATGCAGAGTTTTAAAAGAAGCAAAAATATTGCAGTGGGTGGTTTTGCTTACCGTTGTTCTTTTTCCTGCTCTGTCTCTACACATAGCACATGGGCTATACAACCTGTTTCTGAAAATGTACATTAGTGATCAGAGAACTGTTTGAGAATGTAAATGTCAAACATCTGCTTGTTAGGTTTTCACGCTATGTTTTTTGAACAGTTTGGGCAATAAGTAGGCTGTGCTGTTCCAAAATTTGCTAAGTAATTAAGTATGCGTGAGTAGATCTTACTTGGTTGTATCCAGTTGAAACACACTGTTTTTTTAAATCCTCCTCTTTCAAGAATTTCAGTTATTAGAATTGTAATAGCCCTCTTTTGTGCGCCTGCTGTTTGTTCCACTTATGAGGCTTGAGGACATGCTAGTTGCTTGCATATCACTGCAGCCATTCTCTACAGTTACCGCTGTATATAGGATATAAACCTCCGAGTCTCCTGAAAGAACAGGTTTTGGTCATTATCTTCCCCAGAAATGATTTAGAAACATTAGCCGCTGCTAAAGTAGTTCTGTGGGAGAGTTTATGCTACTTTTTAATACCCTGAAAATCAGGGCTGGGGAAGGGACTAGTTCATCAAGCTGGTCCAGTCCCGGGGCTGCTCTGCACTGCATCTGCTGGAGACTCCCACAGTGAAAGGAGAGGAGATGGGGGCAGCACTTGTGGAAGACAGAGGCTTCAACCAGTCCTGCAGTATGCCCTACACTCAGTGACCTATGGGGAAAAAAGTGATGTGGGTCTCATACTGTCTTCGTGTTGCCAGATGAGTCCTGAGAGAGGAGGTACTCTTAGCAGGCCAGGTGAGCCAGCAGTAGGTCTCCTTTGCACTGCTGGAATGGCTTGAAGCAAGCGGGAAGCAAAAACTAAACATTCAATCTCAAATTTTTGCTGTGTGTACTCAGTAAAATACTGTATGCTGAGGATAGGACATACACTAGTGGGGATGGCTTAGTACCTGAAGAACCACTCCAGCATTTTGAGGGAAAACTGGGTTTTATTTCCTGCTCTACAACTGCTCTCCCACTGAGATGTGAGGCAAATTGCTTAAGTGCTCTGTGCTACCTTTGGTTTTCTTTCACTCACTAAAGGCTCATGTGAAGATAAATTTGGACTGAAACGCTGGCCTTGGCTTTCTGATCATGCAAAGCTGCCCTTGGAGATAATGGGTGGGGTGGCTGCAGGAGCAAGTTCCACCCTTGTGCACCCTAGCTGCAGGATTTCCAGAGGCCAGGATAGCAGAGCATGGCAGTGCATCACATTAACCCACGTACTGAAAATGGGAACGTTGTATGGTACTGTGTTACCTGACAAATGCTGGGAGACTTTGCTGCACCATGTGCCATTCTGTGTTGTTTTCCTCTGCTGGAATTCATCAAGTTTAGCTTTCCCAGCATTTTGTTGGAAATATATTTAATTGAACTTGCCACCTTTTATTCTGTATAATTACCTTGCCTGTATAGCGGCCACAGTTGACAGTTCTGCATTGGTTCTTAAATGGAGTTTTTGATCCAAGAATTGTTGGAAAAGAAACGCCTCAAAAACAAATCAAAACAAACCCCCAGCCCCAGACAAGACCCAACAGTGGCATGTTCATTCATTTAAAGAAATGCTTGGTTGATATGTAAAGGAAATTCTAGAATTTCTTTTGGTCTTAGGTATTACAAAGACTTATTTCTCAAAGCCCTCGGGGCAGTATTCTCTGATCCTTCGAATACGCTTTTCCCTGTGTTAGTATGTCAGCTGGATTTTGCCTCTCGGCATGAGCAAGGACATCAGAAGTAGGATGGAGGCTGAGGGGACAAGGGGACGCCAGTTTTGTTGCACCAGATGCTGTGCAAGCGTAAGCTCAAGCGGTGCACAGGGCCTCCGATACTCGTAATCTCCTTTGCAGCTGCACAGGGTGAGGGAGCTGGCCTCGCCCAGCCTTCATCGCAGCCTAGAAAGTCAGTGCTAGAAAGTCAGGGGCCACTGCTGACTCCTTAGTGTGTAAAATACTCCTGGCTAGTAGAACTGACTTACCAAAACTGCTTTGGTGGAAGGGGAAGTGTAAGCATTGGAAGAAATTGAAGTAACTTCTAAATGCTATGCTCTGAAGCAGAGAATACTGGTGATGTCTAATAAGAGTAGGAAAAAAAAATATTTTCTAGCTAATCTTTACCTCCTCTTTTAATACCAATGTTTGCTCTAGTCTCTTCGCTTTAAGACATCATTGTATCCTCAAGTTGTGGCCTTTATATAAGCTACATATCCTGTTTTTCTTCTCCCCTTGAATACCTTTAATCAGCATTTCTTATATTTGAATTGTGGGTGGGGGCAGAGTTGTCCTTTTCTTAGGGCCGCAGCAGGTGACTTTTATGTCATCAATATGGCTACATCACCCAGTGTTTTTAATGAAATTAAGAACACACAAAATATCATCACAGAACAATTTATTATATCTGTACTACTGTTAACTGTATTTAACAACACCGTGTAGGATCAGAGAGGTGTGTGTGAGGGTTATATAGGAGATGGAGGAAGTCTTCTTGCTCCATAGCATGCTTACCATCACTTCTGAGTACTGATGTCACGATTTCAGAAAGCGTACAAGCCGCATGGACTCAGGCAAACAGTGACTTGACACTTCAGTTGTCACACACACAGTGATCAGAGGAGATGGGATAAAGCACAGGAATGCAAATGGAAGAAAGCTAAGAAAGAAAGGGAGATCTGTATAATTTAAGCAATGTAGCAACATTTTGGGGGAGTCATTTTATTCATAGTAGTGGTTTCTGTCAGGTGAAAATTATATCTACTTTCCCTTTCACTGAAATAAAAAAAATGAAACCATTTGCTTGAGATTTCACATTCAGCCTGAGACCACAGTGGGTTTTGACCTCTGCAATAGTTTATAAAATTTCAAGTGAGGGGAAGTTTGAAAACTGAGTTATTTTAATTTTTCTTGTGATATTTTATCCTGTGATAGCCCAGAGTTAAATCCTAAACTGTTAAAGACATATCAATCTTTTGACACTTACATAAACCTTGGTATTTAATTTTTTTTTAGTTATTACATCACATTTTTGCATTTTTTTTATTTACAGCACTAACATAATATATACTGATTTACCATTCATTATTACATCTGTCTGTAAGAGTGGGGATGCTTAAACCATAGAAATATAAACGCGATTAAAAAAAATATCTACCTATTTTCCCCAAACAATAAAATCCTCTGATTTTTTCCAGTGAGAGGTTTACAGTACCTACATTATTTGCATGTCCATGTTTCCAGAGTAGGTTTCCAGAGTAGGTTTCAAATGCTGAGTTGACCAGAGCTGGTTTCCTACACTATCGATGCCCTGGCTAAACTTCCTGTGCGGGGCTGCTGAAGAACCTCTGAAGCTGGAAAATCTGGGAAGGGTGGATCAGAAACTTCACCAAGAGGTGGTCCAAAAATCTCCAAGGAGTATTTGATAGAGATTAGCCACAGGTGAATTAGACACGAGTTGCCAGTCTCTAAAGAACTTGCATCAGTTTAAACCAGAGCAATTTATGTAAATGTCTGTGCAAACAGCGCCTTAGGTTGTAAACTCTCAGGCCTAATCTACAGCCAGCTTGTATGGATGTGCCATTCAAGCTGAAATCATCGCAGTCTGCTCATGTGAATAAAAACATGTCGAGGTCTGAGCCTGAAGTGGACAACTGTTCCAATTTTGGTTTGATGGGATGCCTGTCAGCAAGAGACACTCAAGTAAAGAGGTAAGGTGGCTACATTGCTACTCGATTTACCAACAGCCTTATCGCTGCGGGTTGGCAGGCATAATAGGGACAGAGATGAAACGGTTAAAGGCACCTTACAATTAATTTATTTGTAATGACTTCCCTCGATTGTTATTTTTTGTTTGTTTGCTTGCTTTTTGGAAAATAAGAACCTTGTAGCAGAACAATTGGAATGCACTTTCTAATGTTGGCTGTCTTGTGGGGAAAGCTTTCTAGAGCTGTTCTGTCAGTCAGCATCCCAGTTTTAACAGACCTCACTGGCACAGAAATTTATACACAAAACTCACATGTAGTACCGCACAAAACTCAGCTGACAAAAACTCAGCTTGCAGAAACCACTGCAGCAAATACATGTAAGTTAGAGCTGATGTTTCGTGTTGTGGATACACGTGTGAGCCTTTCAGTCTTGCAGTTGTGGCCTTCCCAGGTTCCCAATCACCAGAACTGCAGTTGTTTTACTTGGAATATGGAAGGGAAGATGGTTATTCCTGGCCCGAGACACAGCTGATGGCCTTGGGATGGGTTCTGACTATTCCCGACATGTACGCCTTTATCCAACGTGTGCAAAGAGCGCTGCTTAGACAAACTTAATGAGGGCACCTTGCAGGCAAAAGGCTCACTGTCACCTGCCTGGAATGTAGCCCTCCTTTCCATTTGAATCCCTTTCCAGTCCTGAGCTAGGGTACCACGTGGGCTGGTACAAGCCAGTTGCCTCCAGGCCAGATCTTGACTTCTTTACACACCAGCCTGCGACTTCAGGTTCCATCTCACAAGTAACAGCTTTAAAAGGCCTGCTTTTATTAGCTCAGAAATAGTGTAAATAACCATTTCCTTGAAGAGTAAGCTAGTTCCTCATAGTCACGACTGCACTCCTCCCAACCAGTTTTACTTTTTTTCTCCATTGAGCTTTCAGTGTTTCCACACACTTGGTTCTTATGTGCTCTTCCTATTTGCCACACAGCTCTTAACTGGCTGTGAAGTGAAATCCCTGTGACTCCATCCAGCTCCCCTGCATCCCTTGCAGAGCCCTCCAGCCCTCTCAACCTCCACCGCACCAAAAGTGACAGGAGGGAGCACAGGGTGGTTTGTGTCTGTGTGCACCGGGTGACTTCTTGCATTTGCAAGCACCCGAGCCGTGCCTTTGCTTGGATGTGCTGCTTGGACCTCACGCTCCTGTGCTGATGTGCTGTTAAATGTGAAGTGATGCCCTGATAAACAGGATCTCCGGGAGGTCCTGTCGGATGGGTGGCTGGCCCCCGCAGGGACCGGGATGGGGGCTTTCGGAGGTAAAATAAAATAGTAACGAAGGGGGGAATAAGAGTAATAAAGGGGGGGGGGGCGGGGAAGTAATAAAGGAGGAGGAAAGAAGAATAGAGAGGAAAATAATAAAGGGGGTAAGAGTAGTAAAGGGGGAAAATAGCAAAGGGAGTAAGCAGTAGAGGGGGAAAGTAGTAAAGGGGGAAAGTATTAAAGTGGAAAAAATAGTAAAGGGGGAAACGATAAAAGTGTAAAAGGGAAAAAAACAGAGGAAAAAAGAGGGTGAAAAAGTAAGACCGCAGCTGCCTCGCCCCCGGGCGCTGCCCGCCCCGGCCGTGCGGCCGCCGCTACCTGGCTTCTGGCCGGGCCGGGCGGGCACCTGGCGGCCCCCCGCCGTGCCGAGCCGCGCCGAGCCGTGCCGAGCCGCGGATGCTGCCGGGCGGCAGCGGCGCGCCCCCGGCCGGAGGCGGTCTCCCCGTGAGGCGGCGCCTGCCCGGGCCGCGGGGCTGCGCGGGGGCGGGCCGGGGGCGGGCGGGCCGCGGAGCGCGCCGGGGTCCCGCCGCGCGCCCATCGCTCCCCTGCGGGGCGGCGCGGGCGGACGGCGACTTAGCGCCGACTTGATGAACTTTGCACAGCCACCCAAACGCCATTTTGAGCGCTTTTTTTTTTTTTTTTTTCCCTCTCCCGGAACGAGGCCGCGGAGCCCTCCCCCTCCCCTGCGTGCCCCCCCCGTGGTGGTGTCCCCCCCCCGGCTCCTCCCGGCATGTCGCGCCGCAAGCAGCCCAGCCCCAGCAAAGTCCGGCGTAAGTACCGCGCACAAAGGGCAGGAGCGGGACCCCCCGGGAGGGCTCTTTCCAGACCGGGGGGTGGAAATAAAAAAAAAAAACAAACTTTCCGGGGGCTTTGGGGTGGGGGGGGTGAGGAGGTCGCGGCGTGTTGTCGGTCGGCCGGGAGAGCGGTGAAAAAAGCGAAACGCTCGTCGGGGGGAAGGAAGGAAAAAGTTTCCTTGCGAAAAAAAAAAAAAAGGGGGAGGAAAAAAGTTTGGCTGGCAGCGGTGGAGATGATGATGAGTTCGTGCAGCCTCCCTCTTCCCTTCCCCCGCTCCTCCCTCTCCTCTCCTCCCTCCGCGGCTCCTATTTTTTTTTCTCTTTCTTTTTTTTTCTCTCCCCCTTCCCTGTTGCAGACTTTCTACCAACCAGCGGCACCAGCCGCGGCGTTTTGCCTCCAGGACCTGATGCTCATCCATATTAAACCGTCTGAGCTCAGGAATCCGGCCAGCTCATCCCCCCCCTCCCGCTGCAAAGTTTATTTTTAACCAGCCACAATTTGGATGGGGCTGCGAGGAAGCCACATCTTCTAGCCCAGCTCCGGCAGCCCCCCCGGCCCGGAGCCTTTTCCCTTTTCCCTTTTTCTTTTTTTGCCCCGGGGTCGGTGCCCCCCCTCGCTCGGGGGGGCCGGCGGTGGGAGCGGGGCCCGGCCGGGAGGCCCCCGCCGAGCGACGGAGCCGGGATGAAGGCGCCCCTCCGCAGGTAGACCGGGCATCCCCCCGCCAAACCGCCGCCTCCCTTCTCTTCTTCCTTCCCTCCGCTGCCCCGTCCCTCTTTTCTCCTTCTTTTTAAAGGGTTTTTCTTTTATTTTTCCCCTCTCTTTTCCTCCCCCCCCCCCCCCCCCCCCCGGGACGTGCGTGTCCTTTCCCCTCCCGGCCTGCGCGGCGGGGCGGGGAGATTTGGGATGGGGGGGGTGTTATGGGGGTAAGGGGGGCAGAGGGACGTGGCCCCAGCCCTGGGGGTGATCCCTGGCCCTGGGGGTGTCCCCTGCCCCCCCGGGGTGTCTCCCAGCCCCGCCGCCTTTGTGTGCCGCTACAGGAAGGAGCCGGGCAGCATCCGAGCCGGGGGGGGTCCCTCTTCTTCTCCCCCATCCCCGTGTTCCCATCCCGTCCCCTTCTCGGAGAACCCCCAAATCCGGCTGCCCCGGGGCTGGAAACCAACTTTTGCCCCCCCCACTCTGTTCTCCGTGCCCAGGCGGGGGGGGATGCGGCGTGCGGAGCTGGACCAGGGGGCTGGGATGGAGGGGCTGGGTTGGGGGTAAAGGGGGGCTCCTCTGCCGTGCCCCCCACCCCAGCACGCTGCTGTGGGGCAGAGCAGGGCCTTGGGGAGCACTGAGATGCTGCTGCAGCCCGACGGGCTTTTTTTTCTGCAGAGAGCAGAGGAGGGAGGGCGGTGGATTGAACTTTGTCATGTCGCAGATAAGTTTCCTCTGGCTTCTTCTCCCTGTGCTTCTCCCCCCGCCTCCCCTCCGCACGCACGCGGGGTTGGTTGTTTTTTTTTTCCTTGTATTTTTTTTCTGCTTTTGTTTTGTTTAGTCTTTTTTCACCCTAAAGAACCAACTTTCCCTCGTTTCACCTCTCAGCTGTGATATCCTTGTCTGCTTGGCATCCTCGCCCGGGAGGAGCGAGCAGAGCGCTTCCCCTGGCTCAGCACATTTCCCTTCCCGGCCCACCGAGGCCGTCCACCCCCCTGGCCCCCCAGCTCCTCCAGCCCAGGCTGGGGCTGATGCTGCCTGGTTCTGGCCACCAAGCAGCCAGCATCCTGCCGGGGAGCCACTGAACTGATTTCTGGAGGGAAGTGGGGGGAAGAAAACAAGAGAGTTTTAGTCCTGGCTCCCTCTTTTGCCCGTCTTCTGGCCTAGATAAGATCGAGTGTGGTTACGTGCTTGAGAAAGTAGCTAACCGTCTAGTTCAGTCTGATTTGGGGGCAGCAGCCTAGGAGAGGCACTAAATGCAGCCGGTGTTGCCAGCCTTTCCAGCGCTGTGCCTTGGAAAAAGCCAAAACGTGCTCCTTAATGCCAGGAGCGGTTGCTAAACGCTGTCCTGCTGCCCCTGCAGCGCCCAGCAGACAGCTGGTACGGCGGCTGGAGGTTTCGCCTTGAGGTCAGCCGTTCTGACACGAGCACCGAGTTTTGTTACCGCAGTTCCTGTTTTCCACAGGGTCAGCGTGCGTGAAAGGGATGCAGTGACTCGGGGTCAGGCCAGCCATATTTGTTTTAGGTTCTAATTTTCCCTTTGAAAACTTAAGGGTATATAGTCTCTTCTCTGTGCGCCTGCATAATGCCCATTAGCCTTAACGGGAGTTAGGTACGTCCATGGAAGAATGGGGCCTTTTGTTTGTTAGAAACCCCGAACCAGTGTGAATCCATCATCCAATCAGCCCGAGTACCAGGGCTCTCCCTCACCTGCCGGCAGGGACACATCCAGCTTGCTTTCTTGCTACGGGGCAGCTTTGCTCAGCCTGGTGTGGCCTCTTTTGCTGCCTCACCTTCCTTCTCCCGGCATCCATCTCTGGAACGGAATTTGCATCGTGCAGTTGGAAAAACACCATCCTGTAGGTACAGTTGAGTAAACTTTTCTGTTGCTCTTATTTCGCAGGAAGCTTCTAATTGTCAGGCTGCCATTTGTCCATCAGGAGTGGCTATTTTTGTAGCCACTATTTCACATTTCCTTTAATAGTTGATGACCCTAAAAAATGCACGTGTATATATGTATTATTTATTTACTATATACTTATATATATACTTATATATATACTTATATATTAAATATATACATATACATGTGTATATATACCTATTTTTTTGCCTCATTATTAAGACAGTGTAACAGGGTGTTTGCTGGCTTTTTCTTTTTTCCTCCTCATGCAAAGCTGGGGTTTGAAGCTTTGTTCGCTTGCAGATTTCAGTGTAGTGGAACATCTTATTCCGCCTCCGCTTATGCAGGTTGTGCACCCCTTAACTCCTTACTGTGTTTGCTGGCCCTCTGACCAAATGGCTTTTGGCTTTGATTTTGAGGGTTCAGGAGATGCTTGAAGTTTCAAAACTGGGAAAGCTGAATGTCTTAAATTATCTGTGAGCAATATCTACAATCTCCATCAGTACCAAAGGCAAGTGTAGTGTTTCCCAAGGCATACAGACAGTGACTTCTGTAGTGCTTTTCTCAGTCCTTAAGGATGTTATCACTTTTTCTAAACTGAAGTCACGGTGCAATCGTAACAAAAGCTTGACTTTAGCCAATGCAAGTTTCTTCTTAAGCAGAAATGCAGTTTGGATTGCTCTCAGTTGGATTTCTTATTTAAATAAAAACTGTTCACGTACTTACATTGTGTAGATTAAAAACATATAGATAAATCCCTTTGGTTATATTCATTATCCCTTGTAAAAGTAGATGGTGCTTAGAAGGTCATAGGATAAGTGTTGCTAAGCAGCTAAACAGAAGGACGCTAAAATTAACCTGAGTGTTTTTGTAAGGGATTCACTTTTTAAGTTGCAGTGGTCTTTTGTTTGACTTAAAATGCAAGTTTTTGATAGTAAGACATCTGAAAAAAAATGCTTAGATGTGTGAATAAAGCTTTCCAGAGGACTGTGTTGAGCAGTCAAGTTGTCTAAGTAGAGAAGTAATTCCAGCCTCCCCCAGTATGCCTAAACGTTACCAGGATTGGGCCCTCCATTTGTGCCCTTTGCAAATGTCCTTCCAGAGTTATCTGTTGCTCACTTCTCCGAGAGCATCTGATGTGTATTGGATAGCAGCCTGTAGGGACAGTGTTGGGAAAAAAAGAAACTGCAAAGGTTCCCCAGGAGCAAGCAGAAAACAAGTAAATCCTGTTAGTCTCAAAATCTATGCAAGTGCAGAAAAAGCCCCTTTTAACTTTTTGATGGATGATGCCTAAGCTTGGAAATCTGTGTTTTAGGTGTACGCTCCTGCAACGTGTGAAGTCATGTCTGCTGCTTTCAGTGCAGCAGAAGCTGCTGCGAAGGGAGCGCGCTATTGGACCGCGCTGGTAGCAGTTTGAGACGGCTGCCTTGATGATGTGGTAGTTTCTTTCCTGGGAGGTAATTGTTTTCGGAGGAGGACGGCAGCGCTGCTTTCAGGTCTCAGGAGGTAGGGAGAATGCCTGTTGCTCCATGTCTTTTTCTTTTACCTCCTTTATGAATTCAAGCAAAACGCCGGTCGTGGGATTACAGCTTTAAAATATGCTTTTCCAGGAGTATTCTGCGCCTTGGAAAGGGGCCAGGAACTGCTTTGTGTTCTTTTGAGCACAGCTTCATCGTGGATGTAGTGCTCGGGTACCCTGCAACTTTTTTGAGAAGCGTCTGGAGGAGCAAACGTAAACTTTGGGGGTGAGAAGGAATTGCCTCCTGAGACTGTGCGATGATTTAAACAGCCTTGTTTCTGGCTTTGAGGTGGGAGGTTTGACGTGCCATGTTGTTGTCCAGAAGTTAAAGCAGATTTTCTTTGGGGAGGCGCAAGATGAGTCCTTCCTGTGTGTGGTGGTTTGTAATATCCTACATGAAACGGCAGCTGTGGGAGCTGCCCCCTGCCTTCCGTTTAGAGGTACCTTTATAGACAGTGATTTTCAAGGAAGGATTTGGGTGTCTTTGGAAATGCCGCGCTCTGGTGATGCACTGAAAAGTTAGCTGGTCCTGTGGAGCCGGGGAGGGCTCAAAAGTTGCCAAGCTTTGCCAGGTCTGGTTTGGTTATCAGCCTGTGGTTAAAAATGAAAGGAGGTGAGCTCGGCTGAGGTGCGAAGTGCTGACTCTGTTCTGGGGTACTTCTGGACAGGAATTGTCCTAAAATTGTCCTCTGGTTTTGAGGGCCAGCAGCTCGGAAATGAGTGCGGGGCAGCAGTACCAGAGCATCTCACCTGCCTTCCCTCCGTGTGTTGCTCAGAGCAGGGTGTGACAAAACTTACCTAAAGCTCACGCTAGGGTTTTACGGGGAAAGGTGAAAAGTGCAGGTAATTGCCAGCTGGGCCATATGCTGTGGACTCCTGTTAGGTGGCTCGTTCGGCTTGTGCTGCCCTATCCCAGTGGTGTAAAAGGGTCGAAACAAGAAAAAGGGCCTGGACAAAAGGGAGAAGAGTCAGTGGGATACTTGTCTTGCAGCTGTGCCAGTGTTAAAGCTGTTAGAGATGCCTGCTGCAGTCAGAAATAAATTGCTTGATGTAACCGAACAGCACCTGGACCCGTGTTTCCTTTAGAAATGACACAGGCACTTCTGGTGTATCCTACTTTTTTTTTTTTTTTTTTTTTGTAGTATTTCAGCCTTCAGGTTGGCCAGCCTAGGAATCAATAAAGGTGGTTGCCTTTGAATAGGTGCTTTACACAAAAGAAGTAGTTGATGGGTGGAGACTGTTTATTTAGGGTGATTCAACTAAGTAATGCTAAGAGAATCTGAATACCTCTTTAGAGATGTAGAGAAAGGCAGCTGTTTTAACAACAGGATTCACCTGCAGAGTCCACAGAGATGCTAGAGCAAGGGAAAAGAAAAGCTGTCAATATCCCCCAGGGGCATTGTTAGGCTCCTGGCCTGAAATAGGTATTCAAGGACCATTAGAGAGAGAGGCCTTTAATGCCTTGATTGCCTCCCCCATCTCCTTTGCTGGTGTCCCTGCAGAAGCACCTGGAATGCAACTTTCACATTCCGCTGCTTTCCTGCATCTAACCTTACTCACCAAAACCATGTCGTGCTTAATCTTATTCACTTAGGATCTTGAAAGATTTTTTCCTTGTGAAGAAGACATCCCCTTCCTTGGTCTGGTGTCTGATGTTCCTTTGAAGATGGGTTCGCACGAGGGACGTTACTTTGTGCAGAACTCTCAACAAGTGTTGGGAGAGCTGATTATACACTGTGGCCAAGGGACTTAACAGTGCAATCACTGGCAGCTTCGAAAAATTAAATTTTGGCTTTTAAGTGGGTTTGAGTAAAAAGTACATTAAGCACCTTAGAAGTTTTCTATGCTGGTATGCCTGGGCGACTTGCTAATTTGCCTCTGAAAATAAATGTATTTTGTGCTTAATAATGGAAGTGTTAGCCCCTGATACATGTAAGACTTCTCTGGTTGTCATCTCCTGGTGGAGATTGTAAAGCATGCTTTCTTGATACAGCACAAACTGACTTGTAGGTGTTGTAGAAATGGGTGGCCTGCATCACCCATCCTTTGAAAACGGAGGATGATCAACTTCTGACAAACATTTTTTAGTTAATTTAGGTATGTATCTCCTCTGTAAAGGTGAGAGGAACAAAATGTTCACGTTGAAGTGTAGCTGGCCTTTGCTTTTACCTTGTGTGATTAGCTGGCTTTAGCAGGAGCCCTTGTTAGTCCCGTTCCTTACGGCAGGTGATGTCAGTGCTCAGATGTATCAGCGCCTGGGAGTGTTTTGCTTGCAGTACTTGCATCACAGCAATAAATCCATTCCTGTGTTGAGGCCGTGCTCCTTCACACTGCTGGTGCTGCAGCCCAGGCAAGGGAGAACTGCTTTGGATTTTGCAGTAATCAGCAGCAGTACTTCCTTTTGTTTCCTTTAGGGAGCAACATTACTGTTAATTTGGACCACTCACAGCTTTGGGTAGGGGAAAGAGCCTAGTTTAAGTAAGTTCCTCTCCTTGTTCTATTACACAAAATGCATTTTCCTCCTCAAATTAAGTTTGTTGTGTCTCATTGCTCTTAGGGTGTTGAGCACATGAGAAGCGGCCAGGACGTGAATACCCATGTACTGTTCTTCATCCAAGTGCACGTGGTTTTCTGCTGCTCATGCAGTTGCCTGTGTATTGAGGACAACAGGTGGCTGTGGCGTCTTGGGCGTGTGCTTGCTGGCTTTGTCCTCTTCTTCTCCCCAAAAGCCTTAAGGGATCCTGAACCGGTGTGCACTTGGATAACTTGTGGCACCGCTCAGATGTTCCACGGTCTGAGCGTCCTGATCTTTTTGGGTAGAAGGAAGGAAAGCTGCAGCAGGAGGCTCACTTTTTAGGTGAGACTCTGAAGGTCCAGGAGGTGGAACTGCGTGCTGCAGAAGATAGATGTGGAAGAGATGGAGCTGGGTTACTGAGGGCTTCTGTTTATGACTCTACTTTCCAGGCAAAGAAGTATGAGTGCAATGATGAGTTCTTCTCAATGGAGATGTAACTTATGCCTTGCGTTTAGTTGATTTGGAGGACATATTTCTTTTGTTCTCTTTTTCTAGCGGCTGCAGGTATCAATGGTTCTTCTTCCTTATCAGACAGCCCAGCCAGGTGCCAGCTAGTACACTTTACCACGTTTCCAAGTAAGGTTCAAAGCTGTGGTCCTTGGCAGCTTCTGGAACAAGTCTTGGATCAGCTTCCAGCTTTCACAGCAGATAGGTGGCTTTTCTGCTTGGGAAGATCTCTTAGCAGTGTTTGAACTGGCAGGAGCCCGACTGTCATGTTGCGAAATGGTAAAGAGAGCTATATCACTGTGCCCCTAATTCCCTGATGTAAACTTAGTTTATTGTTGGAAACCGTGCTTCTCCTTAAACTGTGAGGAATTTATCATTTTCATATCAGTGTCACCTACATTTTGAAGTAGAAATCTTCTCGGTCCTCTGTCTCCATTCCTCCTTTTTGGGAAGCATCAGTGTTGTTTTGCTGAATGTGAAGTGACTGGGAATGACTGCCACGTTCTGCCTAACCAGAGGGTGAATTCCTAGGGGTGGGCGAAGTGATCGATACCTCAGAGTGGATGCCAGTTACCCCAGAAGGAAGCCATGCAGATTATAAACTCTGCAGGAAGGAACTGGTGGATTCTGTACGCTCGGCAGCCCCGTTAACTGCACCTCAAGCCGTTTCCAATCTGTACTTTCAAAGCTCTTGGAACTTGTAAGCTCTTTAAATCTAGTGACTTAGGATTTTCCATGGCTCCCTTTTCCCTTGAGAAAGAAAAAGATAGGAATAAGTGGTAAGGTTTCTCATCTTAAGTGCTCCATAGTCAGCAAATGCCTTCATGGAACTGCTAAGTGGGCCAAGCTGAACACAGATTGTGTCTCATTACGGTTGCTTTTACGTGTTTAATAAATCAGTAGATGTGTAAATAGTATGTAGAAGTGGAAAACATGGCTTCACTCGAATCAACAGCAAAACTCTTTCAGACTTCACTGGACTAAGATTTTGTGTGGGGTATGTACAGCTGAAAGCTCTTGAGCATTCATAGCATGAAAGACGCCAGGAAACTTTAAAAAACTGAAACACTAATGGTGCCTTTGTATTTTTCTGCTGCTTGAAATTCCTACAGGTGTAGTTATAAATTCAGTGCATCTATTTCAGGAGGTTGTATGATAAACAAAAAACTGAATTTGAGCTATAATAGCCTATTTGACTAAATTCTCTTCCATCCTGGGTTTGGACAACGCTGAAACAGCGTGGGCATCCCTTTTCTAAATCATAGAGGCAATGCTCTAGCTTTCGTGAGTATATTCCCTCTGGTGAGTGGGAGGAGGACTTGTCCTTCCCAAGCCTGTCCTTCCCTGCAGGAAAAGGAGAATGCAGAGGATTCTCCCCAAGGATGGATCTGGGGCAGAGATGGCCCCTGCGTGTTTGGGGCTGGAGTTTTTATTTACACCCTTGCGTAACCCTTAGTCTCCATAGGAAAAGATGTGGGTTAGTAGATTTGGAACGCCGCAGGCTTGCATGTGGCTGTGGTCTGCCCAACAGCCGATGTGTGCTGGTGTTGCATAGCGAATGTACTGATGCATGCCTGGGGTCGTCCAGCGAGTTACCCCCTGCAGAAGGATCTGCTGGTACCCAACTTTTGGCCTGGTGCATTGGCAGCCTCCGTCTTGCCTGCACTTGACTTGCAGTAAATGCTTCTGTTTGTGTGCTCACTGTCTTTCTTTTTCAAATGATCACTAAAAAGTGTGTTGGCCAAAAATAATTTACGTTGGACAAGAGGATGCCAGGAGCACATACAAACTGCACGCTGTATTTGCTGTCCCGGCGGGTGATTCAAACAGGGCTGCGCAACTCAGTAGCACAGATGTGGATTAAGAAAGTCCAGATCGCTGATGTAAAAATTCCACTCTTTCTGGTAATGGATGTTTATACGAGCTGCCTAGTCCACAGACCCAAGAAACGAGCTGGTGGTGGTCTTTGTTTAATTCCCACTATACAGATGCCAAGTGTTAGGCTTTGATTTCCTACACTGTAAACTCTTCGGGGCAGGGATCAGCATTCAATTACTGAGTTTTGAAAAGCCACCTAGCACACTGTGGAACTGACCTGCTCGGCAGTACCTCAGTATAAATGTTTAATTATAACTATCTTCTTACCCCATGGTGGAGTCTTTCCAGATATCAAGGTTGAGGCATGCTGGGAACCTGCGCTGCTGCCGCTGAGGTGTCCGTGTATAAACAGAGAGCTTTGGTTGCAAGGCACAGTTTGGGTAGCTCTCTTGAATGCCTAGGTTGCACATGAGGGACAAGGATTCAGGTGTTTTTTCTCTAGGTAACGGTGCAAGAATATGCACATGTTCAGGGGGCTGTGTGGTGCTTGGTTTAGAAGGAGATATGCTCCTCAATGTAATACTTGTTTGAAAACATCACAGTCAGACTGCATCCTCTCTCACTTTTGCTTTAGGTCTGAATGTAAAAATGTCAAATATTAAAGTTCTGAAATGCAGAAATTAGAAGAAACTGGGATTAGAAAGATATCACCCCTCGGTATGTCCTGTTCCCAGGACTGAAACAAAGTGCAGTTGCTGGCTCGTGCCATTCAGAAAGTAATCTAATTCTCTTGCCTTGAGTGACTTGCATTGTAGCTTTAAACTGAATTCTTAAATCACCCCAACAGTGATGTATGTATCATTCGTTATGTTTATACAACATGAAAGCATATGGAGTAATGGAAACATCTAGAAATTAGACCTCCAGAGAAGACTCCCATTTTAATCAGGTTACTTACTTGGATTAAACCAAACCAAATTTAAAACATGTGGGCTCGTGTACTAACCTAGTTGCATTTTCAGCACTCCGGGGGTCCGTCTGGGAGTTTATCGGTGCACTGTCGTAGGCTGTTCCAGGCGCCTTTATAGGAGCAGTTTGGTGTTACTAAGGTTGGAATAAGCTGATGTCAGATTTTTGTCCACAGTGCATAGCAAGTAGAGGTCAAACACTTGCACAGCCGGTGATACTATGACTTGTTAAGAATGTACGCAGCAGGTCGCTTTTCAAAACATCTTTTGAAAAGCAGCCTGTGAGAGCGGTGCCACGTATAAGAGACATGCATCTTCCTCTGGCATCAGCAAATGGATGCATCCTATCAAATTGGACTGCTGAGCATGTTTAGTCATGTTACTGTAATAAGCTCTGGGAACAGGAATGGGTTTTACCTTACTGCACTTTGTGAAGATTTGAATGAATTTGACTGGTTTGTTCCAGAGAAACTCGTGTTTGTATCTGCCGCTTTTGTGCTGGGTATACAGAAGGAAGGAGTCGGTTTTGTTTCTTGGCTGAAGGGGGTTTCTTTGCCGTGGAGAATTGCTAACATTACTGCACTCAGTTGGACCTCTTCTAAGGAATAATAACTTAAAAAAAAATCCCAAGTGATTCCTGGAATGGTCAGTGTTTCTGGAGCTGATGGTGTACGTGGCTACTCGATTTTGAGGCTCCTCTTTGCCCCGATAAACCAAGTGGTAGGGACCCTCCTCTTGCTTCCAGCTGTAACTTTCAGGCACCTCTACTTCTCCTGTCCCAATGTCTTGTCCTACAACACACACAGATGTAAAATTTGCGGTGCTGGGTGTTACCATCTATATCTTTTTCTTTTTATCTTAATGCAGCTTGGCCTGATGGCTCTCACGGTATTTCTAAAATTTGCCTTTGTGTGTATGTCGGAGGCAAGTCTAGATCATGCCAAGCACTGATCCTGCAGACACTTCAAACATAGATATAATTCTGTTTAAGGAGGCTGTTCCATTTAAGTCAAAATACTGGCATGGGTGAAGTTAAGGGAAGTGTTTCAGGACTGGGGCCTGTGTTTAACTTGCAGAAAAAGTATTCGTGACACAAGCCAGAATCTTTAACCCATTTGAGCTGTGACTGTGAACGCATCTTACTGCCTTCCGTTTCTGACCTACTTGAGAAAACACTGCTCAGCTTAAGGAGGTGTAGCCGGTCTTGTGGCCTGAGAAGAGCCGGCCTTGAGGAGACGCGGCGCTAGACGTGGCTGCAAACCCAAACTCCTTTGACGCATGGCGTCTGCAAGAGTTAAAGCAAAGCGCTCCAGCAGCTCATGTGTTCTCTGTGTGTGCATACTTTCCTAATCTTGACATGGGGTCTGAGCTGCAGGCTCTGAGGCCGTACGTGAAGTTGGCTTGGCTGCCACTTTTTCGCTCCCTGAATCTGGCTGCGGCTCAGCGGAGGGATGCTCTCTGCCGCTGGGATTACTGCAGGCAGGCAGCTGCCGAAAACTTGCGCCAGTGGGGCCGGCCGGACCAAAAGGTGTCCTGGCACAGCTCACGTGTCCTCGCGCTGCTTGGTGCCTTTGCAGGGAGCAGCAGAGGGAAGGAAAAGTACTGCAGTGGCCCCTTCGCTGCTTCTGGAAGACATCTCGCACCCGCGTTGCGCTCGCGGGTTGCTCTGGGTGAGCTTTTTGCTGCTCTGCTATCATCATTTGGCTGGAGAACAGCTGCCTCCGAGGATGGGGGTCTGTTTTAAAACAGGGGAACAGCTGTACAGAGCAGGGCCTGCGGGTTGCCAGGCAATCCCCGTGTCTGGGCAGGGGGAGGACAGAGCACATGTCTTTCTCCTCTAGGTGACAAAGTCCTCAGGGCATCGTGGGCCCTGCCTGTTCGGGAAGAAGAACTGCAGTTCCTTCACCCCACAGCCTGGCCGTCAAAAGTTACTGAACGCTTCTTACCAGAGGCTGGAAATGAAAACAGCCTTTTTTTTTCTTTTTTTTTTTTTTTTCCTTAGGTTTCCTTGGAAAGGCTGCCAGTGGCCACCTCGCCCCACCCTGCAGACGTGTGGGCGGGAGTGGGGGTAGCCGGCAGGAGGGAACATCACCAAAAAGGCAGAGCGACTTGGCTCTCGGCCATGAACAGGAGCAGGAACAGCTGCCTGGATAGCCCCCAGAGCCTCACTGATGTCAGCACAACCAGCGCTCCTTAAAACCCTGCACCGTGTGTGGGGGGCGCAGGGGGGCACGGCTGGGAGCAGGTTTGAGGGGGGAAAGCAGTGCATAAAAAAGCTGCTTTTTTTTTTTTTTCTTTCCCCCCTGTTGTTTGCTCTCTGAAGCAGACCTCTGCTTTCTGTAGCAATGGGAAGGTTTTGGATGAGTGAGTGAGAGTTACGAGAAATTCATAAAAGCCGAACAAGTTTCCAAAAGCAAGAAGCAGAAAGAATAAGCGTTGTAAAGTTTGTGTGTGTCTGCGGTGTGTCTGTTTGCTTGCTTTTTTCCTTTTAAGAGAAGCATGGCTAAGAACAGTTGGGTACTGTTGGAAAAATCTGTCAGTGCCATTCCCTTCTCTCTCTCCTGTGTTGTCTCTGAGAACTTGTCATACTGTGACAGATCATACTGTCAAACATCATACTGTGTTTGAAAAGTATCTGGCTTGCCTTGGGAAGCCGTATGAAATACGGCAGGATGTGGCATCCTGCAGTGAGCGTGTAACGTACGCTCACTTTGCCTCCTGCGCTGGCTCGAGCAGGGGCAGGGAGCGCACATAAGAGCATAAGTCTGCACTCCCTTCTGCTGATCCAGAGAGACGGCACCCACCTCGCCCTGTGGTTTACTGAAGCTGTCTTGGCCTGTAAGTTGATAGCAGGAGTGCCTGGTGTGGAAAGCCTCTGTGAATAAGGGCTGTGGGGCTGTCTGTCTGGCTGCCCTGATGCAGGGTTCACAGTGCAGAAGAATTACCCTCGACCGATACTGAACCAAATGAATGCGAGTTCCTCTCAGGCCTGAGACGACTTCTTCCTATTAAACACTAGTGCAGTACTTTCCAAAAGTCACAGGAGAATCTGACGTGTGGCTTGAAATGCTGAGGGAAGAGGATACCAGCTTTTCCAGAACTGTACAGCTCGATCGCAGAACGAGGTTGGACTGGACATGAAACTGGATTCCAGGGTGACGTGGTGATTGCAGTCTCCGCCGGCTTTGCTTCTTCCCACAGCTGGGGAGTTGATTTTCCCAGTAGGCCTGTGCCAGCGTAGTCCTGCTGCTAGTCTTGTGGTGTTTCCCCAACACAGAAGTCATGCTTGAATTGCTTGCAAGTGGTATGCAACGCACAAATCTAGGCGACAGGGGTAAGCCAACCTATCCAGGCTTGTTGCAAAGCTGAATTTGCAAAATGCTGTCTCCATCAAGGCCAGTGTAGTAATGAGTTGCAGAGAGTCTGTCTTGAAAAACAAACAGTGTGACACAGGCGTTCAGGGAGGAGGTCGTTGTGCTCTTGTGTAAGGCTGATGCTTTTTGTTAACTTTACAAGTCGGGTTAACGTCTCCTCTATCGTTCCAGAATTCTTGTAGCAATTAGCAGAAACGACACAGGGTCACAGAAGTTGTATGGGGCCAGGATAAGCATCTGTTCGTGTGCTTTTTAATCTGGAGAGTGGCATGAAAAATATGTTTCCTGAAGGTGACAGAGATACAGGAACAGAGTCAGGGAAAGAACCCAACTACTCTAAATCCAGTCCTGTGTCTTCACCATTAGATCCTGCTTCCTGTCTAGGCAGATGAACCCACATAAAACCCCTGGTTCACAAACAGATGACTTTCAAGTACTACCGGCATTGTAAAATACAGCTAGGGCTAATATATTTGTCCTGACTTTAATCTTGAGTGCCTGGTGAAATACCTGTAAGTATTTACATTTTAACATGAGCTTTTGTGCTTGTGAAAGCAGACAGTTTGACAGCAATGACCTCTCGCACAAAAGCCTGAATAAGTGATGAACTTCCAGCAAATCCATGACCTGAACTCTGCTGGATGTATATTGAAGGTGACATGTTAATATGGCCTGTGGCAGTACCAACAGGAGGCCTGGCTCTGTGCTGGGCTCTTCTGCTGGAGGTGGCCTGCCTCTCGCCACCCTCCATGCCTGCCCAAAGGCCTTCATGTAAGTCCTGGGAAATAAGGGTGCCTGTGCTCGCTGCCTAGGTGAGGGCCTTGGGCAAATGTTTGCTGCAGAACTGACTTCAGTGTTTCTGGAGGTTTCCCATCCTGCTGCTCTGCTCTGATGCTGGGTGAAGGGCTTGGTTTGAGTAGCTGAGAAGGCAGGAGGGTGGATGCGTCTGGGGCCTCCTAAGTGCTGCACTTCAGAGTTTGCTGTGCTTAAATTGAATTGAGCGATAGTTAAAACTTCAGTAATGGGCAGCTCTGGTGTTGGACACGTCTCTGCTGCAAGTGTGGTAACCTCTGGCTGTCAGACAGGGAAGACAGCTGTGGTATGGTAACCTCTGAATTCACTCTGACCTGAATCACGCTGAAGCTGCAGTTCCAGGGACGTTTCCCCAGTTCTGCCCTGCCCTGGAATAAGCAGTTCCTGGTACCTGCCTCTCCACTGAAACTTCGGGTCACAGCAGGGAATGCCTCTTCAGGCTGGCACTGCTGCTGTAAGAAATGCCTCTGGATCTCTGGCTGGAGGTTTTTCAGTCCCATGGAGTAAGTCGTGCTGCATTTTTCACCTGCAAACTCAAGTGAATCCTATTTGTGTCTAATACCAAGTCAGACCTAAAGCCCATCTAGCACAGGTTGCCAGTTGATGGGAGTTTATCAAAATAGAGTATGGCAAAAGGGCATCTGCTGATGATGCTTTTCCTAGTGAAGTCTTCCAGGATTTTGTAGCCTCTGGAATCTCTTCAGCCAGAGGGTTCAGTATTTAGGTTCAGGAATCCTTTTTCTTGAGCTTGCCCAGTGGCTCTTTGAACCTGTGCAGGCACTTGGCATGAGTCTCACAGTTTTACCACATGCTTTGTTGGAGGGAAGGTGAAAAAAACAACTTCGTAGACCTGCCGTTTGATGCTTCCACTTGGTACGATATAGGATGTGGGCTATGGGAAGTAATGCATGATTGACCACTACTGACCATCTCCATGCCTTTTGGGGTTGTGTGCACCTCTGTTGTATCCCCTCTGTGGCCTTCCTCCCAGGCTGGAGCCCGGTCTCAGTATCAGTGATTATGCAGAAGCTGTTCCATGCTCTTGATTACGTTGTTCATTGAACACTTGTTAAAGCCATGGTTTGCCTTGTTAACATCTATCACAGGCACATGCCAAAAGTATTTTATTTGCCTACATATTTATTGCTGTAAGACATATACTTGGACAGGCTTAAAGGTTTCCAGGTGCTGCCAGGATTCTCCTGTTCAGCAGCTTTTTTAGTGGAACTTTCTCTGTATTGGCGGGTTACAGACAGGAGATGCTGACTAGTGAGGGTGTTTGCAGATCTGGCTCAGCTGCTGAGCTCCTCATTACTTGAGAACTGCTTGTTTAGATGGTGCTTAGCTCTCTGCCTTCCTCCCTTCTGGTATACTACTGGTTTCTAAGAGCAGTGTCCGTGTATCCCTCCACTTAATATCTTTTTTCCCCCTACAGATGGCAGCCTGAAGCACGCCCTGCACATCTGAAACCTTAGTGAGTGGAATTTAATCAGACACAATGGGCATCTGTCCTTGCCAGCTGTGGGGTATTTCTTTGAGCTCCGCCCGAGCCAAGTGATACTGCCCACAAAAAAGTTAGCCTCCTTTCTTCATCTGCACTGCTTACATGGGATGGTAACGGGGATTCGCCCATCTTTACGGTCTCAGCAGCTGTCAGAGAAATTGTTTTGAGCTCCTTGAAGTGAAATGCTTATTGATGTAACTCTCTTATGTTTGTATCCCCTTCTTACGGTAATCTGCCTACCCACTTGTCCACTTGTAGGACTGCTGCATGTTGCTGAACTTGGTGATTTTAACTTTTTGCAACCAAAGGAATGTTGCTTCGGCACTACCATACTGCTGGCATTTAATTATGTTAGATCACTCCCAGGCCGCTTCACAGATCAATGCCTACAATACTTACTGAAATGCAGATACTTGTGAAGTGCAGAGTGAGAACGGAGAGCTGTAGATCAGGTCATGCTAACCCCTTTCTCTGTGTAAAGTGCTGCACATTCTTCAGTACTGACAGCCTAAAAAGGAACCGTGGCTTTTAAAGCCCTACCTTACTTAACCCGTGTACCAAATGATGTGTGCTACTTTATTCATGTTTAGTTGGAGTAAAACTTTATTCTGACTTGCCAGAACAGGGAACTTCGTTCCAAGTAATATGAATGGTGACAATAGTGATTTCAAACCTTTTGGTAAAGAAAGCATTTCACAAACAGAACTCAAATTTATCTAGGTTACTTATTTCCTTTATTAAGCATCTGAAGATTTATGAAATATAGTGGTCTTATGAGAAACAAACCCTGCTCATCGTGTAGTACTGGTTTATAATGATAATCTTTCAATGTAGCTGTGTATAAAACCATTCTAATAAGCCGTTGAGCACTTAGTCTTGTACTCTGTGGGCCCTGTGATTTATGTAGTGTTTGGAAGTAGCTAGCATATCTGTTCAGAGAAAGGAGGTTGGGGCTGTCCTTTGAAACTATCAAGCTGTGTCTGTAGTTCTTACTGTTGAATTCAGAGCTCGTCTTGCAGTGCTCTGCTGCTGCTCTGTGCATTTAGTATCATACATTTAAATTTAGTAACTTAAGGGTCGCACAAGGACCAAGGAATGTAGCTCTAGCATGGCATACTCTTTGCAACTCTCTGCAGTTGGGTGTCAGACCAGGAAAACCTAAAAACTAACATGGAGTCACTGTATATGTGTAAACAGTAGGGCACATCTATGTTGCTTTAATTAGAAGTATTTTCATTACTGCCTTTTTTCTTAGGGTACATATCTTAAATATTAAAGGTCTTAAGTTTCTTAAAGGTACATCTTACGGTGCTAGACCAAGAGGCTGATAAGGATGTTTTTTACTTGTTCCTCTGCCTTCCAAAAGAAGTTTAAATTTGGCTGGATCAGTTCTCTAATCTGACTTGCTGTGCAGCTGATTTAGCTGTGCTGGCACAAGGAGGCAGTGGAGAAGACACAGCAGAAGAGGACAGGACTTCTGATTGCGATGCAGATAGGAGAGATTTAAAATGACCGTGCAACCATCGTTAAAAAGACCAGTGCTCAAACCATCAAAACCACCACATCCTTGTAGCAAAGCAAGGGCCAGGAGGAAAAGTGAAGGAACCGCATGGAATGCCTTTTTGCTAGTTATCTTTGCTGGGGCCTCAAATCAACCTTAGATGAACCAGAAGGCATTGTTTGCTAGGATGGATCCTAGACTCCATGCAGTTACGCTGCTGGGTTGATTAATTCCTGCTCACAGAGCGTAATCCAAGCTCTGCTCCATGGGTGGGGGGTCATTAGCAATGTCTGTTGTATCTGTCCTGGTGTATAGGAGCTGCATCTGCTCTGTTCCTGTTGTTGGGCTTAAGATCTTTGCCGGCTTGGAGTTGCAATGTTGAAAGAACAGAAGAACAGCACGGTCTTTTTTTTTTTTTTTGAGGGGGGGGGGAGGAGGGGAGATGCTTTATTTTTAATTTTAGTATATTCTTATCTGCATTCTGGCTTCCAGAGTCACTGAGGGTAAGTGTGAGCATCCACTCCATGGTTGCTTTTAGTTCATAGGCATCTTTGTACCATGATGAGAGTAAAGTACTGAAAGAGTGGCATGCTTATGTTAATAGAGTCACTTTCCTCCTTCTACCCCTTTTCCTTTTCCCACTTGTCCCTGTCTTTCAGGTACAGTTGTGGTATTTGCCTTCAAAGGTTGTGTTTAACACCACTTGTGTTTAATGCTTTTTCCTTCCACCACTTCAAGGCAAGTATTCTTCCAGGTATGTGACTACAAACAATGCAAAGGGAAAATCTCAATGGAGATCTGTGCGTGATGTTAGTTATCTCTTTGAAGCTGCCTTTTTCTTAAGAGTCTTTTGATATTTAGGTATTTCCTTCCATCTTTCCCTTCTGGTGTGTCTTTACCTGGATAACTAAAAAAATTCATAGTGATGTCAGATTACTGACCTCGGAATGGTTTTGTTGGCAACCTAAATGTGCGTTTGACATCAGAGCATGAAGAAGCAGTTTACATTCTACAACAAAAACAGCTTCGGAGGGTTTTTTGTTGTTGTTTTCCATAATATGTTTATCCCCTCTCCTCTAGCCATTCATTACTGCCTCCTCTCCAGAGGTGCTGATACAAGTGTTTGTGGGGTTTCCCTGTAAGCCTAATCACTAAAGTGATCCAGGTCACCAGTCCTCCTCCATTTTTTTCTTTTTTTCAACAGTCACACCCTGCAAACTTTTGTTTTGTTCACTGAAAGGGAAGCAAACTGTAGGCTTTCCCTGATACGGGAATGAGCAACTGGAGAAAGGGGAAGAGCTTCTGGAGAGGTGTTGACCCTGAGTGCAGGCATCACAAAACTACATGCTGTTTGTGTAAATAGGTTTTAGAGTTTCAGCTGTGAAGATAGACTCATCTTCCCACCTTAGCACACATTTGCTGGCTGCTCTCTTGATGCAAATAACTTCATTGTGTTAGTTGTGCAAAAAATCTGTTGCTTCTGTAAATTGTGTTGTCTTCAGCTCTTCTTTCTGCTCCCAAAGTAATTTCCATCTTAAGAGAGTATCTTTCTTAATTACGCTTGATATTGTGTAAGGAGATCATGTTTCATCATGTCAGACTGTGGTCCAGGTTTTGTTCTGACTGAACTGGTACAAATCGGGTGCACCTTTTCCAACGTTGGTGCAGTGTCTTCTGTGGGAGAAGTCGGTTTGTGTAGCCAGGAGCAGAGTATCAATCACTGCATGGAGATACCGGATTAACTGAAATAATAGTGAGAACTGATGGAGATTTTATTTGAATGGCCAAGCTTCTGTTATAAGATAAAGAATTAAATCTATGTTAAAGGCCAAATAAGAGCTGCAACAGCACATTTCTAAGAAAATTGTCCTGTTAAAAATGAACATGGACTGTGAAGGGGCTTTGTGGCATATGCAGACTTGATGCAGGCTCTATCAGCAGCTATTGTCAGTTACAATAGTCCATTTGTTTTTAGATTTCTGAAGTTACTTCTTACTGTTTCGGGGAGTAGTATGTAAAACAGGACGGCCTGTAGAAATCTAAAACGCCAGCCAAAAGACACCTTTTTGTGTCTACGTGTTGCAGCTGTCTATCTCTTGGCAGCAGGCAGCGTGGTGTAGAATGTGAGGTTTCAGTGCTGAAGCATGAAAGAGTGAAATAAGGCAGTTCAGGACTTAAAATGCTTTTCTTTTCTAGGGAATTTCAGTCTTCACCGTTGCTTAGTTATTTGGGAACTATTTGTAGAGTTGTTTTTTTTCTGACGGTAACTCCTTGCATTCACAAGATGAGAAACTGAGACAGGTCGCTCTTTAATTTTCTCTGTTATTCTGCAGTTTAGGAATCAGATGAATTGTAGTCAGTTGCATTGATACCAAGCTGGGAGGAAATGGAGCTCGTGTGTATTTCTTAGGGGGAGGAGAGGAGGAAAGGGGAGACTGAACATTTTTTTCCATTGAATAGACTCTTGTATATGCCAAATGACATTTTCATTTAGGAACATCAGCACTGGTAATATCATTTTGGTTTGGATCACGTTGTTTCTGGATAAACTCTTGGCGGCATCATAGCACCTTTTAATCTCCCCTAGTTACACCTGGGAAAGCAGGGGATTTTGCAAAATGGGCCACCATAGATTCCCTCAGTTTGCCAACGTGACACTGCAAACATGTGCGTTCTGGGGTACGTAGGTGCGCAGCTTCATACCGGGCATGCACACTGGCACAGGAGATGTGGGATGATAGGTTGTGAGGTTTCCTGGTGAAAGCTATTTTTTGCAAGCACGCCATGCGTTCGGTTAGGCGGATGCTCTCAGAACGTCACATGGACACAGTGTCCAGGGGCTAGGAGCCCGGCACTCCTGCACACAGGGTGTAGGGGATGACCCCTGTCCCTGGTAGCATTTAGTATCGGACCTTGCCTTTTGCAGAGGCTTTTCATTATTACAGCCTTGCCTGGGACACAGTTTCCCTTTCGGCTGATAGGTTTGTAGTGCTGCAGTTACTGCGCCTGCACTGGGTGGGCTGAGAAGGCAGTCAGGGGCTGCTTGGTGTGCCTGGCATGCTGCCCCCATGGTAGCCAGGGTCGTGCATCTCTGCCTTGAAGAGGTATGGTTATGGTCACTCAGTCTCTGTGCGAGTGGATGAAACCTGACTTTTCTCTCCCTGAAATGCAAGTTAAAGGCTGTGTGGTGTTTTGGAAGGCTTGGGCATTCTTTTGTCTTTTTTCCCCCCCCTTTGCTTCTAACTTCTGCACGGTTTTTAAGCCTCTTTGAGAGGCTGGCATTTGGGGGACTGGAAGTCATCTCAGGGAGAGGAAAAGGACGAGCTAACCTTGGCACCTGGGGCCTGGCTATTACGTTGCATTTCCCTCACGCGGTGCGCTGGGCCAGCCCCGGTGATGTTCTCGCAGCAAATGGAGGAAGTCGCGCTGGCGGCAGCCTCCTCGCGCCAGGGGGATGGGGCTGGTGGGCTGGATGCGGGCCACACATAGCACTGAGGGGGGGAAAGGCAGGAAAAACCCAAACCACTTGGCTACAGGCGAAGCGAGGCCAACTTTTCCAGAACTCTTCATCCTTGGGGGCAGAGATTGTTTCCCCGGGTGGGAGGGCGGTGGGGAAGGTACCACGGGAAGGAGCCGGGGAAGGATGGAGGGGGGGTGGCCGCTCCTCTGCCTGCTTGCTGACTAAACAGTTATGTCAGCTGGCAGCCGGCGCAGCCTGGGGATTTGCGATAGCTCCTGCAGGGTGGGGGCGGCTGCGCGGGGGGAAGGGAGGGGAAGGGAAGGGCCGGCCATGCCGCAGCGCCAACTGCTGCTCCAGCCTCCCCTGGCGCGGGGGGCAGAGGCCAGGCCCGCGGCTGCACACTTGTGTCCGGCACTGGGAAGCTTTCATGGCGATGTCCCAGCTCAGGGAACGAGCCATCCTTGCTGGCTAAGATGCCACACAGCAGCCCACTGGAAAGCCATCCGGTGAGGGAAAGCCTTCCAGCCTCTCCTGTAGTGCTGAAGCCCACACACCAGGGTGTGAGGAGCAAGCACTGGGTGCTGCTGCTGGGTGCTCGGGGACAGAGCTGCCCCTTGGTCCCCCGGCGGCCCCAAGCCCTGTTAGCGAGGCTTTTTCACCGCTACTTGCTGGCTTGCCACAGGGAGAGCCCTCCCCGTGTGAGCGCAGCCCAAAAGGAAAGTGGATGGTGAATCCTGGCTACTGTTCAAGTTTAATGTTTCCTCCTTGGCCTTGAAGGCAGATGGAGCCCGGGGTAGCCTGTAGACAGAGCAGGAGCAGTTTGTAATGATTCCTGCAAGTCAAAAGTGTTCAAAACCCATTTTCTCTGTTCTTCTCACTTTGTTTTCCATAAATCGGGTGCTGTAAAACTGGAACAGCCTTGGAGCAGCTGTGGCTTTTTGCCCATGTGCTTCCCTCCCCTCCACCCCCCATTAGGAGTACGCGAAGGATGGGTTGCTTGTGAATCACCTCCGTACCTACCTAACTTCTCCTGTCCCAGCAGCAAGACAGAGAAGGACCCTGTCCTGACAGGCAAAAAGGGTGTGTGTCTCAATTGTTTGAGGTCAACTGAGTTAGCTGAACACAATAATAAAAAAAAAGCCCTCTTGATGCTCCTTAAGGTACAGCCTACCATGTCCGAAGCCATGTTTGTGGCTGTGTGAGACCAGTTAATGTGTTAACCTGCATCTTAATGAACATTCAGATGGATTTTTAGTAATGTTAGTCTGACTCAACTGAGCTGACACGACTGCAGTCGTGAATGAACCTGTCTAGCCCACTTGGACAAGCTTGCTTAAGTTAGCAATACAGCACCAGTGGTTCTAATGGCCTAGTTAAGATGATTTGCCTTTTTTTTTTTTTTTGACAAACACAGAGCAAGGTGAGCGAAGGCCATAGAAAAGTGTTTATTTTTGCGATGGGGAGATCTACAGATCTCAACCAGGAGTTGCTTTGTTTTACCTTTGTGCAGGTCTCATCACCTCGGTGCAGTTCTCAAATGGGTGTGTTGTGCCTGGCACTCCTTCACAGCACACCTGAATGCTATTTTATGCACGAGTCAAATGGTAGCATGATTTCATAGGGCCTTGCAATCCTTTGCTGAGTGGCCTTACAGATGAGCTGGGCAGCTGGGCTTCTGGCAGTTTGTTCAAAACCATGTAGGAGTTTGCTAGTTGCTGTGGGAAGGTTAAAAAGCACTGAAATACCTACATGACACCTCAGTCTCCCTTCTGTTTTAAATGTTCCACTTAGGACAAACCAGGAAAATGAGCACTTTGTGAGAGGGTGTTAAAGCTGATAAAATTTGAATCCCTAAATCGTCCCTAAATCCCTAAAACCCATCTAGGTTTTTTTCCTGCTTGATATAGGTAAAAAGGCTTAGTTTTAGTTTGGTTTGGTTTTTAAGCAGGGGGAAAAGTCTTCTGGAGATAGGAAACCACTCAGAAGTTACTGTTGAGGCAGCTGTATATTATCTGTTTTTCAAAGCAGTCATATGGTCTGTGGTTCTATGAAAATGGGATATTTTGAAACAAGAGGGGTATATAACTGCTTGAGTACTTAGATGTAGGGTCTGAAATGCTGAATAACTGCATTTGCAGCTAACTTCACAAGGAACGCTTCTGGAAACGGCTCTTGATGCACTGAGTACAAAGCACTACAAGTGCGGGTAAATAGTTCTCTAAAATATTTTGGCACACTGAGAAAACTTCAGTGAGTGCTACTTGGAAGCCAAGCACTTGACTTTTTGTGGCTAAGATCAGTTTAAATAGGTGGGTTTTTCTTCCTTCTGTGTGTAGGGAAGAGGGGAACAGAAGGGCAAGTAAAAAAATCAGAGGAAAGACCTCACTGCTGACTTGGGAGATGTGTTTGACCTTCTTAGCCTTATGCGCTTGTCTGTGGTTTCCAGCCAAAGGCTCTCACTTTGAGAGAGCCTTGCTTCTCGTGCTGAACTATTTTTTGACGCAGTGAATGAATGCAATATGTTAACACTCCTGTAAGTCCCAGAATTGCTTGGCTGCCCCTTGTCCTGCCTGCCTCGTACTGGCTGAAAAGGTACCATTGTTTGTTCTGCAAACAGTGGGTGATGTTTGTTTCCAAGGTGACTGTGGCTCTGTTGCTGCCCTCTAGTACAAAAAAAAAATTATTTTTTTTAAATTGGCTTTAAACACCTGAGAGCATCCCACTGTCACCAGAGATGGGGGAAGGGAGGAAAGAGCTTTTTGGTATAGCTCTCTGGGCTGTTTATTAGAACAAAGACAAAGAAAATGTCAGTAATCTAAGAAGTGGTGATCCATATATTTGGTTTATGCTATGAAATATTATTCCTAAATAGCACACAGGTACCACTGTTGAGACACTTGATTGTTTCTAAGGATGTGTGTCTTCGAGGAGAAGAAATTAATATGAATTTAAGGTCTCTCAAACATCTTGGTCAAATGTTAGTTGTAGTTTCAGTTTACAGCAGTTATGCTATGCTTTTTCAGTTATTTAAATGAGAGGATATTTTGAAGACTTTGCTCAAACAAGGGTGCATTAACTTCCGAATAGGAAAGCTGGAAGGGAAAAATCAGTAGTTCTGCTAGACTTGTAGGTTTTCAGGTTGTTTTGGAAAACTATTATTTGGCAATAAAATATGCATCCCCAAGAAAGAAAACCCCAGTAGTCGGTTCTTTCATTGCTTTTGTGTATTCTTGGATTCCATTATCCTGTGTATATGATACTCAGCGTAGTGCTATTTTTAAGTGTTTAGGTAGATGGATTAGAAGCATTTTACAGTGCTTTCCCTGTGCTGCCTGCCCATCTACTGATGTCTGCTTTAGTATGGGGGGAATGAGTTGGAGAAAAGCAAAACAAAACTTTTTTAAACTGGTCATGGATGCTGCTAGCAGAACTTTGCCTTCCTCCCCATCGGGTTTAGTACAGTTCATACGCAGGTTTCAGTAAACATTAACTACTTTTATCAGGGCTCGCAGCATGTTGAATGGTTAGCAAAGAGCATGTACCGAGAGAGACAGAGAAAATGAACAAGTCCAAGGTCAAAAGGATGGTAGATTTTCCTTTATTAAAATACAGGGTGAAGAATGTTGACACCACTTTGTGGAAAAAGGTCTGTGAAAAATCTGGTTCTTGTCCTTCAGTTTTCATCAGGGTGAAAGCACTTGGGGGTACTGCCAGGAGGATGTGCATTGTCAGTATTTTTCTGCTGTAGTGAGATGATCAGAAGACATTGGCTCTTTCACACTCGCACCAGCTGGCAACGTGAACTCCTCCTGACTTGGATCAAGTCAGAGTAGGGTATGATCTTTGTTATCGCTGTCACATCTTTATATGGCCTGCTCCTGCCCAGCATCACCAGAACTACCATTGACTTCAGCAGTGCACAGATGAGCACAGGCAGCAAGAGATCGTAATTTCCTCCCTGCCTTGCCTGCATGAAGCAATGATACAAAGCCATCCTGATTAAGAAGAGTTGGTTAAGAAACTGTGTGGTTTAGCAGCTTGCCTCACCTTTAATTCTTTTGCGTGGCATGGATGTTTCTTTATTGCTTTTGAGGGGTGCAGTGCTACTAATTTTGATGCAAATTGATATGCTCTAGTGATTTAAAAAAGAGTTGATTAGCTTAGCAATGAAAACAGGGAAAATTGCAGTTAATTAAATGATTTTAAGTTGAGGTGTAAAAAGAAGCATTTTGAAAAGAGTATGTGACCTGCCTTAATGAACTCTGTTGAAACATCCGATGCTACAGTTCAAATTCTAAGTTATTTTTAATTGTGCAAATCAACGTATCCTGTCCCTCCTAACTCCAGTCAAATAACGTTTTGCAAAAGAAGGAAGCAGCAGCGTTCGCCTGCATGTTTCCTAGAAGCTAGAATTATTGAAAGGTTGTACCTCACTGGAAAAACACAGATTTACTTAAATGACACATCAAACACACAAGAAATCCAAACAGTCTGTGGATGATCTGACAGTAGTTTGAGAAACACCCTCTGCTGCATGCCCCTCAAATAAGAAACGTGTGCACAGTTAAAAATCTCATCTTTGTGGTGACACAGATGATTCAGTGCAGGAAACGAGAGGAATCTCATTCAGCGGCTAAGCATTTGTGGGGCGGGGGTGTGAGGAGGTCATGGTGTTCAGCATACCCAGCTAGAAAGCTTTGGGCTCCTTTCTCTCTTGAATTTTCTGCTGATTTGAATCAGCATCAGCGCGAGATGTAAATCCCTTCCGTTTCATTCTACCTGGAGGAGCTGAGAGATCAAAGAAAGACAAGACGGGAATCTCCTGCTGGTGCTTTTTTTTTAAATTTAACTACAGATATTAGCCATCCTGCTCGAAGCTGTCCCCTGCAACAGGAGGTGCAGAGGCACAAGTGCCTGCACTCCTGCCACAGCCGAGCTACGGGTGGCCAGCCTGGCAAATGGGGGAGGTCAGCACTGCAGCCCTGCTGGTGGCCTGAGCCCTTCCTCCTGCAGTGGCTGCACATCCTGATGGGGGTGGCAGCGGGAGAGGAGCTTGAGGTGCAGGCTAGCAGTTGTTGCAGCCTCTTGGAAGGTGCCGCCATTCATCTAAATATAAAATACGGACTGTGGTTTTGGTCTTAAATATTTGTGGGATTTTAACAAACCACTACAAACAAACAAACAGCAGCAAAAAGTGACACGTTTGAAGCAGGATTTATTTTTTATTTTTCTTTTGCAAGGTAATGTGGAGGCTTGTATTCTGTGACTCAGTGTTCAAAGGGAAGACATTTTTCAATTTGAGAACTTCTTTGTTCATCTCTTATTCACAGACTTCCCTTAAAGAGCTTTATTTTACAGTTTTTTTCTCAGGAGGCTGGGATGTAATTTTCTTTTTAACTCTGATGATGTTCTTCCACAGCTTTCCAGGTGTTTTCGCCTCCCTCTCTGAAGCTTAAAAAAAAAAAAAGAAGGAAAAAACAAACAAAAAAAAATCCATTCCTTTCCTAATAAGTAGATCATGTGTGGTATTAGCAGCCTTTATAAAGCCTGCAGAGGGAAAAAATCATGTGTGCAACTTGAATTCCAAAATATATTCATTTGGTACTAAAGGCAAGTTTAATGGGAACGTGGACAAAACATTATGTGTGTGTAAATTTTTGTCTTGCCTGGAAACTGACCAAGGAATAAAGTAAGAAAAAAGATTTTTAGATTGTTCTAATGCCTCCGCAAAGGCATTTGCAGTTATGTGGTTGCTGTAGGTCCTCCACTGATAAGCAGCATTAATGAAGTGGCTTTTCATGCAGTTTTATTGAAATTATTTATGCAAATACACTGCAAACTTTATTGCAAGCACAGTTATTTACAATGCACAGTTGGTAAACAAAAGCATTGCCATTCATTCTCCAGTGCCTTGATAGCTTATAGAAAGCTGGCTCACTTCTCTCCGCTTTAGCTGGCCGTGTGTGCTCCCAGCTTTTATTCCTTGTCTCCAGCAGACCCACAGGTTTTGTCAGCTCATAGCAACGTGGTGCAGGAAGGGCTCACTCTTGAAGAACCGCTCATCCTGTTTTGCCTTTTTTTTTTTAATTTTTTTTAAAGCGCTGTGGAAAAATATGTGTGCTATCAGTCTGTGAGACCACAGTCCTGTTCCCCTCTGAAATTGTTTCATGAGAGGTTCTCAAAGAAGAGTTATGTATGCTGTGGGCAGGAAGAATTACATCTGTGTCCCCTTTTAGATACCGTTGCAGAGGCTTCAGTGCACAAGCACTCTCTGAAATCTCTGATGTACCAAGTCTTTTGATAATATCATCTATAGACTTGCTCTGTCAACCATTACCAAAAATGTGTCCTCTCTCCTTCAGCTGGGCCTCCCCTGGCTGGGGAAGACATCTCTTTACCGCATAACTACTGTGTTCAGGCTCGACTTGCTACAAAATCTTTGTTCTGATGGTGAGATGTAAGAGGCCTCCGTGTTGTGCAGGAGCTCGCAGAAGACACGGTGGATGCCCCACCACAGCCTTGGGGCAGCCAAGAGGGGTTGGTGAGACTTTTTTCATTTCCTATCGACGTGTAGGCAGGCCTCAGTGCATTTCTCCTCTTAGAGAAACTCTTGCTGGCTTTCCTGTTGAACTTCAGGTACAGTCTGTGACTTTGGGCAGGTTTTTAATGGCCAATCTTAGTAGAACAGAGGAGGTCATAAGTATTTATTAATACGTTGTATTTCTGCGCTGCCATTTAGGAACACTTCTGTGTTGACTTGCGTGGGTGTCTCACGTGTCTGAGGTTCAGGCAGGATTCCACCTCAGCGCTGCAGGTGCCAGCTGTGTGTGGGACAGGCGATGGTGCCTGCTTCCTGGGCCAAGGGCAGACTGTAGGGCATGGCCCCATCCTGCAGCAAGACCTGGGCATCCACACGTCTGGTCTACACACAGGGACGTCCTGGGATTTTGGGCACTTGCCAGTTTCACCCACAGCCTGTGTCTGGCAGCCTTCTTTCTAGGAACACCTCGGAGTGGGAAGCGGTAGAGCCCAGGATGAGGGCTGCCACCCCGACAGGGTTTCTGCATCCCATGGCTTGTTAATGGACACCCAGGTGTGGGGTGTTGGCCCGGTGAATCCCCCAGATGGGTACACAGGGCACTGAGAATACCCATCACGAGGTGGCGGGCAGCCCGGGAGGTTCCCTGTGCACGCCGAAGCCCCCGGTCTGCCCAGCTGAAAAGCCTGGATTGTTTCAGTCTTGCAGCTCTGGTGCAGGGTCTTACATTCAAAGCACTAATGACTTCCTCATTAGGACCCAGACTCTTTAAATTTTTATTAAAGGGATTGTCTGTGCTGACATTTAGCTATTACCAGATGTTGGCTTTTAGTTACCAGTGTGGAGGTGGCATAGCTAATAAAGGCAAGGGTGAGAAACTTGTGTGAAGCTGACTGTCAGATGCGGCTTTGTGTACTGCAGCCTGCATGATGTCTGTCGCGTCTTCATGGGCCAGTGTTCTAGAAGAAAGCCATTTTTTTTTCTTCTTTCTTTTCTTCTATACTCTTGACTGACCAAGTGTTTTCCAAGTGCTTGTCTTTTTCAGGTGGCGTTGCTCTTTTGTTAGAGTCTAGCTAATGCAGGAAGAGTGCAAAGGTAGCTCAATGGCAGTTTGTTTTATTTCCTTATATTTCGGTACAAAACTTTCCTGTAGATCATACTTCTCCCCCTCAACCTCTTTTCGCCATACCCTCCCTCAGAAAATGTCAGCAACCAATTGTTTCCTTTGCAGAGCTTAGAGCCCCTAGACAGAGGCTTTTCCAGTTTTATGAATGCACCATTTGTTGCTGAGGGCACAACTGTTCGATGTAACTGGCTGCATCCCACTCTGCTTGGGACCAGCATGCACTACAGCCAGTCTGTGCATAAACCAGATTTTTGTATTAAATGGCACCATTTTGTCCACAGCAGCAGTCTGTCTGTCTTTTGTGTGTGCGCGTGTGAGACTTGCAGCTTTCAGATGCAAAATACATAAAGAGCAGCAGTTTTGCAGAAGTATGTGTTTCTCAGTGAGCATACATTTCCATTTTAAGGTTTATTTTCCTAGGGAGTTCCTGATGAGTGATATTTCTTCGTTATTTTGTGTAGGTGGACCGAGGCAAAAACAAGTTTTTAAATATTTTATAAAATGGATGCAGGGTGTAACATTACCAATGTAGTAGTGTTATTGGGGGCACGCTCAACTATAACTCCAGTGAAAATGCATTTAGCACATTGAAAGCGTGTGTGCTCAGTTATGTTTTATTCTGTGTCATCAACCCACAGTATTCCCCCTCCTTCTCTTATTTTTTTGAGTGCTGTAGGGTCGGCAACCGTATAGATGTACCAAATTAAAGATCCTCTGTGCTTCGCATGTTCCAGCGATGTCTAGGAAGTGTCATGTGATGTGAAACCTGGTGCTCTTCCTCACTGCCTCCCCCAGTTGCCTCCTTTCCAAGGTTTTGTCCAGCAACGTGCCCAGGGCAGCCGGAGGAGCTGCATGGGTACTGCTCCACACCAGCTGCACGTCTGCGGCCAGCGTTTCACATGTATAATGCGGCAGCTGCAGCCTCCTGGCAAAAGTGAATGTGCTACGGTGGGGGCAGAGTCGGCCGTGGGTGAGTGGGTACTGTGCTGTTTGTTTGCCTTCTCACCACCCTTCCCCTTCTCCCCTTAAACGCAGTTTCTGGAAGGCGCAGCCCCCGTGTGCAGTGCTGCGAGCGCAAGCTGCAAAGCAGGGAGGTTGCGTGAGGCTCTGGCCCCAGCAGCTAAGTCACGGCTTAGTCCACGCTGCCTGCCTCATTTGTCTCAATGCCAGGAGTTTCTCCTCGGAAGCACAAGGCATTGCTTCCCCCATCTCTCCACTTACGTACCTGCTGAGTGCCCCCAGCACATAAGAACACCTACAAAGCAACACCACTGCCTCAAAGATCACCCACTTTTACATCGGTAAAAATGCTTTCCCTGCTCCATCTTCATGGTGTTTAAGAAATGGGGAAAACTAGAAGCACCCCTAATATTCCTGATTGTAAGAAGACAGTGGTGCAGAAGATGGGGATTCCCCACCTCACCCTCCTTTGGGTACCCAAACGACTGAGCACTGGGCAGGCTTGCCTGAAATGTAATAATCCCTCTGCTAAAGAGAAATAATAAAAAGTACAGCTTTGCAGCCTTTCTGTGGATGTTTCCATTGCCCCCCTCTTCTCTGTATATTCACTGCCCACATAATGTTGCCCACGGGATGAGGGCGGGAGGGGGAAGCTTGTTCTCTTTCATGTGACTGCAGCACAGTTAATAGTTGTAGCAGACTTCAAGGACTCGTGTGACCAAAGGGATCGATCAGATTCGTTTCTAGTAACCGGAGGGAAATATTTCAGGCACATCTTCGTGTCTCGGCTTCCTAGCAGGTCCAGGGAAGGAGCCAGATCTGCTTTCTCTGTGATTGCTCATTTGTTAGGAGCTGGCTAGCGTATAGTGCGCAGAGACAAAGGCAACCCTGACCTGAAAAGCCCCCAAAGACAAGTAGTATCGTAAATACATCTGTAAAACTGTTCAACTTACAGGCTGCATGCGTCTCGCACTCGTGCTCCATTTCTCCCCCCACTGCCTTAAAAAAGGGATGGCAAAATAGTTTGATAAAACGCATCAAGTACTAAACTGTTGATACAATTTAAAAAAAAAAAAAAGAGTCTCAGCTCAAGCATATGTCTGCAGCACTTTAATCTTTTATGGGTTGCATACTTGCTGTGGGAGTGGAAGGGGATGTTGTAGGCTTACTTTCAGTGTACTTAGAAACCTTTCCCACAGCATGAAAACTCCCCGGAAAACATGTGAAACAACTGACTGGAAACCAGGACATTTCTTATGCCCAGCACTCATTGCTCTGAGGGATTTGCTGTGCTCTGAAGGTCATTTAATAATCTTTCTTCTTTGTTGGTTTCTTTCAGCGTAGTTCACGCATGGTGCTGTTGCAATCAAGTTGTGCATGTGTTGCCGAGCTTTTAGGGGTCCTTGTTTCTCTACCATGTTTTTGCCCCTGGTTCTTTTGTTACGGTGCTCCCATGATTACTACAACTGTTGCTTAAAATGGCTACCGAGCAAAAACATGTTCTTGCCATCAGTAAGAAACTGCTTAGCCTGTGTCAAAACCACCCCGCACAGCTTTGAGTTGATGCCTGCATTGCTTAGCTGGTATATTTCTGATCTTCAGGCTATCCATTAACCCTGTGCATACTGTTCACAAGGAAGAAATAAATTTGCTGCAGTGATGGAAGTGTGTCCTGATGCTGCGATCACTGCTGCTGCCCCTCACCGCACTCTGGTTAGATTTTCGTGGCATGCAGTCCTTTGGGTGTGTGGTTTGGGGTTGGTGTTTTTTTTGTTTGTTTCCCCACCCCTTGCATAGTTTTTATTTTTGAGGTGCTGCAGAAGTTGCTAACGTAGAAAAGCAGTGACAAAGGCGGGAAGTCTGGCGCTTGAGGGCTGGCGGTCCTGACGAGTTGATAAGGAAGATCCAGTTCCCTATCATAAAGAAGCTATGTGTCCACTTTCAGCCTGTGACGGACTCGGCGTTTTGCTTTCTGGCGTCTCCTTTCCGTGGGCCGATGTTTGTGCTGGAGTGCGATGGAGTGTGAAAGGTGTCAGAGGAGAGAAGGGGCTGCAACCCAGCTCTGGCTGCCAAAGAAAAACCAACCCAGACCAACAAAACGAGAGTTAAACGAAACATACCACAGAACAGGTTAGGCAGGACTCTGAAGCCAGATACGAACCTTCTCCTGCACTTTAAGGCATCTTTAGTACACCCTCCTCCCTCTACCCTTTCAGGATTCCCCCCCCCCCCCATTATGAAATAGTCTTGCGTGGACTCGTGGCTCACATGTGGGGCAGGCGGGGAGTTGCAGTGCTCGCTCGCCTGCTGCCAGCTGTTTCTTAAGAAAGAGAGTGCGCACTTGTCTGTGCCCGTCATCCTGCAGCAGAGGCAGCACTCTGCGCGGCATGCACCCCTGTGCGCCTTCGTGCCCTCTGCCTGGCTGCCTTGTGGATGGCCCGAGCCGAAAAGTAGCGGGGGAGGAAGAGAAGCAATGAGATGGGGAATGCTGGCGGGTGGAGCTTGCCGGGCTGATACTCCCTGTAGTTAATCATTACTTGCAGCATAACCTGTTCCTGTTTTCTAGAGGTTTCACTGGCACCCGCAGCCAGGAGCATATGAGGAATATGTGACAAACTGCTCTCCGAGCGAGACAGCTCGCCTTGCAGCAGCAAGCCCGGCGTCTAATACAAGACATCATTTCTCCTGTAACATGTTTATGCCTAATCGTTCAGTAAACATACCATATATAGTCTGGTTCGTGCTCGCTATAACACCCTGCCGCAAGGCGACTTCACCAGTACCGCGCAGATTCCTCAGCTCCTGGTAACCGGCTGACAAATAGGATGGTGCCATATGTAACATAAATATTCCCCACAACTGTTTTTTTTTTATAGTCCTGCCCATAGAGCATAAAGCCTGTGGTGCTGACCATGACAGTCGTAAGTCTGGCGCTTTGAAAAACGAAGATTGCACAGAACAAGTTGCCTGTCGAAGGATGGGCCGGGTCCTGTGCATGCACTGTTGTTGCAGAGCAAAGATGCTGCTCCTACCATACATGTCAGACGAAGCTCATATTTATGAATCAGTGGTTCATCGACTCTTTTTTTTTTTTCTTTTTTCTCCTCTCTCCACTTCAAATAATCTGTTGCCTCCTATGGGTTGGGTCCCAAGCTCGAGCTGTGATTCATTGAGAACTTTCTCTTTTCATTCTAGCATCTTTTGTAGAATTTCTGCCCTTCCTCTTTCTCTGTGCCCTCCTTTTGTTTACCCAGCACTAGCAGTGTACTCAGCACAGCAGAGGACGTGAAAATCAGCACTGAGGTGGATTCACAGCTTTCTTAATCAGCTGTTACGTATGGATAGCCTACAGCTTTTTTCTTTTTATTTTTTTTTAACATTGTGAAATGACTTTCAGTAACATTCTGACTCTTTTTGTGCTAGCAGAAGTGGTTTGGGAAAAGGAGATGAAGCCTGTCTGCCTAGACTGGGGTAGGTTTTGCTTGCCTTTTGCTCCCTTCCCTGGTCTATGAGAAGATAGCACAGTGGTATGGACCCAAGATAGCTTTGCGCAAAGCTTTTTGTCTCTCTGCTTGGTGATGGCTGCTAGCACCTGGTTCCAGCAGTTTAGTGAGTGACGGTGCCTCCTACAGCACTGAGATGATTTCTAAATCAGAGAGAGTGCCGGTTAGGTGCAGATCGATACAGGTGGATTTTCCCCCAGTGGCCTGCTCCTCATTTAGGCAAAGCTCCCAGAAGGGGAGAGCTTGCAGCAGGGGAATGTTTAGGCGTTACATAAATGGACAGGACGTGCATTTCTCTGACTTGCCTCTCATTGGCCTCGTCAGAGTGAATTATGTCTGACTGCTTGGCAGTTAATTGGACCATCCTTCCAATTTCCTAAGCTGATAAGCCCCTCACTGTCTGCCTCAATCAGGCTTCTTTGTTTGAGAAGTTACTAATGCTCCAGAAGAAGAGAATAACTACTTTCCTACGTACTGTAACCAAGTGAGGTGCTCTGATCATTTAACTGCTGCGATAAGTCTGTGAAGATTCACCATCTCTCTTCAGCAAAATCCTTTCATAAGAATTATTTGTACCGTAACACCCGTAGGAGTTGGCAGGCAGTGAAAGTAGGTACAGCTGGTGTATTTACTACATACCTTGTCACTTTTTGAAAGAATTGCATGTGTGCTTAAGGTATCCTGTGAGCAGCTTTATTCTGGCAGAGCCTGGTAGCTGTGTGGAGTACTGCTGGTGTCTGCAGTAGTCTGCCCATTGGGATCGGGTCTCGTTTCTATGGCTCCCTTTTATCGCAGAACCATCAGACTGGGACTGTCTTCCTGATGAGTCTGGATGGTGCCTAGTGTAAAGTGGGTGTTGCCAGAAGGTGAGTAATAAATGATGATTAATCGTCTCTGCTCTATGGATAAGTTAGTATGAAAAAGCACTTGGCTAAAGACTGTGCTTCAACAAGCTCATCAAAATTAACCATGCAGGAGACAGTAGTGCACCATCCTGAAGGCCTGATTCTTGCATCTGTGACTGGTTTTGTGTTAACTTCCGTGCATTTGCTGCTTCTGGTTGAGGGAGAAATGTGGCTCCTCTTGTCTCCTGTGTAAAATGATATCAGTACTACAGATTGCAGATGGGTTGAGTGATACAGAATTGTATGTATTAAAAGAAAACAACCTTCAGTTAGATTGGTCTGTAACCTTTTTGATGCAAAGGTATGATTATGAACCTTGCAGATATGCATCCTCGTGTTTGTACCATAGAGTCTGTGATATGAATGCATTGAAAAGATGCAAAGGTCCTGTATGAAATTGTATCTTGAAGTTGAAAACTCATTTTATTCTATGGGAAACAATTCATCATTTCCTGTCGAAACTGTAAATAAGTAGAAGGAGAAAACCTAAAGCCGTACCGATTTTTGAAAGAGTTTACATTTTGAGTTTTCATATTGATTTGAGCAATGCACTACATCTGTTTGATCATACAGTTAATTCTAAAACCTTTTGAAAAGGAGGATTCATCACAGAAATCTTTCTTCTCCCCCCATCCTTCAACTATTTCTGGCAGCTTACAGGGCTCTAAGCACACAAAGGGAGTATTGGAGGACTTGCTCCTTGCACAGAAATTGGAAGGACAGGGCTTTTTTTGTTCTTTCTTTTCTTCCTTTTCTTAAAAAAGCTTTCCAAGGACATTAAAGTATGCAGAGAAAATAAATGTTTGTGCATTGCATTGTGTGCCTGTGTTTGTAGGTACACTCTGACCTCGGGAAGTGACTACCGGTTTATTTCTTGTTGTAACTCTGAGTTTGTACTGTTGAGCCCCAGAATGTCTGTGGCATAGCTGGAGGAAGAGAAGAGGGCGCACACACTGTCCATGTGAGTTCAAGCCACCATTAGTGGTGCTCAGCTATAATTCATTCGTTAGGTCAAAGAGAGGTAAGGGCTGTGGTGAGCTGGACGTGGGGCCCAGCCAGCAGGACAAGATCTTGTGGAGAAGCTAAGGGGGGGAGGTGTTCAGAAGCCCCGTATGTTCCACCAGTGGTGGCAGCGTCTCTGTCCTCTCCTCCCAAGGACTAGTCTTGAGCCCTCAGACAGCTAGCTGAGGACTTCTCTTACTGGGACATCCTTTACTAGCATTTCTGTTGCCTGGCCTTCAAGATGATGGGCAGAGAATTTGCATTTGGGTTTCAAAGTTTTTGGAAGAGTGTGTGTGCTTTGTGTCTTGTCCAAACCTTGGTGAGGCTGGTAGCTAACAGCCATTGAGTGGCACTCTGAAGGCCTTGCCATCTCCCAAGGGGGCCGCGAGCTGTGGTCGTTCCGACTGGAAGTGCTGAGGAGAGAAGGGGAAGAAGTGTCCATGTCCTGAAGGAGATGAAAAGGGAAAACTGGAAAATGAGTGACTTCTCACTCAAAAGTTCTTGGAAAGAAAGGTGCTGCGTATGTAGTACTTAATGCAAATGGCACTCCGCGTGTATGAAAATGCAAACTGGCTCTGGTTTATCAGAGGGCAAGTTGGGATGCTGTAGTGGCATTGTCGCAACAGTGAACTGAGAGAATTCGGGAGGCAGTCTGACTTCCCTGAAAGAGTTAAGGGAACATCAGGGATGGAGAAGTTTAAAAAGTGTTTAACCTCAAAATTAAGACAACTTGAAAACGAATTAACTGCTGGGTCTGGAATGATCTATGAATGTATAGGACCTTAAGCACAGAAAGTATTGGGGTGAATCTGGAAAGGGTCCACGTGTAAGGAATGTAGTTCTTATGGCTTCCGAGATAGCTTTTTGTGTAGACAGCATGGAAAACGATTACAAAATAAGTATTGCAAGACACTTAATGAGATGGGAAACTGGCAGTGCTAAAGCCTGTGGCTCTTGGAATCGAGTGATTGTGAGAGAAGTGCAGCTTTTCTCTGCTTTGTTTTTCCAAGCAAACATTTTCTGACTCGTGAACAACCATGAGTGGAGTTTTTCCGATGGGCTTAAAGTCAGCAAGTGCCAAAAATGCATTGAAAATCTCTCTTGAGATGAGGGGCTATGACAGCAACTGGACTTGAGGAAAAAAGATATTTTTGATGTTTGATGGCAGTTCCACCAGTGGAGTCCAAGACTTCATTTCATCTTTTGAGAAGGGGTTGAACTGTCCACTTGTGTTGGTTTGGAATGGGATTGACAGGGACTGACCTAACCAGTTTTTAGGGAGCTTAGTTAGCTTCCTAATTTCCAGGTATACTGGGAGAGCCATGAAGAACAGGAGTGGAGAATGGTGGTAAGTTCCTCTGCATGAAAGAAGCTGGGCTGCCAGGAGTATTTTCAATTGGAGATCACCAGGCAGCTTTATTACAAGCCATGTTTTCACTTGCATACAGTTCTACCAAGCTTTAACCATTTGCACTGAAACACCGCATTTCAGGTGTTTAGCTTCAGGCCACATTTGTTTTGTTTGAAAGAAAAACAAGTAATAAAAAAATAATAAAATCCTTCAGTCATTTTTAAGAATGCAACTAAGGGAAAAGTAACTTCGGGTTTTGAATTCTCTTTTGTGACCTCTCTTTTCTTAATAGAAAGAAGACAAAACAAACCAAGAATACCTAAAAAGGAGGAGAAAGTCTGATCTTTTTTCTAGTCCTTAAAGCACTACTGCGGGAGCACTGAGATTTCGGAAGGGGGTGGGAGGTTGCAGTTACAGCTAATGGTTGAATAAGCTAGCAGAGGTGTCAGCAGTGACGCTTAGTCTGGTGTGTTCTGTTCCTAACATCTGTCGTAATATGTGTGGGGAAAAAGGGATGATGAAAGCCAAGCATCCTTTAGTCCCTCTGACCCCAGACTGGATTAAGTTGGTTCAGCTCTGTGAATACTCAAGTTGGCAACCTAGCCCCTTATCAAGTTAGCAGTCTTGTGTACCTGTGTATCTGTGTGCTCTTTCACTAGCAAAAAATGTGGTGAATGCCCAAATATTTCTCTTGCGCTGTGACATAAGGGTATAGAATTTCTGTTTGAGGGGTTTGCTGGTGTAAGATGACAATGTTCTTCTCGTGGATGTGTTGAGCTTTTTAGGCACTTCCGTTCCATATGGAGTAAGGGTAGCTTGAAAGTTGTCTGGTGAGATTTGCACACCTTGCCAAACACAGCTGGTCTCTTAAATTAGAACAGAGGCCCAGGAGTTCATAAATACCTGGGCACATGATGTAAATAAGCCTGATGATGGACGGGCCCTGTAGCCCTCCCTTGCAGACCGCAGCTTGCCCAGGGACCTTTTAGCCATGCCAATTAGAAGCTTCTGTTGATGTTAATGGGTCTCTCCCGTAGAAGGAGCCTGTTGGTATGAATTCATTTGCAAGGCCGAGGCCTTGATTTGTTATGAGCCCTGCAGTGTGATTTGCAATGGCCTGCCTACATCTTCCTGAGCTGCTGTGGGTGCGAGAGAGAAACAGAGGAAGGTTGCAGAAGTGTTCACCACCTTCACTTCCAGTCAGGAGCAAAAAGGAGCTGAGAGCACAGAGGATGAGATACCGCCGGTGCTGCATGCACAGGGCGAAGGCGGCTGCTGTCTAAAAATATGCATATGAAAACGGAACTGGAAGTGACTGCAAAGCTGCATTTGCAGGTATTGTAGTTTTTAGAAACTAGGTCCAAAAGGTTTAGCAGCAGAGAGTATTTCAGGACACTCCCTGATCTGTTTCATTTGCTTTGCTGAAGCGTTAAAAGAACCCCTGGTTTCCACTGCTAAGGCTAGCAATTAATAAATCAGTTCAGGATTTTATTTTATTTTTTGTTTTGATTATATGCAGTATATGTGTATAGTGTGTGTTTTAATATACACTTTAAAAAATAACTCCTTTATTGCTTGATTATGGAAGTAGACACAGCAGAAAGAGTATTCTGTACATTCTTTGACAAGACACTTGATTGAAGACATTTATTCACATTAAGCACCAGGAGCAGTATTGAATAGCTGTGTCCTTCTCTGTTTTGAGAAACTCATCAAAAGGAAAGAAAAATCACTTTTTTGTTTGCTTTCCAAGAGAGAAAAAAATGAGTTTGAAAAGGGGTTAAATAGCGATTTGTACTCCTTTTCTTGCAACCTCCTCCCTCCCCCCAAAAAACCCAACCACTCTTCCCCTCCACCGTTGCCCACAGAATTACCATGCATCTAATCTTAGAGGTGGGTTTACGTGTTTGTTCTAAAAAACGCCATCCTCTCAGTCTCTGGTAATCCACCAGGTGGAAGCAAATGTGTAGGGTATTTGTATACATATTTGTAAATCTGAGTTTGTGCAGGGCGGATTTCTGAGAGAGCAGCGTATGTGGAAAGGCAAGGGAACCCTCCCTCGTCGGTGCAATACCGTCAGTAAAGCAAAAACGTGCAGTTAACCACCGGCTTGAATCGTTAGTGGTTTTTGTTCATGTGGTAGGCCGGGTGACATTGTATTAGCCAATTCTTCTGATGGATGGTTAGAGATCAGTTGCCTGGTTGTTCTGAATTACAATAGGGAGCAGGCTGTCTGGGAGGGGATGGGGAGAATCGGATAGGAAGTGGTTTCTTAGAGATGGGTGCTTTTCTGGTGCTAACAGAAGTTTTGGTCTATTAGCCGCGAGTGTGCTTTTCTGACCTGCAAGGGTACGTTTGTAGCTTACTGCTGTACTTTTCCCTTCCTGCTGTCTTCCTGATAGCCACCTTGCATCTGAGTACATCTCTGCTCTTGCAAAAAATGGCAGCTTTGAAGTTTGGGGAGTATCCCTTTGTATTCAGACCTCACAAGCATTTTGCTTTGAAGTCACCTTTATCTAGAAGTGCTAACGTGTTTGTTCAATTGTTTTGGTGAAGGGGTGGGCAGAGGGAGTCCATGCTCAAATGGGAAGCTTTAAGTAGCTGTGAGTATCTTGAAAGCATCCCTCTGGCCTGCAGTTGTTTGGAAAGGGACTGTGCTATCAAGGTTTACATTGCCTGTAACATTTCATTTAACATAAACGGTTTGTCCGCATACTGCTGCAGGTTCTTGGTCTGTTTTAATACAATTTTTGTTGTTGTTTCTCTGCTGACTTGTCATACTAAAATTAATGTTACAGTGTGACAAATTGTGTTCTTAATAACTGAAGCTTCACTCGTAGGGCAAAGCCTGAAGAGTAAGTCATGTTGAATATGTATTGGTTTAAATTACTTGTACAGTTTGGGCTTTGCTTAATTCTGAACATGTAAAAGTAACAATCCAATTGCTTAAAATTTAAGTGTTCCTTTCCAGCTGTACCAGTGAAGATATTTGCATTTTCAGTCCAAGGTTGCAAAACCTAGCTCTGTGCTTGTAGTCAGTGCATGTTAGGACAAAAATAAAATGGAGGAAGAGCTGAAAGAAACCGTTTGCATCACTTGAGGCCCATGGGAGCTGAGGGTCAAGATCACTCTGAAAATTAATAAGTTCACTAGAGAATATGATAATACAAGGAAACGATGGTATTGCAACAAGGTTTTCTTTTTTTAATTCTTATTTTTATTACTAGCAGAAACTTTAAAAATAAGATGAGAGCGAGAGAAAGCATGGGAGCAGAAGTGGCTTGAAGGGGAAATGACCAAGTCCGTTTAGAAATGCAGAGCGTGATGGTTCAGGAGCACTGCTTTCTTTCTTTGAAACTCCTTTCTGTTTTGGGGAGCAGAGATCACAGCCCTGTGAAATCTGATTTCTTAATGCTGTTTTGATTAAAGCAAAATAATTCTGGTCCCTCCACTTGTCTGGAGGATTGAGGACTTAAACAGGGTGTGCTGGGCCTGCAGAGAAGCAAGTGTAATCTCAAATCTGTAAGCGGTATGCAGCCTCTATTGTTATTTTTAACAAATTAAAACGTCACAGAAATTTGCGCAGGCAAACTTTTGGTCCTGCTGTACCCCAGTGCAATAATTATAATGCAGAAACAGCTGATGGGTCACGTCTCCAGCCCTGCACAGCGTTATGACTTGCTACCTACATTCCATGTTTAGCTTTGAGTGATCAGATGGTGCAAGCAATGTGAGCTAGCAGCGCCTGAGGACATGCAGCCAGGCAACACGTCCTTTCTCCATGCAGCTTTGGTTTCTTTTCTCAACTTCTGTCCCATCCCATCCCCTTGAGGTGATGCACCGTACAATAAATGCTGCTCTCTGGAGGTGGTCATGCTGCCGGTGTGGGAGCATGTGTGCCATTCCCACCGTGCTGCACGTTAAGTCCAAGGGTCCAAGGTTTGTAAATATTGTTTCTAAAATACCTGAGAACTCCAGGTGAGCAGTTTGCCCTACTTACCAGGTACTCTGTAGCTCTGGTTGAGACATGTGGTGGCACGTGGTGGCAGACTGTTTCAGCTTTGTTACTGATGTGGCTTAGCAAAGCGTGAGTTGTACTTTTTTTGGAGGGGGATAACTTCATCTTTGTGCATGGGGAAGGGGTCATTTACAGAGGTTTACAAGCAAAAAAAGGTTGAAAATGCAGTTTTATTCAGCCCTGAAAAATTTGAGGGAGGCCAGAGGGAGATATTGTAGACTTCTGTTTGTTTTGTGCTTAGCACTGCACAAAAGGTACACCCAGTCCTTGATTTGGGAGAGATTGGACAGGCAAGTAGAAAATGACTAACTGACTGCCTGGGACTGCTCCTGCTCTCTTGCTCCCCTCTTCCAGGGATTCCATGGAGAGATGCAGTGCAGACATTTTAATTGTCATAGTTCATTTTATTGTGAGATTCTTTTCACTGTGTTTAATTGGAGAGCTGAACTTCAGGTAGATTTTTAAGTGGAAGGAGTTTTCTTCAGTGGCAGAAGGACTGCAAACGAACTCCGAGCTGGAGCAAAGGGAGAGAGGAGGAGCAGGAGGAGGGACTGCAGATGGAGCTGGCAGTGAGTTCATTCCACGACATCTTTTCATCTTTCCCTGGTACTGCTGCACCACAGGAATAGAGTTACAGACAACATTCTTGCTCAGGTCTCTCATCCCGCACTCAAATAGAGGGTGTAATTTGACGATGCTTCAGCTACCCTGTTTGAAGGCTGTTGATGAAACTGTATGTCTGTGCATATATAAAGAAAAACAACCCCCCAAAAACCACACATCCCAAAACAGTGTGACCAATTCCATGATCCCAGATCACTGTGCGGCTGTTCAAATGCCAGGACTGGCACAATGCTGGAGGGGGAAGGTGTAGCTGGAGCTGAGGGGTGAAGTGAGGACTGGCTTGTCTCTCCTTCTGAATGACAGCCGTGGCTTACATCAGGTTAAATCAGCCTGTACTCTGCAGTCTGAGGCAAAGCAGAATGGATTAAAAACAGTTTTCCACTTCTAACCTTGAGTTTCCTTGCAGCTGTAGTTCTAAATCAGCTTGTGTGGGGTACATGTATTCCTGCATCTCAGCAGAGAGACGTCTTCTTACAGGTCAGTTCTTGCAATCGGTATTGGCTACAGTTTTTTCTTATTGGCACGTCTGTGTCCATGACTTCCACAAATAGATTTTGAAATGGATTTGCATCTCCTCCTCCATCCGTATCGGCGGGTTAGCAGTGAGGCCTGCGGGGTGGCTGCATGGGTGGCCGCCTCGCGCCCTGCTTGGGCTGATGCAGATCTTCTCAGTTGGCCAAGGTTATCTTGCTGCTGACCTTGTAGCCAGAACTCAGCCTCTCAGCGGCACAGTAATTGTGAAAATGAGGGGTTTTGAAAGAATCTGCAAAGGCTGATTGTCCTTACTTGCTTTTGTAAAAGCCACAGTTTATTTTCATCACCACGCTGAACTAGGAAAGAAAGCGACTTCGTGTTAAATTCACAAATTCTGAGAAGGTCCTGTCTGAAGATTCTTACTTCTAAAATCCACTGTGGAGACTTCTTAAATTTAGCACGTCAAGAGGCTGCTTTACCACAGCTCAGCCTAAAAGCCTACTTTTGGTACTGTACTTTCTCGGTTGTTTGCTGACGGGGCATTAATAGCTTGCTGTACGTGATACATGGCATCTGATTTCTTCCTAGCTGTGGCCTTTCATACCAGAATGTCTTTGCCTTGGTTGTAATTGGTTCAGTTTACTGAACTAAATATGTTTGCATGCTTTTGGGATGAAGAGGGACTTCTGTTAGCTGTGTAACAGAATGAGGCATGGGGATTAATGGGGGGAACAGCGAGAGAGAGAGGAGTTGTATGGGTTTTATTTTTTTCTAGAGGCATCAGGCTCCTCCTGTAGCGAGGGAGAGCATAGTACATCGAACCTAAAGACCTTTAAAGTACATGCTGAAATGGATGCTGGGAAGATACAGTACAGTGCTTGGGCACAACTCCAAGGCTCCCAAGGCAAGTAATATTTAAACAAGCTGAACAGCCCTTTTAGGCAAGCAGCAGGAAATCCAGCACTGAGCTTTGTGTTGTTGCATGGTCAGCAGAAGATAAAAGCTCAGGCTATGCAGCTGGGGTTCCCTCCTATCACTGGATGGCAAACTGTTAAGAAAAGATAAAAGGACAGAAAAGAACAGGGGGTCATCTTATTGAAAAGCATTCCTTCATATTTTAAGCTGTCGAAGTACTTTGAAATATGTTGGGCCTGATGTAAGTCAGAAGCATCGTCATTCTGGTGTTTGTTGGAGCTTTTACATCAGTTGGCAGGTGAAACGCAAATTCGGCCCTCGGCTTCACCGGAGATCAATGTTTAACATGGGCAAGATCCTGACATACATAGGTGCCTCGCAGTGAGCAGGAGCCTCCCACGTACGGCCTTTCCAGGTTCCGCTTTCTGCAGCTTATTCTTGATTGGGCACTATTTTAACAATGAGGAAAACAAATTTAACTGAATGAGATTACTATTTCAAGTCTTCTAATCACTATTTACTGTGTTCCTCCCCTCCATCCCTCCCCCTTTTTTCCTGCATCACAGCACTGGTGTCTTGGGAAAGAAAATGCTTCAGAGCATTTGTTACCAATTTAGCAGCAAGTACGTGCTCAAATTTGGGATTTCTAAGATCTGTGTGTGCCATATGTAGGCAAAATGTAATCTTTGCTAGTTGCAGTAGAAGGGAACAAACACAAATTTGCTGTTCTTCAGATAGTGATTCTTTAATCTAGTGAGACTTACAGTTGTGCAGCCTTTTTGTTTTGGTAAGACAGTTAACTGGCCTCCCCGGGGTGCCTAATTGCTTATCATGAACTAATCAGTCCCCTGGGTATATGAAGGAATGAAACGCTGCCAAGATAGAGCCTCTGACTTCCCCCAGAGGTGTGATAACTCTCCCAACTACCCCACCCTTTCAGGAGCTTGCTTATTTTAAAGACCTTGCTATTTCAGAAATTATCCATGCTTTAGTGTTTTGTGGGGAGTTTTAAAGGGCTGTATTTGCTGAGGAACTTTTGAAGTTGCCAGCTTTCATATTTTTTTCTGCTAGATCTGTATTGAATAACATTTCAAGTTCAGTGCAAAATATGCTGAACATGTTGCTGCCGCTGCTTCTGTTTATGAAAGTGTCTACCTCCATAGTCTCTGTGTCATGCAAGACCCTAACAAATGAGGAAAGGCCTCATTTCTGTCTTCAGCTGTCAGTAAGTTGGGCTGGTAAAATCTTCTAGCTTCAGAAACCCTGTTTGAAGTTCAGATGAACGAACAAGGGAAACAAATCCCGTGACTGTCTTCTAATTTTTGGTAGAATGGTAGTTCCACATTACCATGTGTGAAATGGGTGGGTAGGCTGAGAAAAGTTTTTCACCTTACCGTGAAAAATTATTTATTTGACTGGTGTTTTTTTTTCTTTCTCCTTTTAGTTTCTTGTTTTAACTCATTCAGATATGCCCTTTTCTGCTCAACAGGTGAGACTGCTGCTGATTTCTTAACTTCTTCCCATGTACCTCTTTATACTGAACAGCTGAGCTTCAGAAGGCTTATAAAACAATACAGAGTAATAATGTCTGAACTGGAAGTGGAAAATAGCTCCTGCTATTTAGTATCTGAGTGAAAGTGTGAATTCTGGTGTTGAGGTTTTCTTCATCCTTTACTTTTGCTTGGAATTAACATCCATTTTGTGTGAAGTTTAGAGGATGAGATCCGTCAGTTAGGTAGCAATACAGTTTGTGCCTTTAAAGAGTTGTACCCCATTCAAAGAACCACCTCCAATGATTATTGTTTCTTTTTTGGCTCTCTTAAAACACTTTTGTTCTTGTTTACCGCTTGTCATGGAATAGATCCTAAATGACCTCAGCAAGATTAGTGTAAACATATATATATTGCCATAATATGGACTGGCTTAAAACTGTAAAGCAAGGTGATTTCATTTTCAGAATTAAAGGAAAATGGCTGTGTGGGTGTGTATGTATATGACTGAGAAAATGTTCATGTGGGAACATCACTCATGAAAATAAGTATGAATTTCAGTATCACAAGTTTGATTATGATAATTTAATGTTGCTTTGCTATGTGTGCACAAGTGAAAGCAATTGGTCAAGGTTCCACTTAGTGAACTGTTGCTCTTCTTCTGTAGAATTGGGGTGGCCATGAGTGGATGCACAGGTCACTTGGTCGATTTTTTTTTGTTTGCGCGTGTTGTTGGTCATTTTTTTCTATGGTTAATGTCTACAACTGCTAGAGAATCGGATTGAACCTTTGCGTAATTCATACTACTTTGTTCCAAATTAATGTTTTGGTGTGCAATCTTACAAGTCAATGAGAGTGAGCAGAAGGAAATAAGCTGCCCTTTTCATACATAAATTGTGGGAAGAATTGTCTGTGTCATCTGTTTGATGGTAATGTGTGAAGCACTAGCAGTGAAATTGTGTTTTTGGAAGAGAAGAATGATTTTGGACCAGAAGCAGACGTTTTTGGCTGGAGGAATAGCAACTTGAAACTTCACTTAGTGAAGAAACCTGTTCACAATTTTGTCTGTTTTCCTTTTTTTTTTTTCCCAGCTTTCCTGAAATAAACTTCCTGCAATTCTTTGCAGTGTGCAGGTGTCCAGACTCCCCTTTACTCATACTCACTTGTGCAGCCCGTCAGCCAACTGAGGGCTGTACCTCAAATTCTGCCTGCGGGTCTACACTGCAGTGGTCTTGGCAGAGTTACAGTGGATACCTTGTGCACCTACAGGCTGCAGCATCCCTCTTAGGCTGAACAACTGAGTATTGCATTCCAGAAGTCTACATATGGGGAGCAGTACCCATGACAGACAAAAGAAAGCTGCAGAGATTGTAAGCTGCTACTTAATCTCTGTGGCTATGGTGCCGAGGAGCATCAAAACTTTGCTGGGTGGATCTGACAGCTTATTGCAGAATAGAGAGTCAGTCTTGCTGGTATTTGCAGTTATTAACCTTAGTGGATTTTTTTTTTTTTTACTTTGATTTTGTGTTTTTCTCTGCGTGTGTACGAGGCTTGTGGCCTTGCCACCGGAATGCTTGTGTTCAGGAAACTTAAGACTGTTCCCACTGAAGAGCTTTGAAGATCAGCAGGCGTTTCCTCCAGGGGCTACAGCAGTGTTGGAGGAGCCAGTTGCTGCAGAAGTCTTCAGGCCTATCCGCCCAACTTTGGTCATTCCTTACCTCACCACCTCACATGGATTATGCTGTTTGCAGACTGTCTAAGCTCCATGATGACCTCCATGGAGTCCTTATGAGCTTTTACAAGGCCGGGCCTGTGTACTTTGTAAAATCCTTTTGAAATGCCTGCTAGGCTTTTAAAGTCCCAGAGCAAAAGCTATATTACAAGGAACGTAGAAGGTGAGCAGCTGGATGCAGTTGTGGATGAAGGGGGATTTATGTTTGTGAGTGCGTAGGCAATTCTTGGTTTTAGTATGCGTCTTTTTCAGATTAGATAGAGAGATGTCTTTTCTGAGGAGGCTTCTTGTACTCATCTGATAAAGCTGAGGGACTTCTGAATTCCATAAAAATTGTAGATCTGGATTTCTGTGCTCTAGTTTGGCGTGTGTGTTGCACTCTATGAAAATTGACAGATGCTGTTTCATTTTGTCAGTGTGCAGGAAGCACCTCCCACAGGTTAGTTTCACTGTGTTTATTTCAAAATAGAATGAAAACTTGTACTGAAGAATACCACTGACAAGTAGTTCTGCTGTTTAAATTTTTCCTGCTGGCTCTCCTGTGAGGATCTCAGCTTTGCCTGCTTGCCAGCACCATCTACTGCTGTAACTAATTTACCTAACTAAAACAAGAAGCAAACACTGTGTTTCAGAATTTAGAGCTCCACAAACAACCCTGGAGGCTACCAGCCCAGCTGGTATAAGCTGGTGGGTGTGCGCACAGGGCTGCAGCAACTTGTTCATCAGTGATGGGGAGAGGCATTTTTCTTAAGGCTGGGTTCTTCCTTCACCATCAGGAGGCAATAAGCCTCAGTTTGAGTGATTTCTGGTACTCTGGCACCTGTGGCAAACATTGAATTAGAATACCCCAGGTAAAATTGAACACCTAGCTTGTATCTCTTGGCTCTGATTGAAAATAGTGGGAGAACGGCATCCTATGGTCATCTAAACTTAGTATCACATGGAGATGATGCAGATGGCATATATGTGTTTCTGGTCTTTAGCAGATTGTAAAAGGTGGTTGACTTAAAACCTGTTGGTCTCATGCAGTGCAGAGCAGGAGGGTGGCTTTGGCTTGTGGGTCTGTGCAGGGTCTGCCTGATGTGGGGATATGAGGAGCGCTACAGGTTGTCTTGCTCATGGAAAAGCTGTGTAGTTGTGTTGGATATTGCACTGGAGGCTCACGTTAAAAGGAATGAGGGTTGTGCAGAACACTTGTGACTCCCTTTGCTCCAGCACATCTCTCTTTCCTACTTGTGACATGTGGTTTTCCCTCCTAAAATGTCAAACTAAAACCTTCTAATTAAAACTCTCTTTCAGCGTGTGTGTGTTTGAACATTTTAAATTGTCTTGGTTATAGATTTTTTTGTTGTTTGTTTGGAAAGTGTGATAGGGGGAATAGTTCCTGTGCTGACCAGATACAGAAGACAGGAAGATAATGATGTTAACAAGGTGAGGGAGAAAAGGAGGTGTTTGTTTAGAAAAAGCCTAGTCGCTAAAGCCTGTGGAGCAGAGGAACCCTGCTGATAACACAGATGAAATCGTCTGCCTTTCCTAACTTTAGAGAAGTGGAGCTTTGTAATAAATGGCTGCCATGTGGCAGCTGTCTCCCAGCTTCGTGAGCCTGGCAGTAGTTAATCCTGTCAGCAAGTCATGCTCCCTGGAAAAGAGCAGCAAGAAGAGCTGCAAACTCTTGAATCATTCTCTCTGCAAAACATTTGCATGTTGAATCCCCTTCTGCTTAAAACGAGTTTGGTAATTTGGTGGAGGCTCTCATCTTTAAGTAGCATTAGAGTGCAGCTGTGTTGGCTTTTAAATAAAAAGTTAGAAACGTGCCGAGATGTAGCGATTCTGTTCCTTAAAAAAAAAAAAAAAAGCCATTTTCGTTTTGGAGGGTATATGTTACAGGGTACAAAACGCACTGTACAAAGAAAGGACTCCATGTTGATATCTGTGTGTTAATTCAGGTTTAGCATCTGAGGTCATGATTATCCTTAAAAGCTTGAGCCTTTAAGATATAAAACCATTCACCTTGGTTTGTTTTTTTATTTTGTTGAGCATCTAATGTTTCTGTCCTTTCTCCACAACCCGGAAAACTAGAACTTTTGCCTAAAAAAAAAAAAAAAAAGTTTGAGATTCTTGTGCAGTAATGTAATACCATCAGATTTTTTCAGGGCTCGTGATAAAATTGTGGTGGTTGACAACACCACCACCAGGAAATGAGTTTTAATCCCTGTAATTTCCATCTTTCTTTTCATGTTGCGCATCATTTTACTTTGTTACCTTGTGAGGTGTAGAGTACTCTGGCATGCTACCTGGTAAGGTGCTGCATGCGGAGTGTGCTGGCGCCTGTCTCACAACCAGCACTGTCAGGCTGCAAAGGATGCAGTAAGTGAGCTGATGCTGTCCCCTCTGGGCTTGCCTACACAAGGAATGTTGCTGTGTGTGGATGCACTTACAGTGGTGAAACTCCATGCAGTACATAGTGCAAAAGAAAAATGTCTTTTCCTGGTTTAGCATGCCCTGTTTTCAGTTTATAAAAAATATAAACTTGTCTCAGTGAAGCCTTCTTTAAATCCGTCCCTGGAGGAAGGGGATTGTAACCAGTGTGCTGCGCAAGAAACAGGGCACTGGCACAGGAGATTTTCTGTGCCTTCCTCTGTGTGATTCATCCTGCCTCTCTAATCCTTTCCAAACCTGTCCTGCTGCACACGCACAGCTCCAGCTATGTGCGAAGAACAGGCGTGAAGGAGCAAAACATTTGCTCATTTCTCCTACCACTTTCCTTCAGAGCTTTGCCTGGGACCTTCGCCCAGAACTGCGGGTCCGAAGCTGCCCTTGGCTGAGCTGTTGGCCATCAGGGCTGCTGGGGCGAGGGCCGGGGCCGGGCCGCCCCCCCTGCCCCAACAGCTGCAGGCACCGATTGCCAGCGAGCGGCACAGTGGCGGTGTTTCGTGGCTTTTCTTCCTCTCGCTGTTACTGTTCCTTATTCTTTTGTGATGCTGCGAGGAGGAACAACCAGACTGATTGTCTCCCCGCCGGGTGGGTGCCTGGGCATCTGCACAGCCAGTTGGTAAGGCACAGAAGCCCCTGTTTTTTTTAAGTGACACCAGGGGCTATTGATTGCAGGCTCGTGCTGTGCTGCTGCTGCACAGATGCTTGCTTTTGGCCCACCTTAAAAGGACAAGACATCCCGTGGTTTAGACTGGCCATATATTGTCAGGGATGCCAGCACCTCCGTCACAGCTACCCGGCAGACTTGAGCGTCCCGTTTTGCCCGCACCCTGTCCTTGCATCCTTTTCTTCATCGGAGTTGAGGGATGCAGCAGTTTGCCTTGGCTGGAGGGGAGGTGGCTTTTCTTCTCTCTTACTCTGAAATGTTTTCCATCTGGCTTTCCCAAGTGCAGTCCGTCTAGCTCACCCCTCAGACTCTTGGGAAAGCATCCTGTTCTCTCAGCACAGTGCTTGCTTAGCTGTCTAGGTTATGGCACATCAATGTATAGCTTTTTTTGTTTGTTTGTTTCTTTCCCCCAGGGTTTTAAGTTTACTGGGTTTGGCTGTGTTGTGATTCTTCCTCTCAGCGCAAGGCAAAAATGTAAAAAGAAAAAAAAACAACAAAAAAAAACACAGGGCTTTCTACTTGCTACGCTTCAGATTGTTTCCTCATTTTACATCCCTTACCCCTCTCTCAGGCAGCAGCAGCAGCAGCGAGTGCGGTTTTGCTTCCCTAAGGGCTGCTGGAGGGGCTCAGCTCCTTGAGGCACACATCCCATCTCAGCAGGGGGACATGCAAAGCCGAGGGGTGCCTGCTGGTCATCATTTCGGGCTCCCCCGCCGCTAAATTTTCCTGGGTTTTCCTCAGCTCCTTTTGGGTAGTGTCTGTTGCAGCAGACGGTGCAGCACTGCTTGCCCAACCTGCCCTCTCCTTCACACCAGCCCGGCATCGCTCATGCGTTCGGGGCTGGGTCCTCCAGGCCCTGGCTCTGCTGGGGGATCGCAGTCCCGGGCTCCCACGCTCTCCTGCACCACGTCCCACGGTGTCTCCTCGCCCAGCGGGATGCAAGCCAGCCCCGGCCCAAGGGAGAGCTGCGGCGGCCGGGCTGGGGAAGGCCTGTCGGTCAGAGGAGAGACCCTGCGCTGTGTCTCAAGGCACGCCACCGTCTTGCGGCTTGCCCACCCGGGGGGATGCGAAGGGACTTTCTTGGGTCGCCACTTCATCTAAGGCAAATAAACTGGAGTCGAAGCCAAGAAACACATCAACTTCCTGGAACTCTGCGAGCTGTCCACACAGCTGTCCTAGCTTGCTGAACACATGCAAAGCAGAGCTTATAAGGACAGACAGTATTGCTTTTGTGTCCCTGCTCGGCACGCGGGGAGGGAGCAGGGGAGGGGACGCTCTAGGTAGCGCCGAAGGCCCGCCTTACCCAGCGTGCTCCCTTGGCCGCATTTCGGGGAGTTGAACCCCTCCCCAGAGGCCTCCTTGCACCCTGATGGTGCACAGGGAGCCGGCAAGGATGAGGATGGAGGGGCGTTTGTACACGGGAAGGAGTGGAGGGACGTCTGTTGCTTGCATTACTTCGCTGTTTTCCCGTCTTCATTTTTTTGCATGTGTCTGAAAGCAGCTCTCGTGGCCCCAAGTTTGTTAAGCTGCCTTCAAATCTCAGTGTCCTTTTTGCCTGAACAAGTTCTCAAAGCTGACTGCAGTTTGGTGACAAAGGCTGCCTGGAGGGCCAGGTGCTAACCCGCAAGCTGATACAAACGGTGAGGATGAGGAACAGCTTTTAGACATGTCTTTGGTATGGGGGAGGAGGGATAAGGCGTTAGGCAATCTCAAAATTTTTCAGCAGCTGGTCAGACAAAATAAGGGGGGGTTGCAGTTCCTGCAGGGCTGTGCGTATTGTGTGGTGTGGCCATCCTGGGCACAGTTATGCTGGAGGGGAGCTCGAGCAGGCTGAGACCGAACCCCCGGAGGTGCAGAGTCTGCTGGCAGAGAACTAGGCTTTCCCATCAGGGGCCTGGGGGCCGTCAGATTTTGCTTTCGCTCTCGAGCAGTGTGTGCCTCGCTTCTCTTTTCTAGCCTAGCAAGACCACAGGCTCTTGTGTGAGCTGCCATTCCCACAGCACACAGCCATTGTGAAAGAAACAAACGGGGGGGTGCTATATAAGTTAGCAAGTTAGCAAGCTGAGCGTGGGGCCAAGGAGACAGGTATGAATGCGTCTTATATTAATGCTGCCTGGTGTCTCCTTGTATTGCTGTAAACCAGTTGGAAAATATAGGAGAATTTCATCCAGGAAGCCTCTCTTTGCCAGTACAGCATCTGCTTGTTAGATTAGTGTAGCTTCCTTGTTTTCAGTGTGACTTTATCAGCACGGTACCAGGGTATCATGATGATTCAGAGTTGCAGTTCACTTAAGGCAGTAACAGAGTTCAAATTCCAGTGTGTTTTATGAGAGATGCTTTTGGTCAGCTAAGTCAAAGTCCTGGGGACCACTAACGTTCGATAAGTCATCCAGACATGGATTTCAAAACCTGCATATAAACTAGATGTGCTTGCATATCTCATCGTGCATGTGAAGGAATAAAACCAGAGGGGTAAACATACTTGAATATTCAAAATTTAGACTGGCAGTTAGGTGTTGTAACAACAGTGTACAAAATGATCTGTATACACAGGGGTCTTCTTGCTCGTTTGGTGCTTCCTCCCTTGCCCTGCCCTGCAAACAGGTAGTGCTCCCCGGCTCTGCTTTAAGGCATGGCCATGAGCATGTGCTTTACTTGTTTATTCAGTGTCTGTGCGTATCTGTCTGTGTCTATGTTAAATAAGAAGAGGCATATGGCCATGGTGGATCATAGGGTTATTTTACAGGGCAAGGTATGCTAACACAGGTAAAACAACTGTATCAGTAGTAGTTCCAAGAGGTCAAGTAGGAAGATGAGCAATCTGTCTTTTAGTGCTCAGAGAGTGCCTTTCCACAGATACAGCTCTCTTTGGTTGGTGTTTTTGAAGGTTTGTTTTGTTGGCTTCCCCTTCGTCCACCCCCATTGTCCCTGGAAGAAAATTGTAGTTAGAGGTACAAGTTCAAAAACATTGGGGTAATATTCTTAGTGTCTGTTTTTTTCCAAATAATAAGCGAACAAACGACCACCAAATATTCCCATGCCACTGTCTTTTTTTTTATGCTTGTCTTCCTTTCCCCGTAGGCTGCTCTGTACTGGTGCTCCAGCAGTGGTGACAGTGAGGTGACGCTGCCAGTATAATTCTCTACCGCTGGGGTGCCGAGTCAGCACCAACACTTCAGTAGCAAGGGCAGAGTTGGTATTAAAAAGGTCAGTTGGGAAAACTTTCTTCTTTTGGTTTTCCTTTGCCTTGAGGCAGTGTCTTTGAATAGCATTAACCCTTTTTTCTTCCCACACAACGCATTTTCACCCTCTTTCCTTCCTGCCACCTTTGAAGCAAAATCGCATTCAAAAAGCAGTTGGGGCAATGTGCACATCTCTGGGGGTGGGAGTAGCTGTTTGTGCTTGGGAGTGTCACCTTGTGCTCTGGGAAGAAAATCTGCTCCTCCGGGTAGAAACTTGGTATGAGACCAGTGCATCAGAAACGTTTTTGAAAGTGGTGTAGCAGTTCTTAGGTATTATAATCTCAAGGGTAAACTGTAAACTTTTGTTTATTCAAATGCGATATCCCTCTTTGAAGTTCTGTTCTTGTCTAAATTTGTATACTAGAAGGTCTGGCCTTCATTTAAGTGATCCTTGGTTTTTTTTTCTACCACTGAGGGAAAAAAAAAAAAAGCGGGAAAGCCTTGAATAAGCTAATAGCATTGCTAAGATGGAAATGATGAGGAAGGCTCAGGATTCCTGTTTGGGCCTCATGGGAGAACGTGGTTTGAAATGCATGTGTGTGGGGGGGTGCATTCCTAAAACAGTCATTTGTTTCCCCCATTTCTCCTCCTCCCACTGTGTTCTGTACTACGTATTGCGGCATGTTTAATGAAACCAATAAAAGTATTTGGCGGAGAGTGTTAATCTTTCCCCGGCCCAATTAGTGCATGGCTTCTACTTTAACGTTGATGTGGACTTTTTTTTTTAGGGCAGAACAATGAGCAGCTTTGTGCTACATGCAAGGTTTTCCCCCTCCTTGCCTGTATTGTGTATTTCTTCCTATCTATTCCGAAGGGAGAGCTCACGTGCAGAGACAGTGGAGCAAACTGGAGCAGGGATTTGTACCAACTCCACGCTTGTGTAGCCACCTCTCCCTGGCAAGTCAAGTGACTGTGACTCTGAAGACTCATCATCTCTTCTCCTTTCTTCTTCCTTCCCTTGTGGCCCATGTTCTCCTTTTTGCTTCATCTGTGATGCTCTTCACCAGAAGGAGAAGCAGATGTAACTGTTGAGAGTGGTCTTTAAACAAAAAAATTAAATATAAATAAATACATATAAGTAGAGGGGGGAAGTAACTGCTGATGGGCTTAGCTTTAGCATACAGTGGAGTCGCACTTTATCCCAGAGGAGGAAATAGGTTTAGCAAGTGTCTTCCTGTACAGACTGAATGGGAAGCAACAAGGTTTTTTTTTTTTCCCTTTTTTTTTTTTTCTTGTGAGCCCTCTGCTTTCCTGGTGACTCTCCCAATAGCTGGTTATGTGCAGCATCAGGGGTGGGCCTCTGGCAGGAGGAGGAGCTGAAGGCCCCTCAGGTTTCTCAGTGGGATTGCAGTTGCCCCAGTTACATGGTTTTAGAAACAGCATCAAGTGGAGGGAGCCGGGTCTCTTGATATGGCAGGCAAAGAGGGCTGTGGGGATTTTGTATTGTGTTTTTTTTTTGTTTGTTTGTTTGTTTTCTCCTCACATGTCTTAGCACTCTCTGCTTTCATAAGAGAGGATGACTCGGGGGGGGGGGGTTTCATCAAAGTAGAAGATGACTTGAATGCTCGTGACCACTTCCCTGTTTCCTAGAGGCTTTGGTCAGATGTTGAATGCAACCTGAGGCTGCACTGTTTGCCAGCCTGTTTCCTGTTTGTCCCTCTTTCCTGGAGGTCTTTGTTCTCTTTTGGGGAAAGGGAGGAAGGAGGCTCCATCAGCACGACCTCTGAGCTGAGGCCTTCACTGTGAGCTGAGGCGGCTTGCAGTCCTGAAGGCAGCCTGGTGTAGGGCATCCGTGCTGGTTGCTGCCTCGCGGATTCCCTGGGCTTCTTAGGTCTGTGGAAAAAAAACATTTCCCCATCCTCAGTGATGCATTTATTTAAAAAAAAAAAAAAAATCTGCAAGAGAAACCTCTCAGTATGTTCCTGCCTGAAGGCTTTCTGCCATGGGTTTTCCCACAGGAAGGAGTGATTTGGCCCAGTATCCTTATTGTTCCTATATCCTATTGCAAATAGAAAGTTAGGCTTCTGAAATTGGTGCGTGCTGCTCATGCAGTTGTCTTTGTTTCAGAGGCACATTTTTATTTTGTGCAAGAAAATGGAAAATACATATGTAAATATAAATACATATGTAAATAAAAGCAATAGTATCTATTTTTTTTGGAGAATTTAAGGTTTTTTTCAACCGCTTATAAATTAGGAAAATTTTAATGTATCGAAAACAATTTTAAAAGCAAGGTCTGTTGTTTGCATTAGCAGTAAGATGTTTTAGATTCAGAAATAAAATAGCTGTTGATTCACAGAAATTGTGAAAGGCTGTAATAGCATAAATACATACTTTTCCTCCTGAAAGAAGAACAGAAAGCAGGCTGGCAGGTGTTTCAAAATCAGAAGGTAGGTTTGTTAATGTGTGCCTGTATGCCTGCCTCTTCTCTTTTTGATGAAAAAGTCACATTTTCACTCTCGCTAAAACCAGCACTAGGAATTCTGACTCCAATACTCTGGGAAGATCCTCAGCAATTTTAAAGTTACCTTGGCTGACACACCCGTCTTCACACTCATACAACAGATTAACTTTTTCCAGGATGTAACAGTGGTAACGTTAATGTTATAGGTATTGACTGAAAGAGAAAAAAATATGTCTACTTTGGAAGGAAGAGTTGTTTTTGTTTTGTTTTGTTGTTTGGTTGGTTGGTTTGCTTGTTTGTTTTTAAGTGCTGAAACACTTATTTGCATTAATTTTGACAACAATCCCTCCAAATAATTTTAAATGGTGGTACTAAGCAGATACAGCAGCAACTTAGAATATTTATACCAGTCTTGAAAATAACTGTAGTGTTTGTTCTATTCAGGATTAATCCAGCTACCACATAAGTGGTTAAAAAGAAAGAAAAAAATAAATGACTGTGTTGCTCTGGAATGAGATGGACCTTTTTTAAAGACCCTAACAAATCAATAGCTCTCGTGCTTGCTGGAGAAAATACAGAAGGATGGATGCTTGGCTTCTCTTTGGATCAAGCAATCCCTGCCATCATAGGGAACATCAGTGTTTTTCTTAGCAGAAAAGTACAAAAATGACTAGGGAAGAATTAAGTTAAATCGTTCAGGATAGCATCAAAATGGTCTTTTTGTCAGTTTTTGGAGACTTAAACCAAAAATGGTGTTTTGAGAAGTTAATGTTATCTAGAGCTTTAGAGTCTGGCCTTAGTCAGGTCCTGCATTTTGGCTCTAGACTGTGCTGGTTCACTGTGTCAAACCATTCATCTGTGTGCAGCTCCCAAGAAGGTAGGCAGTTAACCAGAGGGAGCTTGAGTCTGTTGCTTTTTCTTGCGTTGAGTGAAATAAGGATCTGCTCGACAAAAGTCAAGAGAGCAGAAGCTGGGTCTTTTCTCTTTGTCTGCCTTTTGGTGTACACTGTAAAATGTTAACAGTTAGGATGCTATGATTTCTCATTTGCAGATGCTGTTCAGAAAGCATTTGAATGTGTTACGTGAGTGACAGATTTGCATGTCACCCTAGAGAGCATGTGTTTTAAAAGGAAGAAACCCCGTTAACCACAGTTTGAGGCTGAAGGCCTCTGCTTTCTGAAAAAAAGGAAAATTCGTATTAAGTCTGCTGGATGCAATCTGGAAATCTGAGATTATGAAATGTCCACAGTGTGTTAATTTACTTAATGAACTATTTTGCATGTAAGGTTATAAAGGTGTATTCCTCCATTAAAAATGTATCGTTATCTTTCAATATTACAAATAACCTTTTTCAGAGGCTGTCAGCATGGGTGCCACAAGGCGAGAACTCCTCTCTTTCTCTTGTGCCGATCATTCACTGTCACCTCTCAAAATGGTGTTCAACTGCCCTATCATTCTCCAGCCAGAACAGGCATCCTTCCTGAAACCCCAATGATAACATGATAAGGTTGTGGTTTCAGAAAGGGGCGTGGAGAAATTCCGTCAGCAAATATGGTGGTTGCTTATGTCTTCAGCTCACCTAAAGCCCTTGGGCAGTGGGTGTGGGGAATGTGCCAAATGGGCCCAGAAACCTCAGTAGTCATTTCACCACTGCTGGAAGGAATAAGGTCACCATGAAGTCTTCTATTGGAGTAAATGTTAATCCTCCAAGAAGAGAAATAGGAGGGTGGGATATTCATGAATGAAAACAAATTACTTATTGTATCTTTCTCTGCAGAATGTTCTTGCAGCCTCCTAACCAGATATCACGACTGTCAATGATGTGCTGGCTTGTTCTCTCTTTTGTTTCTTCCTCCTATTTTTTTTCTGGATGAGTACTGGGGACCAAGTCAAGAGTGTTTCCTCGCTTTGTTTGCCTGGTTTCCAGCAGAGGCAGCAGCAGCTGCCTGTGCCAGACACTCCTGGGGGCAGGCACTTGGCTGCGCTGAGCTGGCTCTGTTTACGTGCTTCCATCATCAAACTTATGTACCCATTGGGGGAGCTCTCAAATTAAGGGGTTGTAGTCTTACTTTGCTAAAACGCCTTCCAGCAAAACTTAATCCCTTTCTCTTTCTCCCATCTCCCTCACCTAGTGCTAGAGGGTGCTACTGAAGAAGGGGCCGAAGAGCCTGATGCTACTAAACCTACTACACTAAGTGAGGAGACCAGCAATCAAGAAGAAAGCCTCAGTCAATCAGGGGATAAAAATGAAGGTAACTGGTTTGACTAGCTCTGAGTGACTCTCTAATTTAGGACATTGATTAAAGCTTGTAGAAATATTTCTTACCCAATCCATAACCCTTATCTGTGTGAAGGGTGTAATATACGTTGAGCAGAGGCACTGGTGCAACATTTCTCTCCCTGTCCCTAGCCTTTGTCTATGTGAAGAGTATATGCTGAGCAGAAGCATGGGCACATAAATTCTCAACTACCACTGCAGGCTTCCAAACTAAAATTTTCTTGGCTCCAAGTAACTTGGCACCACATTACTTAGCCTCAAAAAACACCTGTTTATAATGCTCAAGCTTATCTTTCAAAGACAGTATTATGCAGAGATCAAATGTTCACAAACATGTTCCTCCTTGTTCACCCTCACCATCCTCTGGTGGTAGAGTGACTCTCACAACACACATTAAGATCCTGTGCTGTCCACCTGAGATGACAAAGCAGTAGACTCACAGGGTGTTCCTGTTCAGTTGGGAGACTCCTTTTCAGGCAAAGGAGTGTTTAGTTTGAAAACATTCTGCTTTTCAAACTCCGAAAGAGGAAAGTGGAAGGCCTTACCTGTATGTTTGATGCACTACATAGAGAACATGATGGAGAAGTCTGAATCTGAACAGCTTTGCCTGCAAGGCAACATTAGTCATGGATGTAATAACATACTCCATGGACTGATAGGAGTTGGTAGACCAAAAAGAAAACAACTCTACATTGATGACAGCTGTGGCAGTAAAGAGGCATTTTAGGGGATTTGGGGTTGGATTTTTGCTAATTTAGTTTGCTCATATGCAGAGCTGGCTTAAGCTATGCTAGACTGAGAACCCAGTATTCTATGCTGTGTTAGTAATGTCTTAATTGTGCAGTTCTGCTCAAAACACATGCTTGTTTGAATGATGGTGTTTGCCAGAGTATGCATTCATCAGTACTGCTCTAATAGTTCATTGCGGTCACTAGGTACCACAAATAATACCATTTTATAGCAAGAGAATTTAAGGTAAATCACTCTGTATGTGCCATACTCAATCAAGGCTGAAAATCAAGATAACATGGATGTTCTATGAGAAGAAATGCACACCTTATCCTACACATTCCAATATAAGAAACTATTACAAGAAAAACTCCAATTATTATGGGCCATTGTATATGGTCCATGAAGATCAAACAGTGTGGTGCAAGGTACAAGCAGCTGAAAATACTGTGGGGTTTTCTTTCAGATGGCCTAGCAACTCCTATGTGTGTTTTTGTTTTTAATTCCAGAGAAGCAGCTGGAAACCTTAAACAGTTACAAGGTATCACCAAGTTCACCAAACAGTTTGGACGGAGCAGACTTGTCCTCCATTGACGCCATGATGTCAGCAGTAATGAATGTGGGGAAGATAGCTGAAAATGGCGGGAACTCTCAAAATGTTAAATCCCCCTCCAAGTCTCCTGCACCAAATCGGATTGGCAGGAGGAATCAGGTATGTAAGCCCAAGTACAGGGGACGAAGGGAAGTCAAACAGCTGCATGGGAAGTGATAAAATGTAATTATGTTTTGTTGATGATTTTGTCTGTTTTTCCCTCAATGGTTATGCATTGCCTCTGCCATTGCCGCTATATGGATGTTTTCTGATGTCCCTCCATAAGTTATCTTAAGAAAACTGGGGATGGAAGGTGTCCACTTCCATGGATTCACATGTAAAACATTGGAGCACATGTTCCCACATCATGCAGTGGGCAAGCTGATCTACCAGATGACAGCAGTAGAGGCAAAGCCAAAATTGCCACGTTTTCCCTGCCACATCTGTTACCCAGGCTCTTGCGTTTGCCTGATTTGTTGGGAGATCAGTTTGTTCCATTAACCTAGGAGAAAAGAAGTAGCTGGAACTGAACTTGCTCAGAGAGGGAGCAGGGTGGTCTGGCAGGGGGCTGTGGGGCTTGGCTCAGCTGTTCTGGGGGTTGCTTCATGAGGTGTGTGATTGCTCCAGGGGAAGATCCAAGTGATTTAAGGTTAAAGGTGGTGCTGGAATGAAACGTCCATAGGGGTGCTCAGTTCACACAATTGTACTATAAGGTGCCCTTACTTCATTGTTAACGAAAGTATGAAGAGCTATTGCAGAATGCTTTGTATAAATCTTAGGGAGAAAATATATGTAGTTTTTATCATTTTTCTTCCATTTACCAGTTGATGGCATCAGTTGATAGCAATATTGATCTAGAGGAGTGAAAGGAGACTGTTAAAGCTGTGATTATTGATACCCATGTTTCTCTCCTGCTGCATCAAGCCCTGCCCATGAAGGTTCTGCAGAACAGCCAGAAATACCCCAAATCCCGTTGCTCGTTTGACTTTAAAGCTTGTGGCAAAGCACGGAAAATTTGTAAATGAATCAAGATGTAACAGGGATCAGAAAGGTTGAGAAGCATGACTCATGTGATGTTCCTATAGTAGTTTATTAATAGCTTGCAGAGTAGCTGCCCAGTTGACAGACTTATGACTTGTCTTGAATTTTTTTGCTTAAAAGGAGTTAAAAGCTGTTAATAGTAAATGAACATGGGAATTCTTAAATGAAGAGCCTGGGCAGTGTACTGGCAACTGTATTTGTGGGGTCGTACTGTCTAGCACCTGGCTTTGAGGTTTATTTGCAGTGTTCCCAGTTAAGGGCTGCCATGGTTCCTTGATTTCATCATGTGAAGTAAGGCACTGGAGTTCAGACGAGTCTCAGTGGCGGTGCTATTACACAGCTGTCTGCTGGTACACCATGTGGTTTGGCTTCATGAAGTTTATTAGCGTTGGTGACCTTTATTCCACCTGATATTTCGATGGGCATCGAATCAAAGGAAGCTCGAGAGTAAATGTGACAGGATTAAGAGGGATTCTTACAGTGTAAAAATAAATAAATCCATTGAAAACATAGTAAATAGCCTATTTGTTTTTAGGCTGAAAGATTGTTATTGCCAAAGGGGCAAATGGCTACATTACTGAGAAAATAGAAGTGTGATGTGAAATATTAAGTGGGTATCAATCTGTTTAGCAACATCTAATACAGTGAATTTCCATTTTCAGAGTAGCAGAATGAAAGCACTGAATTGTTTCAGTGTGTAACAGCACACAGATCTCCGATTCTGATCAGAATGTGCCCCTTATTATAATTGCAAGGATAATAACAGTCAGCTAGTTTTCTGGGTCTGACTGCTGTTTCCCATGAGTTGGCAGTGAAACATTTTGCCCTGAACCTTTGTCCCAAGTCTGTGGTTCTCTTTATAATGCTGACTTGGCTCTAGTCTACCCGTAGTCTAATAAACGTGTTCTCACATCAACCTGCATCCATTTGAGCTTCTCATTTGCTTTGCTCTTGAAGAAAAGAAAAGATGTGACAAAGGTGTTTCTTGAGCTGGAGAAAACCCTAATGCACAAATCTTGAAGCATTTGCCATCAGCTGAATGCAGAGCAGTCCTGCCAGGTTGGCTAACTTGAGAGTAGCTAACAAATAAGCTGCTAATTTAAGCTTTTTGTTCAGGAAGTGTGTTTTCACCAGCCTGGCTCCAGTGAAGTAGCCAAGTGCCATGTTTTACACTTGTGAGCAGGGGTGCTTTTACAATAGGGATGCTAATGTTTTTTGATCTGGATTGAGTCAGTCAACAGCAGTCCTGTTGTAGCTACCCTTGATTTGCTTGAGCTGTGTTACGGTATGCAGCACGTACCCTGTGTGACCACTGGAGAAAGTTTGGGTTTTAGTTAATAATAAACCCCAGATTCAATACTAATCAGCTCTGGTGGAGCTATAGTGTGTTTCTGATCTTTGCTTCAAGGTGAACCATTAATTACTCTATCTTCTGTTAATTTGCTGATTCAAAGAGCAGGCAGTCTAGAAAGCAGGCTCTGAAACAATTAATTGCATCGTGTAGAACTGTATCACTTATTTAGAAGGGGGGCAAAATAAAGTAGTAGGTTGATAATTTCACAGAAATACCCTGGGGATTAAACACCATCTAAACTGTCAGCACAGCTGCAGGGATTTTCCTCGCAGCACAGTGTGTTTGTTCTCTGTCCTGAGCCAACTTTAACAGGGTTGCAGTATAGTTGGAGCCGAACATTACTCCACAGACTGGTTGCATATAGTAAAATTGAAGTTGTATAAGTAGGATGGAATGCATGTGTGTGAATTATATGTTTGTATATAAAAATGTGTGTGTGGGCCAATGGGATAATGCATTTTAATTTTCTTGGTGTGTTCAGACTTCATAATGGCAGCCTTTCTTGCTTGCTTTCTAATGTTTTTTGAGTAATGGTGCAGTAGGCTTTGGCCCGTGTGCATGGCCTACAGTGATTAACTTCAGGATGGAGAGCCCTGAAAAACATTTGGAAAAAGATCCACAAGAGAAACAATACGGGGGAATGGGAGAACCTAACTGCTATGGTCTTGATACTTCTAGAAGTGAGGTCTGAAGTTTTGTTTACTTGAGTCAAAATAAGAAAGTAGCTCTTCATTCACATCCATTGCTAGTCGGCATTGCTAGTCGGTCAGCATTGCTAGTCGGTTGAGGGAAGTGATTGTCCCGCTCTGCTCTGCGCTGGTGCGGCCTCACCTCGAGTACTGTGTGCAGTTCTGGGCACCACAGTACAAGAAGGACGTTAAACTGTTGGAGAGTGTCCGGAGGAGGGCAACGAAGATGGTGAAGGGCCTAGAGGGGAAGACATATGAGGAGCAGCTGAGGTCACTGGGCCTGTTCAGCCTGGAGAAGAGGAGGCTGAGAGGGGACCTCATCGCAGTCTACAACTTCCTCGCGAAGGGGAGTGGAGAGGCAGGTGACCTATTCTCCGTTATCACCAGTGACAGGACTTGCGGGAACGGTGTCAAGCTGAGGCAAGGGAAGTTTAGGCTGGACATCAGGAAGAGGTTCTTCACCGAAAGAGTGGTTGCACACTGGAGCAGGCTCCCCAGTGAAGTAGTCACTGCACCAAGCCTGTCTGAATTTAAGAAGCGATTGGACTGTGCACTTAGTCACATGGTCTAAACTTTTGGGCAGACCTGTGCGGTGCCAGGAGTTGGATTTGATGATCCTTATGGGTCCCTTCCAACTCGGGATATTCTATGATTCTATGATTCTATGATTCTATGATCCATGTCACTGAAGTTAACAGAAAAGTTTCATGGACCCTACGTTTGAAAACATGTTAGATTTTAGCAGATTCTGTAGATTTTAGTTAGATTTCTCTATAGAATTTTTTCCCCAAATGATGTGGAAAGCAACATTGCTTTATTAAGCTGAGACTTAAAAAAAAGCTTTTTCTATCATTGTGTCAGCATCTTTCTTCCCCAAATGCCAGAGGATTTGTCACAGGGGCTTGAGTCAGTCATTCTCAGTGTTCCCCACAAATGCTTGTGTCTGACAATCTGGAAACGGTCCTTTCTCCGTTGATGACTTTTGGGACAGCGATAGGGAATAAGAGTTGTTCGGAGGGAGAGGAAATGGATAGATAGTAACTTCAACTCCCTCTCATTTCTGACTGAAAAGCTGCTTATGTTTGGTGTTTTTTTTTGTTTGTTTTTTGTTTGTTTGTTTGTTTGTTTTTTTACTAATGGTACCTACAATGGCCAGCAAAGAGATTCAGTAGAATGCTTCCTTTTAGCATAAATATTGTCGTTTCCCATCGGTCACGCAGAGATGGTTTTTGGTACTCTCATTACCAGAAGTTGAGGTAACAGGCGGTAGATCTCTCTAGCTGGTAAAGATGTGCACTGTTCTACAGAAAACGAAGATTTAACTCAGTGGCAGACCTTCTTGCTTTGAGTCATACAGGCTTGAGTGCAGAAGCCTCATCTGGGCTTGTTAGTGAGATGGGGAAAATGCCCATATGTTACTCAGTAGTCATCCTTGTGGACAATTCAGGCAAATGCCTTTGGTTCCTGTGAGAGTGCCATTTCATCGTTGGCTGAAAGAGTGGCGGTTTTACTCAGTGTCTCAAGGGCATACTTAAATCAGGCTGAGCTCTCCAGGTCGGCTGCACTGTTTGTACTCGTGGTTTGACCATGGTTACTCCTGATTCTCACCTGGGTGGAGAACAGCGGGTTCATAATGTGTTCGTTTTGAGTCACGTACACTCCTGCATCGTCACCTCTTTCTCGCTATGATCTCATCAGATCTTGCAAGCTTAAGAAGGGTTGGGCCTGGTCAGTGTTGCCTGGATGGGATGCTTCCAGGAGAAACACAGGATGCTCGGGGAAATGGTGCTGGTGATTCAGTAAATGCCGCTCTTCCTTCTGAGTCAGACGAGGAGCAGAACGGACAGCCCTGAGAAAAGGGCACTGGGCTAGTGCCCTGCCACTGAGATGGGGTGGAAAACCCGAAATCCTGAAGACGTGTGCTTATTAAAGATCTTTTTGTAAGATTAGTGGTGTTTGCCCGCATAATCTGGCGGGTTTCCAGGCTGGGTAATTACTTTCTGCTCACCTAAATTCCTCCTGGCAGTTTGAGCTGGTCGCAATAATTGCCTTCACTTCCTGTCCTAAACTGCTACTGCTGAGTATCAGTGTGCTGTTAAAACAGCTGCTGTACTTCTGTGGTAGCTGAAATGGCCCCTATTTATAAATTCAGAAGTTTCTGAAACTTCCCTGAGGGATCTATCAGGATGATAAATGCACACATACAAGTTGTTCTGTTAGCAGTAGCCTTTTGTACTTAGGATGGCTTCTATTTTTCCATCCCCAGCAGTAACAGCTTTCCAGTTCTTTTATATTGATATTCCTTCTGATTTTTTTTGTTTTGTTTTGTTCACAGGAAACAAAAGAAGAGAAGTCTTCCTATACCTGTCCTCTGTGTGAAAAGATTTGCACTACACAGCACCAGCTAACTATGCACATTCGTCAGGTACACAAAGTATAAGCTTGATTCTTTATTAATTGTGTCTGGTTTGCCAGTATGCATTTGCAATGGTGAAAAACAATTCCGTGTACAAATCAGAAATGCTTCATTATAACTTTTTTTGCAATCGGTTTGCTTTTATTTAAGCCCTCTCCTGGTATTTCTTTAAAACAACAACAACAACAACAACGGGGTAATTCTCCTCCCTTCCTCTCCTTCCTCTCCCCACCCCCCGAGTGGCTCAAACAAGGATGTGTGTCCTGTTCTGCATAGCTTAAGGTATCCTAAGGATCCGGAAAACCACTTCCATCATGAAGCATAAGTCCTGTTTTGTTATCCTGTTTGAATACAGTTCCCTTTACTGTTCATGCAAGTTAAGAAGCAGGAAGACACAATTTTAAAATCATCTCAGCGTTGAAGAGCCTCTCTGTCCTTTACAGAGTACAGCAATTTTGGGAGGCAGAATTGAAAATACACTTTACAAATATATGATACTCTTTTTTTTTTCTTTCTTTCTTTTTTTTTTTTTTTCATGTCAGCTACAGGCTGCCTCCTGCTCCTCTTGAAATATATATGTATTTTATAAGGAGGTTTGGCCTTTCTCAGAAAGTTGTACTTTGGTTGTTAGGTTGTGGTTCATCATTGTGACTCCACTAGATACTACTTCAGTTTTCTGTTCTGTACTGTAACTGTTACTTATTTTTTTCCTAATTCTCCGCGTTGTTGTTGTTGTTGTTTTCTCATTTCTTTGTTTTTGTTGTTTTTTTTTTTTTTGCTATGTGAAGAAAAAATCAATTATCTGAATGCAAGTAACAAAGAGTGGTACATGTAGCACAGGTAGCTAATAGCCATGTTTTGCCCTGTAATGCATTCTTATGGCCATAGGAGCCTGCATGTGAGTTCAGAAGCAGCTTCCTTCTGTTTTCTTATTACTCAGTTACTTCAAAATTAATATCTTTAAAGAGTATTTATTGTTAAGTGTCTTCTGCCATAAAGTTCATAATTACATCTTCTTTCTGTTTTCCCCCTTACCACTCACCCAACCCCAAACCACTGCATAACTTAAGGTATCCCAAGGTACCATTTGTCTGATGGGTTGTTGCTGGATCCCTTTCTATACCCCTCTGCTGCACACCCAGGGGAAATGTGGTGGGCACTTCAGGCTGCACAAAGCAACTACCTGTGCTGGTGCATTAAGGAGTTAAAAGTGAATGGTGAGGGTGGAGTTGAGGGGGGAGTGCTCAGGAAAAGAGAAGTTTATATGGAGCACACCTTGATATAAGGTATTGCGTTAAGTGGCTTTTCAAAGCTGCTTTTAAGATGTTTGTAAATCTCTCTGATATTTTACTGGCACTTTAGAAGGGGCATTCAATGAAAAAAAATCATTGCTTTCTCTAGCATAACACTGACACTGGAGGAACAGACCATTCCTGCAGCATCTGTGGAAAGTCTCTGAGCTCAGCGAGCTCCCTTGATCGCCACATGCTGGTGCACTCAGGTGAAAGGCCTTATAAATGTTCAGTATGTGGACAGTCCTTCACCACCAATGGAAACATGCACAGGTGAGTGCTGATTGTGACCCAGGAGTTTGGAAAGCATTACGAGATAGGGGGCTGGTTTTGTTTCTGTGGAAGGACTTTGAAGCTGACTAAAGATCCTTACTTGGGCAGAAAATACGGACTCTGGTATCAAATATGGAGTGACACACATGCACATTCTACAGCTACTAGGATGCTTATGTTGTGGGAGGACACCAGAATTGAGACAGGTCTCCTAGCTCTCTTCACATAGTACCGAGTTGTTGTGGATATCCAGAAGTATTGTTTTTTTGGTTTTATTATTATTATTTTGACAAATGGGATGGATTTTTCTCGAAGGATAAAAATACATAGCCAAGCTGTAGAGGAGCTTCTGATTTCCTAGCTTTAGTGTAGCAGATGCAAGTGGTTGTACCGGGGCATCTTTGGTATTGGAGGATGTTAAGAAGTGAGGTATCCAAGTGCCATCATGAAGATGTCTCTTTAGAATAATTGATCTTGGTTTTAGATACACGCATCAGTACTTACTTGCACCGTAGACAACTTACTGCATTGTAGATCTGGGAAATTCTCTGTAATCGGAGTTGCCAAACATACTTCATACAGTTTCTTTAGTAGGGATAAAGCAATATGTACAGTTGTAAAGTGGGAAAACTGAATGTTAAATCACATGTATGTTCCTTCCCCTCTCTCATCCCCCAATTCAGTATTCATTTATTTGCATGGGTGGAGCACCTCAGAGCTGATTAACAGTTTGTGAATTCCCACATAGTTTTAGTCCCCATATCAAAGAGTTTACAACCTACAAAGAAACTGTAAAACAGGTGGGAGAAAGGAACATAGCTTATAAGCAAAATGACAAGAGCGATGGTTACGGACCATCACATGGTTTTGTGTGGGAGGGAAGATACCGCGTTTCCTTGATTTTTACCAATCATTTTCCAAGCAATATGCTTGGAAAGGGTGGAATGAAAGGTGTGATTTCAGTGACAATAGAAGAGATAACATACTCCTGCACAAAGAAAGCAGTACCTGCTTGCAGCTCTACCTTCTCTATATCTTATTGAACAGCTTAAACAGTTACTTAAAAATGGAGGAGAAATGAGAGTGTGTGCGGTTTTGTAACTCTGTATTTGTTTAACCTGTACTTGATCAGAATTGGAGAGAGAAATGTAAAATGGGAAGGGGAAGACATAAAGATGTTCAGAGGAGATAGTGGCCTTGGGCATTGAATAAATCACGTCTGACTCATCTGACCAGGAGGCAGAGATGTCGCGAGCCACATGTTTCCCAGACTGGGTCATTGCTCCATGTGCCATGAGGAAGGCAGGGCAGTTTCTGAGTTGCAGCTGATGCCACTGTTGGCATCAAGAGGGTGAATTCCAGCACCAGGAACCTTGTGTTGTTGGACGCCGTTGTCTTGTTCCTCAGCCCAGGCTGCTTGCTGAAGGATTGCATGTTTTGTTTAGTTTTTTGCTCCCTAGGCATCTCCTCATCCTCTCCCAGGAACTGGAAAAGGAGGCTTCCTGTGGCACTTTACTCCAGGCCTATCAGATGTTAACGTAATATCTTTTGCTTATTGGGGTTTCCCTGTATAACAACTCTTACCATGCTTTAAGCAGTTCATCAGAGTTGCCAGGCTGAGTGACTTGCCCAAAAGAAGTAACCATAGATCAGAACCTTCTAATGAGAAGATTGTTCATTTAAAATTTTTCCTCTTAATGAGATACTACATGAAGTTACCAGGATGGAGCGCCGTCTTTACCGCCCACGCTAAGAAGGACCTGAGCTCATGCAAGGAAAAGATTCCTGTTAAAAGTTCTTTGACAGGTGTCGGTTCCTGTCTGCTCTGTAAAATTCCTTCTTGTGTAGGCCGACATTGCAGCAGCATGGTGGGATATTGCAGAAAGCTCATTGACACTGCAGCAAGTGGTCCCAGACCTGGGACAAGCAAGATCCTGAGCCTACCTACAGAGGGTAGTTTTGCAAAAGGAGGGTAATGGTTGGCAGGACAGCACCAAAACAATTTTTTTTTTTCAGCGAATAACCATTTCTTGATGCTGTAACAGACTATAAAAGTGAATCCTGATGCCGAGGTGGAAAGTATGAATGTGCAAGTAGGCAGATGAGAATAAATACAAAGTGAAATTATATTTGTTATCTGGTACTATGACACGCTCACAAGGAAGATGCTCATTTTGCCCACCAGGTACTTCCTTCAGAAACAGGTATTTCTAGTCTAAGATGGTCTGAAAGAAATTCTTCTGTAGGCACTGCAAACCTAGCATCAGGTCCCGTGGCCTGCCAGTGCTGTGGATGAGTGCCTTTCGCATCACATTCAAAACTGCTTCTGCTTCAGGATCCGGGGGCAGGGACCTGCTTGCCAGGTCCTGCCTTGTGTGCAATACCTGCAGGTCTTGCTTGTGGTGAGACCATGTCTATTCTTTTGCACCAGCTGGGTGATAACACCAGTCCATCTTTCTCTGCTCCTGCACACAGTTCCTTTATTGTTTTCTGGTTTTGTACTAGAGTGTCTAAGTAGTGACAGATAGGTGCCCAAACCAGCAAAGAACAAGGTTTCTAATGTGTCTCCATTAGCCAGGGTTGCGGTCCCTGTGGAGCATAACACAAAATGTGGGGTCAGAGAGAGAAATTGTGAGTTTAGCAGAAAGTTGTGAATGTTCTGCTAAAGAATCAGCATAGCTCGTGGAGGTCCTGTAGGAGTCTTCCCATGTATTGCTGTATTTACACCAAATATGCTCAGTGCACAGGGCAGGACCCAGGGAGAATTTAGTCTGCTGGGATCTGAATGGGGGGGAGAAGGTGTATGCACATACTGCATACGTTCTTCTCTTCTCTTTCTCCATTTGTGCCTTGTTCTGGCTCTTACTTAACTGCCTATGCTATTTTTTGAATCAAGACTTTTTTTTTTTAAGACCTTTTAGGGTTAAAAGCCCAATGAAATAGTTTTGTCAAGGGCAATGCTGTACTGTAGGAGTGTTTATTACTGTTTCGATAGGGGATGAAATTTGTGATCCATTTTTTTTTACCTCCTAGCAGCCAGGTCATTAGACGTTCGGTAGAGAAGAGGAGGGAGGGAGACAAGTTCCAGTTGGTTTTCAGGGTTAGGAAATGTGTTCTTACACTCTCGGGTGCCTATCATCTCTGTGGAAAGTAATTTTTCTCCTCCCTCCCTTTATTAAGGGAGAAAAAACCTCCAGAGCTCTAATTTGGTGGTTTTTTTGCATGACGGCAAAACTTAGTTGCAGTACCCAAACTTTTTGGCAAGTGGGAGCACAATTTTCTGCCTGGCTCTCCTCCGGGTTAGTCTAGCTGTGCTGGGGTGTTGCTTGTACTCTTTACCTGTTAAATTGATGCTGCCCTTCCTGACTCCCACAATACAAGCAAACACTTCATTTGTAAATGAGTCAGAGCCTCTCACATAAGGTCCAGTTTCTTTTTGTTGTGCTCCTTGGCTCCTTGTCAACATGTCAAGTTGAATGGGCACAGCAAATGGAGGGGTGGAGAAGGAAGGCTCTCTTGTGCAGCACCATTCAGAAAAAGAGGTTAAAACCTGCTTCCTTTTCTGACCAGGGTGACTCTTGGCCAGGATTTTCAACAAGGAACTGTGAGCCCAGGGCATTCCCGAAAACTCTCCTGAAGCTGCCAGACTGCTCAGGACTGGCCTCAGCCTCCTGTGGGGAGAGTCGCAGTTGGGGAGAGCAGAGGTCTCTGGAGAGTGCTCAGTGTCTAGAGTGAAGAGCTAATTTTCTCATTCTTCTGAACGTGCTGTCAACCTAATTGCCTCTATATCAGTGCCCAGGCTCCTGTTAGAGGGGGGTTGTTGCAGTCTGGTGTGATAACTGGGAAACCCGTCCGTACCTGGGATCCTTATCAGGAACGTGAATTGCTCAGGAGGAGGAAAGCTGGAGAGAATGCTGCCTTTTTCTTTTTGAGCAGTTCCAGAAGGAGCGAGCCTTGTAGCATAAGGGACCGGGACTGATGTGGGGTTTGAGGAGCTTGTATTGTTGCGGTTTGTAGGAATTCAGAGGAAGGGGTTAGATCATAGTAATTTTGAGTTCAAAATTCCTGTAACTGGAATGGAACAGTGATGATGAGTACATAAGAAAAACTGTAACACAGCACATGGTAATCCTTCAACTTCTGTGCTAGAGACCCAGGCACTATGGCTTTATCTCGGTTGCAGTAAATTAAAGTTGAATACTCTCAGATCTCCAGCAGGAGCATAAACTTTATGGAAAGAAGTTGTGTGCATATAAGAGTTTTCTGTGGCTCTGAAATGGCTGGGTATTTCCGAAGAAGTGTCTAAAATCAATAGATTGCAATTACTAAAGTCTTTCCATCTGTTGCTCTCTCAAGAGTTTATCTATGAATAGTGAGGAGCCCGTTTGGGTCTAGACTCTGCCACTAAATAGGAAGTTGCAAACCTCTTCTTACATCTCCCCCACTACATCTCCCCAAAATGTAGACAGAGGAGTTAGTCTGCTGCTGTGGGTTTTGATGGTGGTGTTGGTTTGTTAGCTTTAGCAAGGGACCTTAAGGCAGAGAAAAGAGTTTGCTTGACTTACTGTGCTGCATTCCAGTAGAACATGCATCAGACTTTAGTGGGAAGAGTGATGCCTCCACTTGCTCCAGAAGGGTTTCCTTCGGGGTAGGAGACTTTGCCAACAGCTCCTTTTCCATTTCTGTAGCTAAGGATGGTCTGTACCTATCACTTTAAAATCACATTTTCCTCCCTGCCAAAGACATGTTCTGCATGCAACTTGGAAATGTTAATAGAATATAAATGCCAGACAGGAGGCGAGAAATGACCTTCCTGCCAGTTTCCAGTGGGTAGCTATTAAAGGCTCTGTGGCAAGTTTGAAAAGAGTTAAGGAATAATATATGTATTTCAACCACAACTTCCCCAGTTTGGTAAACTAAGCTGTAGTGTCTATGGCTGGTGTTCGCTATGCTGTCTCTAAGTGTGATAATGCAAACTAACTGAAGCGTTGTGTGTGAAACCAGAATGTCACAGGTATTGACCTTTTCTCCCCTTCCACTCCTTGCCCTCTACCTGGAAAAATTCTTCATAAAGGCTTTTTAGTTACATCCTACTTAAGTACTCATAGGCTGTTTATGGACTATCTCAGGAACAGGTCTCAAAGTTGGGGGATTTTTTTTTTTGGCACATGCAAAACACCACATGCAACAACCACATGCAGAAGTCTTTGAAACTCAAATTGGAAGATCTGGATTGCAGAAGCTATGCTTTGAAGCATGCTTACAAAGGGTCCTATCAAAGAAGGTATTTCTTCTTTTAATTAAGAAGGCACTTTCATTCTCAATCTTATTCTCAGTGTTAGATAATTTTCCAAAACTTCTTTTTTTAACGTGCTTAGAGAGACAAACAGCTGTTTTTGTTACCAGTGCATGGTACTGTTCTGCTATTCAAATTTTTTAAACGATGCTTCATGTGTATGTATATGTTGCTGAGTGTAGGTTTTTTGAGAAAGATAGAAAATGCATGTGCTGGAGGGGAACCTGTGAATTTTGTTGTTTTAGCCAGTCACCTTCACTGGCAAATGAAGAGCATACACTTAGTGAAGACTGTAACTTACTGTTTGGATGATGAGCGTTGGATCCCCATAAAGGCAGAGGGATTGAGATGCATATGCTTCAATGATTTCCCAGCTCTCTTTAACATGGATCTGTGTTTTATAGGCAGGCATGCATACAGGCTGCCTGTGACTTCTCAAACATCCAATACGCAGAGTGTCTTTGAGATCTGGCTAAATCCATCCTCTCCCTGCATTCCACCTGTGAATTTCTCCTATGTTATTTATGGCACTGGCCGGCTTCCAGTAAGTTGTGTGTGCTTTGTAGGGTGCAGTGCAGTAACAATGCCCAGCCTTGAAGTACAAATAGGATCTCTGCAGTCTAGCACATGCATGCAGTCTGGCATTTGCTTAAGATGGGAATTTTTGAAGGGAGAACATAGCTAAAAAGGCATGATGAGCTGTTTTTTTTTTTGGGGGGGGGAGGTAACAGGAGGGGAGTTGCAGAAGGGGAGAGGAACTGTCTTGTTACAACATTGTTTGGTTTATGGTGGTTTGCAAAGATGGCCAAGTGGAAATTTGGTATCAAATTTTGGGTACCTTTGGAAGATTGAACACGTAAGACCTTGAAACAAAAAACAAGTACCCAAAGAACTTGCCATACTGAAAATGACTGACACTTCGCGTGTGTGAAAAGGCCATTGATTATTGTCTTGCACAACAGAAATGCCTCTTTGATCATCTCCTGAGGAGCTTTTATTTCAGTGCTCTTAAATATGAAGAAGCAGGATCTATACAGGCTTTCAGATGCATTCCTTATATGTGGGGAATGATTTAACCACTGTCACCGTGCTAGTAAAAGATAAGCTTCAGCAAATACAAGTGCCCTAATTCTTGAGCGGGGATAACTAACACAAAGGGCTAATTTCTGCTTCTAGTAATTGATAACTGTAGCTGTAGGAGACAAGTGAGATGTGATACCTGTTCTGGTTTTCTTTGCGGTTAAAAAATGTTCCTTATGTTTTCACTAATACATTTTGTAAATAAAGGTGAGGAAACAGATGGAGAGAAATGTTTTTGGTCTCTCCTGTCAGCAGATATGTCCAGAGTAAACGTTTGGTACCCGACTGGGACCTCCATGTTAAAAAAAGAAAGAAAGAAAAGGTCAGGACTTTTCAACATCAGTGTATAGCAGAAAGAGTCTGTTTCTCTGTGTCTTTGATAAGAATTGGAGGAACAAAGTATTTTTAATAGTCCCAGGCAGAAACTTTTGTCTGTCTCACTGCCGCTGAGTAGATTGGTCATCTTTGTAAAGACTTTACATAAACCGTTATTTAATTCACATGTTACATAAATAGAATGCTCAAAAAAAAAACCACACCATGGATATCTTCAGCTGTAAGTGACCCTAAAGGAGCCCTTGTGTTGCAGTACCACTGTGAGCCCTTGGAGCTGTAAGGAGATGCCATGATTTCAGATGTGTTGAGCACTGCTTGCAGCCTTGGACAGTATCCCCCTTCAGTTATCATTAAAGAACAGCAAAGGAAGTTAACACAAAAACACTAATGCTGAGATCTGATTAGAATCAAGCAAAGCAAGGAAGTGCAGAGTTAAGATTTATATGCTGACCTTAATTAGCTCCATTGTTCTTGAGAACCAAAGCGTACACAATGAGGAACATTATACTTGCATCTCCACAGCTCTTCGGTACCTAAACATAAGAAACACTTCCGTGAGCTTTTCAGCTCCAGATTTTGTGTGTGTGTGTGTGTCCTTTAATTAATACTTAAATCTGAGCTTGTACCTTGTAAGGTTGTGGGTTTTCACGGTTTGGTTTTCTGCAGGCAGAGGGGGACGCTCTGCCCTCAGTGGTCACTTCAGGTTTTGGGTATGAATCGTGCCAAGGGGAAGGTGGTCCGACATCGCTGGGTAATACCACCCTCCTCACAGGCAGTAACATAAATCTCCGTGTAACAGAGTGTATTCAGCATAGCTTAGTGCTGCTTTGTTACCCGTGTCACAGCTCAAATGAGCACAAGCCACTTGACAGATTAGACGCTAGTCGCAGAGCACATGGCTGCGGCGACCTTGATCTTTCCGCATATGTACCCTTTCAGGAACATAACCTCCTCTAAAGGTTTAATATTCTTGGGGATGTTACCTCCCCTTCTCACCTTAGAAGAGCCACTAAATAAATACAAGCTTTAACTTTGCAAGCACTGGGAAATCCAGGTGATATTTGCAGCCAGTTGAGGGGCTGTTAGTCCTTTGCCATAAGCCCAGCATTGTAGCAGGTCTTGTGGATATGTTGGCTCTCAAGGTTAACAGGCAGCGTGTCCGGATGGCGTTCTGGTTTGTCTTCTAGGTCTGTACTTCAGTTTGGGCAATTCTGTATAGAAAATGCTGGTTGCTGAGAAAGTTTGCTGGGAACGTTTGTATGTTAGGGAAATCTTTGCTTAGCCTGTTGTGCATGCATGTCATAAATGCTTGCCTTGCTGCTTTAATAAGCGCATGTTGAATGTTGTCTGAAGAGACTCCTGGGCCAAGTACCAAAGAGAAGGAGGAAAAAGTCTGTCTCAAACTGCATTTGTGGTTGCTGTCGTTCCACCTTTAATGTCTCTTCCAGCTTTACCTTTTCTCCCCCCAGTATCTAACCTGCTCAACCTGTTCTAGTTCAGCATGCTGCAACCAGCACACTGCAGTATGTGTCCCCTCTCGGGGTCAGCGGGTTCATTTTGCCTTTCTCTTTTCTCCCCTTTTAAAAATAAGCTGTTCATTCACTGGGGCCTTTCACTCATGTTTTTGATCTGTGATGTTCACCTGCACGATGCACAGCTTCAGCAAAAAAAAAAATAATACAGGTCTATAAAGCAGTAGCACCATGGTGCAGCTGGTGAATACCACACAGAGTACAAGCACTGCTTTCTCTTTCTTGAGGGCATCAATAGGTGTGCTGACTTTGTCAGGCTGCTCTCTTAGCTGAAGTTTTCTGAACAGTCTCAGTGATTTTTAGTAATTCCTCAGAGCAAGCTCTCCAGTGCTTTGTGTGGAAAGATATTGTAAAGCAGAGGAGGTATGCAACTTCTGTGTGGGCCCAACATCCTAAACTCCCCATGTTCTGCTGCAGTTTCTGCTGATTCCTGTAAAGTAGCACAAGTCGTGCAGGGACTTCAGTTTCCAGCTACTCTGCTGGACTGCTCCAAGCAGAGCCGTGGAATGAGACGAGAAACCTTTTCCTGGTGCTGTGTGTGAGATCACCGCTGGTGAGGAAGGAGGACCACATGTTCAGGAACAGGAGAGGAAATGGGCTGAACACTTGAAGCTGGGCCTGTTAGGATGCGGTCTGCAGCGCTGGCAGAAGTTTGCACAACTTGTGTGTGCAGCGATAACCCTTACTTCCTTGCCCCTCGAGTTACTTGGTGACTGCTGATGTCAGGGTTATGTGGAGACCCTGTTTTAATGAAGATGTGCTTGTTATCTGGCGCAGCTTCCTTGTTTGCAGGCCAGGGGGGGAGGGGAAGTACTGGGCTCCATCTGCGCAGCATCCCCAGCATTGCTGTGGCCCTGTGGCTGTCTATTTTTTCCTCCTTGAGCAGTGTGACGCAGCAAGTTGTTCTCTGCTCTGTGCCATCGGGATTGCTCAACAGTGGAGTGTGACAGGGCAGCAACTGCATGAGGGCTCTGCCTGGTTCTGGGAAGTAGCTGAGACATGTTTGCTTGGTTGTTAAAAGGGTGCGGTTTTGGGGGAGGCAGGATGTACCTGGGACTTCTTCAGCCTTGCTTGCTGTTATGGATAAGACCTTCTGACATCCCTTCTCAAATTTTTTCTCTCTGATTTTTTTCCCTGATGCTAAAATTTAAAACAGCTTCAGTTGTCCTTACCATCTAGTCACACTTGTTTTACTGTGAAGTTTAAAATCAATTCTGAATTTATTGACAAGGCTTTTACACCATGATAACTAAAGGAAGTGCCTGAAAACCACAGATTTCCAAAAAGATGAAAGAAAACAGCAATTCGGAATGTCCCAGGCCAGGTTTTTGGTACACTTTTAAAAGCCTTATTCCTGCTTAGTTTTACTGTTGTTAATAAACTTTTGTCTCCAAGCTTAAAGGAGCATGGGGGCTGCAGAGGGATCTTGTTTAATACTTATTAAAGAGTTTTTTACGGCTTAGAAGTCTCCATGCAGTATTTGGCAATGTTAATTTAGGTCTGCTCTGAATTTAATGCAGACTGCAGGCAGGCAGTTTGGTGAAGTGATACTGGGAAGTGCAGACTGTATTTCTCGCCTCTTTTGCCCTCCCTTCTGCAAGCTTTGATGCAGACGGCAAATGAGTGCTTTCTTTTGCTGTCCTTTGGTAAGCTTTGCTTTGGAGGCATGTTTTGAATCACTTCCCTGTCACAGCATCATCAGGCAAATATTTGTCTCCCTTTTTTTCCTTTGAGGTGTTCTGACAACACTTCTGGTAGAGAGAACAGGAGTGACTTTGAGCCAAGCTGGGAATGCAGTTGTATCAATCCCAGCCTGTTACAACTTGCTGATTCTGCGTCGCAAGTAGTTGCTTAAATATCTGTGAATACAGCATAATTATTCAGAAATGGTACCTCCCCCCCACTTTTTGGATTTGTAGATCAGTATCTTTCCTCTCAGTCATGCTTGCAACTTGCCTTTATTCGCGGCAAAGCAAAAATTTTATTCTAGGATAAAAGTACAAAATGCTTTGTGTGCACGTAGGTGTATAATATGTACTTAGCTGTCACGTACTGGCAGCTGCATGGCGCTGGTTAACTTTGCAGGCCGTCCTGGTAGCGCTGAAAAGGGTTTCTAGTCTGTCCTTTGAACCCAATCACAGGTGGCTTTTGCTTCCCTGGTGCTCCCAGGTAGTCTGGGTGGATCTAAATAATAATGCTTGTGTCACCCGAATGATGCTGCCTGCCACCCAGCTGTAAGGCTGGTTTTGCATTGCCTCGTGTCGCAGGGAGATGGACAGGCCCAGCAGCCCGCACTGGGCTCGGAGGGACACTGGGGGCACGACTATGTGGCACGACGTGGCTGCAGACACACGGCCAAAGTGAGTCGGTGCTTCCCAACCTGGTGCTTCTGGGACCTGTTCGCCCTGCCCGGGCTTTTCGATGGAATCACCTGCATTGCCATGGCTCTCAGCAGCTGAGCCCTGGAGATTGCTGGCTGTTCTCTTCGCCACAAATTAGCATCCATCACTGGCTAAGACTAGGCTGTTCGGTGGGGCTTGAAATCTGTTTTGAGATTGTTGTTAGAAAGCATTTCCCAAGTAGTTGAGTTTTTCGTGTTGTCATGCCTCTCAATTTGCTGTGAAGTGTGCTTGTATGGCTTAGGGCTTTTGGGATCATTTTTGTAATTTTGAGAATAAAAGTAGCAAAGGAGCCAAGGAAAAGAAAAATAGAAACTCATCCAAGTGCAGATCAGGTCTGATTTGCAAAATTACCTGCATCTTTCTGGTTCCTGTGATTACAACTGGCAAGGGCTGCATGAATTGCTCTCTTAAGTGGCTGCTGTTTGTAATTAGCACTGGAAATACATTGTCGATACAGATTCTGTACATGTTTTAACGAACAAACAACTGACTAAAGTCTTTAACCCAAGGGTATAATGTTACTGTACTTTTGACTTAAGTTCCAGTCATATTCACGAGACACTAAGGAGAGGGTTAGCAGAAGTGTATTAAGTGATTGCTCCTAAAAATGCTGCTGCTTCACTTTCTGTTTGTTTAAGATTCATTTCTCATGCATGTCAAATAGCAGAAGCTTTAAAGAGTAGTCCCCTGTGTTTTGCTACATTTCTGGACCATTTGGGCTGAAGTAAGATTTGTTAAGCAGAACAAAGCAACAGTGACAAAACTGACATGACATAGAAATTTCTCAGAGGAGACATTAGCAGTGTAATTTTGAAGGCTGCCTTCTCTTGCTCTCTGAGACTTTTTTCATTTTGTGGGTCCAAAGAACATCATGGTCCAATTTTCATCCTGTGTGCACACATCTTGCGCTCTTATTAGTCCTGATATGGTGACACAAAGTTGAAACTTAGATAAAGCAAATGTTTGTTTGTTTGTTTTTAAACATAAATAGTTGCTCATATATTGAATGTTAGGTATGCTCTTTACTGCAGATTACTGAAAATATATATTTTTTGATTCTTCAGAAATTTTACTGTTATTTGAAAGTAGTAGTGTAAGTGAAAAATCTCAGAGAAGAAAACAGTGGAAGAAATAAAGCAATTGTATCAACCAAATCATGCTTAGGGAATCTGACCAGCTCAGTCCTTCCCAGACTAGCTTGGTGAACTTGCAGAACTCTTCACTTTGGGGAAAAAAAATAATACAGTAGTATATTTTCAATAAGGTAAAGCCTAAAAAGCATTATTTTTTATTTTCATTCTCTGAGTGGTTGGATGTGTCTTTAGGTAAGTATCAGATGTGTGAGACTCATCCCCTAGATTTTGATACCAGACTGCTCAGAAATCACAAGGGAGATGAGGAACAGCAATGTGCAATTCAGTAGAGTATAGGGTACATCTAGTGGTAAAGTGGAGAAACTTAGAATAATATCTGGGATATGAAGCCAGAACCTGAACTTGATACTGTCAGATGATCTCTCTGGACTGATAATGCCCAGATTCATTGGCCTCCCCACTGTGTTTTCACAGAAGTGGAGATGTGAGGGAGGAGGAGGGTGTTTATACATGCACTGGATCCTGCGCTCAAGAATTAATCTTGATTTAGATGCTGGGACTTTCCCAACCGGGCCCCAGTGAAATTGCTTGCTGCTCCCCCTCTGGACATGCTGCTCCTTCTAATCAGACCTACCTGGCATAAACCTCTTGACTGAAAGCCAGCAGTGCTTGTGCTGCCATGGTTATAAGGGAGAGGCTTTAACCCTGGACCCTGCTCAGAGGCTGTAGATCCACTCTTTTGTTCCACACCTTCCTTTTGCCTAGGCCTCTGGGGCAGGCATGCCCTTTTTCAGGGATGTGGAGAACATCAGCAGCCACGGAAACCTGGGGCGCAAGGATGGTGCGGTTTTGCTCCCCAGAGACAGAGGTGAGGGATTCCCACACAAGCTGAGGCAGAGGGATGCTTCCTCCCCAAGAGCCAAAGTGGTGCTGCTCGGGTTATCTGCATGCAAAGCAGGAGCTCCTGGTTTTGTTCATAATTCAGTGGGACCCAGAGCTGGGAGCAGCTGTGTTGTGCAGTTGCCTCTTTTAGGATGCTTTGACTCCTGGTTCTAGCCTTGAGCCAGCCAGTCAAAACCTTCCCACGTTCTGGTTTTGGCACTGGAGCTGTGGGCTGCCCTGTTTCGAGACCTCCAGAAAGCTTATATGATCAACATGCAAATCCCCTCTGCATTAAGAAAATGCAGCAACCCTTTTTGGAGATGCAGTAAAGATGGGGATGTGACCGACAGAAACTGCATATCAGTTCAGTAGGGCACATGCTTCCCCCCGCCCCCCCCCCCCCCCCACGCCCTCCCGTGAGTCACCTCCCTTAGGCACTGATCCAACACCATCCAAGGAGAGAAAAAGGAGTAAGGCACTTGAGTTCTGCATTTGTTTATTTTCACAGAAGTCTCTTCTTCAGTGAAAAGCAGTGAAGTATTCACTTGCCACTGTTCTGGTCCAATATTCACCCTTCTGAAATCATGCTCTGCACTACACTGTTGGGACAAAGACTTACTGCCCTTTTGTTTTTGTTTTTGTTTGTGTTGCTTTTTTTAAAAAAAAAAACAGAAGTGAGGGGAATTCTTGTGCACTATCATCTTGATCATTCTGTTCACGTGATGCTTGAGGGAAGAGGAAAGCTGTGGCACAAGAGGGGAAGCGGAAGGTGATTCTCCCAGGGAGGATGGAATTTTTCAGCTGCAGTAAAGCAGTTGAAAAATGTGATTTTGTTGTGAGGGCCGACTGGCACACAGTCATAGCACAGTTGGATCCTCTTGGCTCACCTGTGAAATTCTTTTTGTGAGGGGGAGGAAAGAGATTATGAGGAGAGCATTTTCACGTACAGCTGTGCCGTGAAAAGCAGAGCGTGTAGTAAGCTATCTGCATTTTTTGCATAGCAATTCTTAAACACTGAGAGTTCAGTTCAGAGGTGGATCAGACCTTGTTTGGAAAATACTTAATTTCCTCTTGCCATTTCAGGATTATTCTTTGCAAATTCTTCTGGCTCTGTGTCTGGACTCATTCTAAACAGAGTTCTATCACTTGCTCAGAGAGTTTAATCAAAGCCAACTAGCACATAGTGCTCAGAATCCTCACTGGTATTAAGCACAGATTTTTGTCTCCTTCATTTCATCTTGTGAATCATTTCAGTGTTGCACCCTCAGAACTTGTCCAAGTGCGTGTGACCTATCTGCGTGCTGGGGAGACTGATAACCACTGCATGAAGTGCAGTTTTCAGGACTCTGCACCATCCTGAGCTTGTCTGTTGCTCGCGGGCTGCCCTGTAGGATGGCTCAGAGCTACATTTCATTGATTTAAATTAGAAAAAAAGCAAAGTTCCCTCAGCCGTGGCTCTCCTGAGCCGAGGTAGTAGTCACTTCTGAGGTGCTGGCAAGTGTTATTGTAAGCTGGTTCTGTGGCTGAACATGAGCATTTCCGTGCATGTCCTTATTTTGCCCTTCTTTTTTTTTTTTTTCTCACTTAAAGTGTTGAGTGCTTATCTTTTTTTTTTTTTTCAAATTTATGAATGTTATATCATTTTCCTTTGTCACTGTAGATGCTGAAAACCAGGCTGACTTATGAGCCGGGTTTTCGTGTTCAAAGTATGCCAGTGTTGTCAGGCCAAACTACGTTGTTATAGTCACAATGGGAAAATAACTTCTAAGCACAGCTTTGTTCCTGTTCTCCTGGTGTCTTGGCAGGCTAAACAGCGAGGTCGAGCATTTTCAGTGTTACGTATAAGATCTAATCAAGGCAAACTCTTTTAAAGGAGAATAAGGCAACACTTCCCCCACCCCCACCCCCCCTCTTAGTTATAGTTAGGAAACTTTTAAAGTAAAAGGAGCCTTGGTGAAGGGAACATTTAACTTTAAAAGAAAGTCTGTGGATGTGGATGTGACTTGGCATCTGCTGCAGTTCAACCTAAGTTGGGTGATAAATGTTTTCTCGAGGCAGAATGACATCCATGTTGCAAGGTAAAAAGAGAGAGATGAAGATTGTGTCTATCCTTTGTACTGCTCAGCTTTATCTTCACGCTTATCTTGGGTTGTAGCTCTAGTAATCTTTTTCCTCTCCACCCTTGACTCGATGTAGTGAAACTTGCTTAACCTGTCAAAGGAATAAACCTGCTTGCTGTAATGCGGACAGGTTGCAACTCTCCTTGAAAACTCTGGAACCTGCTGCTTTGCTTTCAGATTTGTCTTTTTCCTTAATGATTGGATGCAGAGAGCTATCAGAGTGTCTGTGATATTTGACCTACACAGTAAAAGTCAAAGGTGCAGTCAGGGTGTCTTCCTGTTTATAGCTCAATAGCTCAGGCTGCTTCCTTTCAAATATGCAAAACTAAAACATGAAGGGATTACCACATTCCCTGCTGGGGGTATGGGTTCTGCTCATGCTTTTTGGGCATGACAAAAGCGTGCATGGGAATGCAGGCAGGAGATCTGCAGGCTGGGGACAGCTGATGACTTCAACACCAGGTGTAGTAGCAAAGCCCTGTCACTGTGGTGCTGCACCCACATTAACAAGCCCTGCCTTATTAGCATGCATTATATTGCAAACACAGCTGGACTGCTTTTGGGACTTGCAGGAGCCGGTGTATTAGCATGGATTGTGTCAAGCCAGGCAGAGGTGCCAGGCTGGACTGGCACTCACCTGGAGGTCTCCTGTTCACTCTGGATGTGCCATTGCACCCCTCTCACGTAGGAGCAGCTCTGTCGAAACGCAGAGTTAAGCAGATGGATGAACAGCAGGGAAAATAGCTTAGCCCTAAGGAAGCTGTTTTGCATGGGCAGCTACTAAACAGGAGTTCTGTATACTTGGTACTGACAGAAAAGAGACTTGAAAAGAAAATAGAAACAAAAAGTCCCACACTTTATGTATAGCAGTTTGTTGTTTGTTTGTTTTCTGAGTGAATGTGATTTAGCTCGACTGATTTCACCGTCTACCTCTCTGAAAAGTTACTGGCCAAGTAATACTAGCTAGGTGTCAGCCAGGCTGCCAGAAGGGTGAGCATGCAGGCTGTGTATCTGTTTGGCTGGCTGGCCCTATCTGGGGGGACACACAACACATGCAAAAGGGAGATCTCATCAAAATTAGAAAGCACTCTTTACCAAAAAGAAAAAAAAGCCAACAAACCACCTTCTGCATTTTGCTGTGCCTCTGGAATTGGATCCTGCATTTTTGGCAGGTCATTCCCAGTTGCTTTTCAGGTTTATCTGCAACCACGGTGGGCAGCTCTCGCTACCCAGCCTGCTGGGCACATCTGCACACAGATGCTCTCTCCTTCTGGAGCCTCCCACAGTGTGACCAACACATGTCACCAGCATCCATCCCCTGGTTATGTGACCCGTGAGGGTTACTAGGGGACTCGGTTTGGTCCACCAAAAGGCTGGGAGTCGAAAGCTGGTAGCAGCTGACCAGCCATTTTAATCTTGCAGGGGTTCTAATACACCCGGGGCTTTTGAATGCTGGCTGTTCCTGCATAACACCCTCAGAAGACCGGGTGTAGTTTGAGACAGTAATTTAGTTGGCTTTATCTAAACGTTCACAGATTGTGAAAGGAAACAAATAAAAAGCATTGTGCTGGGAGACAGTCATCCCAGCAGCTTCTGCCCATGGGTCAGTTTGGTCCAGTGTGTTATCTTGCAGCATCACGCCCTTGGCATTCAAAACTAAAATTGATTTTATGTCATAACACCCAAGCAGTTATGAGGACATATGAGACTTGTCTAGATTACAACATTCTCTCATGTTTGAACATGATAGTGTGCAGTCAAGTGAAATGGCACCATCCTGAGCTGAGTTGGTGGTGTGACTTCTGAAGGAGCGTGCCCAAATGCCATTAACATTGTCTCCCTTGTGCTGCTTTGAAGTCAGTCACACAGACAAAGTATACCTCTCTCCTACAGTCCTATTTCTAACTATTAGAAGTGAGAATTTCCATTGCATGTAGGAAGGTAGGAGCCTAAGTTAGATTATTTTCGAAAGCACTTGAGTTCAGAAAATTTGAGGCTAAAGGCCCTACGTCTGTTTTTAAAAAAAGTACTAGCTGAGCTTTGAGTACTCCAAAGAAGAAACGTGGGAGTAATACCTGTCATCTAACGGGGCGAGAGTATCTTCCTTGGGTTGCAAACACAGCAGACTGTGGGGCAAGTGGGACAGGTGTACAGATATTCGTGAGATTTCTTCCTGAGTCACTTTCTCCCTCGGGTTTATACACAGCATCAGAGAACCAAAGAAATACACTAGGTGTCTCTCGGTCAGTTTGCTGGGGTTTAGAGACCCATCCTGCAATGACAATACTTGTAACCTGGGGGAAGTATGGGTGGACTTTGTGGAATCTTTTTTCCCTTTTTCAGTGCCTCTGTGACAAGAAATAGTCATTGTCCTGGGTACAGGGGCTTGTGAACACATTTTGGCAATACTGAATTTTGCAAGCCATACCTGCTGCAGCTAAACAGAATTAGCAGATATATCCTGACTTCGCATTTCCAGCTGAAATTTGATTTCTGGGTGCACCAGTATTCTGTCTTAAGGCTGAGAAGGAAATAGGAGTGCATTTAAGTGTTGTTCTGACATTGGCACATACAGATGCGTTTTGGGGTATGGTCTGAAGCAGTAAAAGGAGAGCCAGCTGAAGACAGGGCGCTTCTTTTGCATTGAGAAAAGTGGATGCTAAGCTGCAGGCGTTTACTTGCTAGACCACCACCAGACTGCGGCCAGGTGTGTGGATCACCGCGTGGCTTTGGGCAGAAGCAGGGCCTCATGGGTGATGGGGGATAGATGCGGTGCTCCTGGGGTCAGGCAGTATCGGGGTGAGAGCCGTCCTGTGGGCTGGGGCATGGGGATAGATGCTGGGCTCTATGCCCACCACCCCGCATGCTCAGGGGCGCTGTAAAGAGCCCATGCTGGATCGTGTCCCAGCTGCCTTTCAGAAGTGCAGTGCAGTTCGTGGGATCTCTGCCGCGTTCCTTTAAAGGCAAACCTTGGAAGAGTGATGGCATTAAAATTTACGCGGACTTCCTGTCCCGATTATTTGCCTGCTGACAGTGTCGTCTTCCCCCTCCTGCTCAGGCACATGAAGATTCACGAGAAGGATCCAAACAGCACAGCGAGCACAACTCCCCCGTCTCCGCTGAAGCGCAGGCGATTATCTTCGAAACGGAAGCTTAGTCAAGATGCTGAGATGGACAGAGAGGAGAGGACGCCTGCAAAAAAGGTTCTTTACCAGGCATGCAGCAAAAGGCTTTCCTGGCTGCCTCCTAAACTTCCAGCTTCTAGTGTTCATGCAGACAGCATGGGAATAGTTAAATTTGGTCTTTGTTATAGCCCTGTACATTTTAAGATACCATGTTTTTCCTTTGTCGTCAACAGTGTTGTCTGAAATCAACAATGAATTTCTAATATCAGAGACTGAAAGAATTCCTTTTTTTTCTATATTGTTTATGAATGTCTGGGTTTGCTTTTGAGTTGTATTAGCTGATGTTGGATGAGAAGAGGATGAACTATTCTTCTGCTACTGTAACTTTTCCCCTATTTTTTTCCTTGTTTAATTATTAGTACTCTTGGAGGATAGTGATTAGAACTTTAAAAAAGAAACAGTGTTTACTTCAAAAGCAGAAAAAAGTGCATTTTTGTTTTGGTCTGGAGAAAAAAAATGTATAGCACGTTTCCCTTTTGCAGTAGTGCATTATTTGAGTTGCAAGAGCAACCAGAAAATATTTATTTGAAGGCTAGACATTTCCATTAGGGTTTTGTTTATGAAATATTTTATTGCATTTCAGTCATTTATACAAAATGTATGGTGACTGCCAAACTTAACTTGACCCTTTCCACTTACAATCTCTAAATGGTGAACTAGTAGCAGTTCCATTTAGCTCAGTATCCCCTTGTTCCTATGCAAGCTTTCTCCCTGTAATCAGAAGAGGGATATAGAAAACATGCAGAAGTTCATGGCTTTTCCAGGGACCACTTGAGTTAGCAGTTGGCAGTATTTCAGTGGCATAAATAATTTAGTCTGACAGCTCGCCTGGCTTTCTGAAGGGGGAGGAATGCTAGTTCAGTGGTATATAAACATAGGGGTTTATAAGTTGTTCCCATCACCGTTTCTCATTAGAACTGATATATCCATGACTTAGCTGCACGCTTCATCTCTTGCTGAACCTCCTTTTCTGTTGTGCATATTCTCACATGTGCTGAGTCTGTGCCTCTCACTTTCTTGCTGCTGCTGAAATGAGCCATTTCTGGTCACCTGCAGCAGAGTTGCGGGTGAAGCCCACTGATCTGTTTTTGAGAGGAGGACTTCAAATGGACTGCATATTTGGTTTGTTGCTTAAAATTCAGTCTAGTGAGTTTTTTTTCCTGTCTCTGAAGGTTGTCGAGGATGGTCAGTCAGGTGAAGGGGATAAGAAGGAGGACGACGTTTATCACTGTCCAGTGTGTTTCAAAGATTTTTTTTGCAAGTATGGGCTGGAGTCCCACATGGAGACACATCCAGATAACTCGCTGAGGTAAGAAATGGGCCTGAGAGCATTTCTGGTCACCAGATGGTCTGAGAAAGTGTTCTGGGGAAGGGCAGAGACCCAGACATCATTCAGACCTCTGAGCTGTTAACTGATTCCTGTTGTGATTTTGAACTGTGTTTTAAACTCTTCTGCCTCATCTTGTGTCACAAGGGTGCTGTAAGGCTTAACTTTTTTTTGTAATTTTTTTTTTTTCAAATACAGAAAATCTGCCAGTTAATAGCTGGGAATGTTTTTAGAGGAAATTAAAGCACCCTTCCTCCCCTCCAAACTCATCACAGTTGTTATGTAAAACTGTAAAATGCCAATATCGCAAAATTTTAACAAGTTAAACTAAAGATGCTTAAAATAAAAGTGTTCAGGTAACAAACCTATGATATTTTTCTTCCTGAGGAAAAGGAGAAGACTGGATATAAAGGTTTTATTGTTTGTCGTGGGAGTGAGTGAAGATAGATGAGTTTCTGGTTCCAAACTTTTTGTAAAATGTGTTATGCTTTTCTGCCTGTTGAAGTTAGGGAATGTTTTGGATTTTGGCTTAAATCAGCATCTCTTAACAAGGAAAAATTGGTTATTAATTGTTTGGGAAGGTGCTTGGGTTTAGTGTTTTGGTTCAAGTAATTGCTTCTGGGACTTCTGATACTTTTTTCTTTCCTGTTTTTTACCATAGAAAAAAAGTAGAGCCAGATACGTGAAGATATAAAAGAGATATTCCAAGTCTAGTTTAAACATGTAGAAAAGCTGCTATTTTATGAAACCAGATTATCCATTTGCAGAAGCTTGTCAGTGTTCTAGGTGTATTTTAGGACATTGGACTCTCCAGTGATCTTTTCAGAAGGTTGCAAAATTCAGCATCTTGAAGTGTCAACATTTTTTCCTGAACGCATTGCCTTAGTAGAATGGGATGGAACAGACCTGAGGTTAACTTTTTTTTTTCAAATTAGAAAATCTTGGTAAATATGTGCAAAACCATTTTTTAAACAGGCATTGTATGTATTGTAATTAACAGGGAAGGGATTTTGAAAGCTATTTCTTAAAGTTAGTCCAGCAAATAGTAGATATTTAAATGAAGTTTGCTGTTTCTGAAGTAAATCAAGTAAATTCTCATTGCAGAGCAAAACTAAAACAGTTGTTATTTAACCCCCACTGAAGAGTCAAGTGTATGGCAAAATTATCTGAGAGACATTTTAGAGAAAATGGCTGTATTACTAGGCTTAACCTGATGTTAGCCTCACTTTAAAGCTTCCATGAAGATACAACCTCTTTGCTAGGCCACATGCCATGTAGCTGAGTGTAGAGGTGGGTTCTGGCTTTGGGTGTTGGATAAAAGATAACAGAAGAGATGCCCTTCTAGCCTGTCAGCTTTACAGTCTGCTGCTGCAAGGCACAAAGACACTGGCTGTACAAACTTGCTGTTCGTCTTCATGCAACTCTTCTCCTGGGACTGGGAGACTTGCTTTTGGGGAACTCTCTCCTGACATGGATTTTGTTACCCCTAGCTGTGTTGAGCAACAAAGGCTAGAATGTGTCCCTAAATCAAAGCCACAACTGTCGATGTCGATTGTCAGGCTCTGAGGGCACGGGTTAATGGTGGTACTGGGATGCTGGTCTTTATGGGCTTGTCTAGATGATGGTAAGGTTTTTTTTGTCAAATGTTTGCTTTAGCAATTTAAGACATTTCAGCGGAGATAGGACAAGACAAGGAAGCCACGGTTTCCCCTGATCAGCTAACGTATTCAGATGCAGCTTGCCCTGTCTATCTGGCTTAAAACACACCTTTTGTCCTAGTCTAGACAAGTCAAATGACAATGTCTGCTTGGCCCAACCTAGCAGAAAATCCTCTGGTAAGCAGAGCAGTCTGGGCTGCTGTTAAGGTGACTCTTTCATCCTACAGAAGATGGGTTAAATCCTAGGCAGGCATGGGCTGCAATTCCCTGGTTATGAGTTCTGCAAGGCTGTAGAATTAAAAAAATATGGCGTGCAAAAATGTGGCGTGCCCTGAGTTAATGTGATTGAAATGATTCCTCTTGTGAGGCTTAGGGGTGGTTTTTTGAGTGAAAAAGATGAAGAAAACAAAAAAAATGTTGCTAGAATAACAGAGCAGGAGGCATGTGTGTTTGTGGCAGGGGAGCAAACTGCAAAGTGTTAGAAGGCATTCATCAAATCCTGGTGTTTCCTTATTGTAGAAGACAAGGAGGAAGAACTCCACTTAAACAAAGTTCAAACAAACAAAAAAACATACCGCCTGTGTTATGAGCAAAGGGCAGGGAGCAGAACATGCCCAGTCTCTTTTTATTGCCAGTATTGTAAAATTAGAGTCACTTGATCAGGACTTCTGCGAGGCAGGTATCAGATGTGCATCCCAGAGCCAGGTGCTCTGGGTCTGGCAGTTGGTTTGCGGCTGCGGCTGTAGGTAGCCCGGCACAAACTGTTGTGTCATGGCCAAAAAATAAGCCGTGCTCTGTCAGCCTAGCCGTGCCTTTCCTGCTTGGACCACAGGGCAAACATCCTCTCCCCCGGAGCGGAGCATCTGTCTGTCCCTTTCGAGAAGCAGGAAAGGTAAGGCTGTCTGGGAGCCCCTGGGTGGGTATGTGAGCAGCTAATTCACGGGGTGGGCCCTTACCCTTCCAGAGACCGCCAAATGACCAACTGAGAATCGCAGGGCTAGCTGTTCAAAGGCGGATGAAAAGACATCCCGCATTGTCCTCCCCGAGGAGGGCTTTTTCATGTAAAGCCCCGAGCTGGGAGCACCTCATTGTTTATTCGCAGCAGAATAAACAATGCTTAATCCATCGATTGTGTGAGAGAGGCTCCCGCTTGGGAGAGTCTCTCTCGATTATGTAAAATCCCAAATCGGGCATCTTTGTCTCCTAATTACGGTAAGAACTGCCCTGCTCCAGGGAGCGAGAATAGGGCCCTTTGTCCCGCAGACAGCGGGCTGTGGCACTGCATATCCTGCGCACATTACCCCCCGGCCAGCTTCTGTCCCTTTGAAGCCCTGGGACCTGCACCCCAATTAGTGACACCAACTGGTCCCAGCGAGCCTGTCTGCTGCCTGCATCCCTGTTAGCCAGGAGGAGCCGCACAGCGGTGTTTTCTGACCCTCCCTACCTGGATTATTTAAAGCCGACAGCCATTTCCCTGCTGCTGGGGCCTCAGGACACCGTCTATTTTGGTGAGTTTGCATCTGAGCGTCGATATAATTAGCAGAGCGCTGAAACACTGGGCAGCCAATAGGGAAAATGAGAAACCTCGCAGAGCGGGGTAACTTCTCTGGAAACTTTTGTGGCTGAGGGTTGCTGTCAAACATGGTAATGTGCTTGTAAAGGTCGCCTGACAGGCAGCTCTGAGCAACATCAGCAACCCGAGCGAAGGAGACGTGAGGATTTCCTGGGGAGAAGCCTCTCGAGGCGCTATGTGAGGTTTCTCTTCTTTCCCTTGGCAAGTACAATGGAACAGGCTTAAAGTAAAACGTGTGGCTTTTAAAAAAGTACATACACTGTAAAATTCCTCCGTTGGGTTTCTCTGTAACCAGAGCATACCCTTTTCATTTCCTCTCTCTCTCCTCCAGGAGGCTTCTTACAGTACTCTCTGTACCAGCAGCTGAGGTTTTTTTAATTTTCCTTCCTCAGCAGCAAGGAGACATTTACTCTGCTCCTTGTGGCCATGCATCTTTCCGCAGGGAGGAGGAGGGAGGTGGTGATAACATGGCAGTTACCACCTTTCACAGAGACATGTTTCAACATTAATTCTCAGCAAGGACAGATTGTACAGTTTGAAATGTTGTAAAAGCCTGTATCTTAATGAGCGTTAGGTGGACTTTTTGATCACACTCAGTTAAGTGTAGTGTTGCTTACAATAACAGGATTTGTTTCTGCTAACTTTTTTATAGGAGCCAAGCAGACAGGAAAAAAAAAAAAAAAGACATCGCAGGGTGTGAAAGACACTGCCTGCCTCAGTCACTGAGCTGACCTAGAGACCAGTACCAGTAGATGCCTGTTGCCATGAATGGATTCAGGGTAGATGAAGTTTTCTGACCTTTTACAGAGCATGTCCAAACAGTGATATAATCTATTAAGCTTCGTAACTTGCCAAATCCCAGGCATATTTTCACAAGAACAGCAAAAGCAGTTCTCTTGCTCCAGGGTAATGTACTTCTGTAAAACTTCCAAACAAAGAGAACCAACAGCCATTCACAGTCTACCTTGTTCTTCAAACTAGCCTACCCAAGTTTTGCTGAAACTTGTAAAGTCTGATTGACTAGAGGTGAACACCCTCATAGAAAGCTGTTGTTTTGAACAGTTAGATCAGTAAAAGATACAGCAACAGAGCAGCTCAGGACCTGGAATGAAAAGTGTCAGGACACCCTGACCATTGGAGTTTGTTGTCATCTGCCTTCAGTTTTGCCAGGGTAACCGCTGTGAGCTCAAGTTTCTGAAAACACTCCCAGGTAGGAAATACTGCTGTCGTGGCCTGGTGTAACATGGCTTTGCTTAGAAGGAAAGTGGACAACTTAAGTGCCTGAGAATAGTCTCCTCGACTCTGTGGGTAAATTGTTTCATAAGATGTTGCATGGAGCTTGTGGTTCAGTCAGTCTCGTCACCAGGCTCCCCCCTTTGCCAGCACACCATTATTCTTAAGTGCATGGTGTTAGGTGGTGGTACCTGGACCTACACCCCAGTATTAGCCATTTTAGCTAATGCGCATGAGCAGCCTATTTTAAGTCAAGTCAAAACCAAGTGGATTTTGAGTCAAAATTATTCCGGATACTTAGAATGTTACATGTTCATTGCCCAGTTACTGTTCTTCACAGTGATTCTGTACTTTGGTTTTGGGGATATAAAATACCCAGGAAAATAAAATACTTATTTTAAAGTGTACTGAGATTATTATTTCAGTCATTGCCAGCAGTAGAAAAGACTAGTACAAGACTGAGTTGTGTGCAGAGCAGCAGTGTGACTGAGTAAAAGTACATTGTACAGGATGTAAAAACAAACAAACAAAAAAACACCCCCCAAAAAACACCAGAAAAAGTCCCTTACGTTTCATTCCTGTTTTTACCAATGCCTACGTAAGCGACTTTAGGAATTCACTTTCTCTCCTTATGTAGTACAGAATAATCCTGCTGACTTCAATTTTGTGAAACACATTGCTTTCTACACACAGTCATCATTTTGTAGGAAGAGGGTGTTAGTGACACTGCAAAATTAAAAGAGTGAATGTGTTTGAAAACCAAATGTTGTATGCAATTTTTATTATTTGTGGGACAAAACTACAGGTTTGTGGTGAGAAGAGAATTTTCTTCCTAGTAGTTGACATCACTGTTACTGGAAGCAACTTTGAGCATGAATGACAAGTAGTCTTCATGTGGCATTGTGAAATATCATACTTTTCTATCTTGATCACAAGCATTGGTGTGTGCATAGATAAGCCTCATTTCTTGTTAGCACTTCAAGACATAAAACTTGAGTTCTTACAATGCAGCTGGATAATTCTGAGGTTGTTGTAACCTGCATGGCTGTTGAATACAGAGAGAGAGAAAGAGAGACAGGGGATGCTCCAGCATAGATGTGTCATGGACTCCTTGACCTTTGGTTTTGGCACACTGTAGCCCTGATGCTTCCCTTCTTAGTCATTGCTTTAGGTTGTACCAGCAAGGATAGTTCATGTAGGAATGTCTGCTAGAGTTACTGAGTGCTAACTGCTACAAGACTTCTTAAAACCAAGGACGGAGACACAAGGGTCAGTGTGTGGCATTGCCAGTTGGGCCAACTCTCCTGTTCTGCTGTGCTCGGAAAGCTGCTTGCTTGCTCGGTGCCTGGCTGAGAAAAACTAGGAACTGAATCCTGATCTCTGTTGGAAGCATATTCAGTGCAGGAGCAACTCCATGAGCCAGCTGTTGGCAATAAAATCCAGCTCTGGTAAATACTGGGATCAAAAATATGGCATGGTACAATGAAACTTTTAATGCCCATAAGGCAAAGGAGGGGGTATGCAGGAAAGCTGGTGAGTGCATCCTTTTACTAAGCAAATAAAAAGGGGAAGTAAAATCTGTGGGTTGAGCATCTGTATGTATGCTGTCTTGCAAAAGCAGACCAGAATTGCATTTTAAGTACTTTCTGAAGTTTCTGTTCAGAAAAGAGAGATGGGAACCATCTGAAGAGCTGTGCAAGTCCGGCTCCATCCCAGAAGTGGTCAGCTCACACCAGGGAGCTCATTGTGCCACAGGACTGGGAGTCCAGAGCAGTTGGGTAAAAATACCAGATAGTGAATGGACACAGGGAGTGACGCTCTCATGTGAAGCTGTGTGGTGTGTCACATGGTGGTGAATATCTTAGCTCGGTTACCAGAATAGAAAGTGGGTAAAATGCAAAGCTGACTGCAGAGGAAAGCTTCTCGTAAAAGGGAATACAGGAGGGAAAGAGGGCTGAGCCAAAGTGGGTTATTAGCATGCTTGTCTGGTCCTGATGACCAGGGTTTGTTTATATGCATACTCTCTCAAAGTACTGGCTGCTGCTTATTATGTTAACAGTCACGTCTGCGTGCTGAGCATAGCTTACCTGTGAATGTAGATAATGGCAAGTGTGTTCAGTCCAGATTTGGCTGCACCTATTTGTGAGCCCTGTTGTCACCAGTAGATGGTTGTAGGAGAGACAAGTGCCTGTAGATGTGTTTCTTCTTATGTTACTTGGTGAAAAGTGTCAGTTTTCTTTTTTAAAAGCATACTAGACATATACAGACGGTTCATTACAGTGTTAGGGAAAAGCGAGATCTTTTTTACTGATTCGTCTTTGCTCACACACAAAGGAAGTTGAAAGATGTCACAGATGGATGTTTGTGCCAAGAATGGCTTGTGCCGTATTAAATCGTGTGGTGGTTAACCCCACTTGAGGTGCTCTGACAATGGGAGTCACAACATCTCAGGACTGGCGCTGTCTCTGCGGCATGCTGACAAGTCTCTGAAGCATGACAGCACCCCGGTTCATATCGGACCCACATCGGCTCCTGTGCGATACTTTTCTCGCCTAGACCAAAGCGCAGCTGCAGGAATGCACACAGTGTTGGGCATCCCCCTATAAATAGAAGATCTGGTGGGGAGGTTTCAGCTTTTGCTACAGCCAGGCATGGCTTCTTTGAGGGAGAGGATGAAATGGAGATATGGGATATGTTGGGGGCAAAGTCAGACCCCCACTGGGGAGGCAGAAGATAGGACAACTTAAAATAAGTCCCACCTTCATGGGAGGCAGCAAGCCCTGCAGTTGTGGTGCCCTGTGCACCTCTCAGGAGTTGGCTCTCTGTGCTGTCATGCGGTCTCGGTGCAAACCCCATAGCACAGACCCGCAGCAGGGTTCCAGCAGGGTTTGTCCCTGTTCTGTGCTGGCAGGAGGAAGAGTTGTTGGGTGAGGAGGAGGTGGGAGAGCAGTAAATCCCTCGGGGCTGGACACGCTGTGATGCGGCAGGGGACCCGCAGGGATCCCTGGCAGGGAGGCAGGAGCAGCATTCACAGCGCTGCTGCTTTTCCATCACTCATCTGCAGTAAGTGGGGGAGATTAGTGCAGCTGCTGGATGTTGTTTCCCAGGGCCTTGGGTGTGGAGGCCAGGAAGGGTTTTTCGTCCAAAAAGAGATGAGTATCTGGACCTGGGTGGGGTTGCACAGGAGCAGAAACCAATTTGCTCTCTCTCATCTTCCTCCCTTTGCCTTGCCCCAAAAGAAGTGAGAGAGAAGTAAAGAAATCTTTCTCCTGAAGGGGAGTACATCTGTAACCTGACATTTGAAAGCCCTTACGTGTTTAAAACCATCCCTTCTCCATCCCCCTGCTCCTCATCAGTCTCCTCTGCAGCGCTTTGTTGGCGATGCAGAGGCTGGGAGGCTGCTCCCATCTGTGGTGCAGACAGAAATCAGCTGGAGGCAGTTGCCCATCCTTCTCTCGTGCCTACTTGTAGGCACATCCCTCCACGGATGGGAGCCTAGCTGTGTTAATTCTAGGTTAGGGTAGAGTTTTCTTTGCTCGTAAGGAGAGCTACACTAATGTGAGGCAGAAAGGAGAATAATAACAACGAGGGTGGAAATTTATTTAGGGTGCATATTAGAGATTTAAGAGGGAGGAGTTAGGTGATTTAATAACCTAACTGTGTATTAATGACTTCTGTCTCAGGATATGTTTCATCCTTGCTTTGTTTTTCTTGCTTCTGTTTGTGGCAGTTGCTAAAGAGCAGAGCCAGGAAAGGAAAAAAAGGTACCAAGCTTTTTATTTTAGATAAGGCCTAGAAGTTTATTTGGTTTTACCTGTTAATGCCCACAAAGTCTGCAACACAGCATTTGTGAGCTATATGGGTGAAGACTACAGGTTTTGGTCTACTCGTGAATGTTTTCAGATGCTTAAGTACAAGAACACTAAATAGCACTTTGCTTTTCCCACAAGTCTCAGGTAAAGCAGAGTGTACTATGTGTTTAATACCTTGGTGAGAATGATGGATATAACTATTTGGCATTTGAATCTTGACTGCTGAAATATAGAATCTGTAAGGATCAAATTAAAAGCCTTTGCTATTTGACTGCATCACCAGTGATAAAAACCAAGGCTAATTAATTTTGCTTAAAATTTGGCTCTGCATTTCCTTTCTAAAATGTCTTTCCTTTTCCTAAAAAAAAAAAAGCTACTATTTTCATTGCTGGCAAATTGGAATTGGCTGAGAGGGGAGTGTAATGCAAGGCAACAGGCATTACTTATGTAAACTTTTCTTGCATAGGTGCTGCTTGTCCTAAGTGTAGCAAATCCTGGCTTGCCTCTTGAACAAGCTGCACAAAGGATTGACTATTTCTTAAAGCATGTTAAAATGCTTTTATATCCTAATTAGCATTACGGATTTCAAGAATATTAATTTATTTTAATAGAAAGCTTTTTAATGGCGTGTTTTTACATAGAAGCTTTGTCTGCATTTTCAAAAAAAAAAAAAAAGTGCAACAGTGTAGTAATAATTAAACAGACTCGCCTGGTGTGATACGTGGACTGAGCACCAAGGTCAGTCTGGTCATTACACTGTCATTGCAATTGCCTTAGGGTTTTGCTTTTGTGTTTCAGCAGTTCTCTTTTCTCAGCCACTTGTTTTGTGCACCTCTGTCAGCGAGCCAGAGTCCTAGTGTTGCGCTCGCTTTGTACAGGTACGAATGACTGTAACGTAAAGGCTACTGAGAGTGAAGCTCACTGTAAAGCAGTCTTAGCTGCTAACAGCAGGTTTTGCTTATAATTGAATCTCTGTTTGGAACCGAACAGCTTTCCTCTCTGTTCTGTAATCATATTTATAGAAGAATGGAAAATGGTGGCCAATGCCAGCAATCACATGATAACACGACAGCTCTTATTTGGTACATCTGGAAACTTACCTTGCAAGTACGGTGCTTTTATCTCCACTCAGGTGTTGAGCCATTGCTCTGCCTGTTCTGCTAGCACCCTCAGAACCTGTTCCCATCTCTGTTCTTTGCAGTCATACCATCCCTGTTTGACTTGGCATTACACGTGGGCAGACTTGTGAAACTGTAAGGAGAGGGGTTTTGTTTTGTTTAATTTCATCATGAGCAAAGTATTACCATATGTTTCAGATGCTTTATTTGATATGCTGGACTTTTCAGACTTTCCACACTAATTCTACATTTTTTAAAAAGCAGTTTAAGCAAGGTGAAGAAAAATGTCCATATCACCTAGGATTCCTTTCTCTTTTGCTTCTTAAAGTGTGTTTCTGTATTTAAAAATATTGTAGGTATTGATATTACTTAAAGATGGAAAATAGTACTGATGACAAAACAGGCAAATTAATGGCTAGGCTTCCTTAAAAAAAAATTAAAGCTGCCAGTCAATGCATTGTTAGGCATGGCAGCCTTCTCCATTTTAAATTAACACAAGCATTAGTCAATACAGCACAATGCTTGCCTTAACTACTTCAGTTTTGAAGCTCCATACCTGTAAGTTTTCCTTGGAGGTAGTACACATCCTCATGTACATCTGCAGTGCTAATTGTATTCAAAGCTTATTTAATGTCACTGGGAAGAAACTCAGATTCCCGTAGTACCTGAAGTGCACTGGGGGGAACTCAATATGAAGGCACGAGAAAAAAAAGTTAGTGCATGCAGCTGGGCGACTGGGCTCTGTGTCTGAAGTAGCCGGAACCCATACTGGAATGACAAGCCCAAGTGAGGTCTGCAGGGCCTGAGGGACCTCCTGGGGCCAGCAGCTTGGTGGCACCCCATAGCATCACGGGCAGCTTCACGGTGATGTCCTTCATGGGTGGCTGGGGTGCAAGGTGCCAGCCAGGGCGCTGGAGCTTGCCTGCGGTGCCTGTCCCAGAGGGGCTGCCCCAAATGTTCCCCCTGAGGGCTTTCTCAGGCAGATTTTACTCCAGCTCTCCGAACTCCTCACCGACAGGTGTTGGCTGGACCAGGGCCAGGACCATGGAGGAAGGGGCACGCTTTCTCCCTGCGGTACGAGGATAGCAGGGGGTGTCCATGGATCCAGTGTGGTTCCCTAAGCTGCAACACCAGCTGAACTGAGATGGGCATCATTGATGTTCCCTGCAGTGCCTGCATCTTGAGATGACAGGCATGATTTATCTGCTCATTTCTTTATTTTTTAGCCAGGAGCTTGGTTTTGGCCAAATGGAGAAGAAAAAAAAAAAAGAGTACAATCCTTTTTCCTGACTTTTTGCTTGATCCCAACCAGAAAGAAAAAGAGAAGACTAAGGAGGAAATAGAAAAACACATAGGGATATTTAATTCTATGCATTATAAAAGACAGAAAGCACATATGCCTTTTTCAGAAATAAGAATTTTGTTTTGGGGGAGGGAGGTTCTTTTTGCATGAAAACACCATTTTTAAATTGCAGATTTTTACTCTCCTGAGGCGTAATAGTTGATACAGGTGTACTGCGAAGGACTTTCACACGCTCTGAAAGATCTGGTCTCCAGTGCAGCTTTTGACGGGAGCCCTAGGTAAAGCAATGCTTAAAATCAGTATGCCGCCAGCCAGCGCAGGGAGCGTGAGATGGTCGAGGTGCGCCTCCCAGCTGCCTGGGGGGCTGGCAGCACGCCCGGGGGCGCTGGCTTCTGCTCAGCCCAAACCTTGGGGGCACTGTGGTGGGTGCTGGCTCTCCCGGAAGGTAGCTCTGCAGTCCCATCCGCTGTAGCTGTGCCTGCCCTGTCACACTCAAGGGGACACGGCCAGCACATCGGGTCTCTGGTCCAGGGGAGGCCAGGCAAGTCAGGGACCCCTGGAGCTGCCTCGAGGCTCCCAAGGAGAGGGCGAGGTTCTGTGTCCCTTCGTGGAGCAGCTGAGCTTGCTCATGATCCACGTGCTGAGGTACCAGGAGGAGCGTGCCAGAAGCACTGCTTGCTTTCACACTGGGCTTTTTCGCCACCTCTAAAACAGAATTTGTTCTGGCAGCACGCAAGTTCTTGAGGTGGCTGCCCTAACCCTGTGGTGCCCTCCTTCCCCCAGTGGTTTTGGTGGTTGAGTGTTTCTGTTTTTGCTGAAGAAAGCTTTGCATCACGGAATAGGTACTGCCTGTTCACGGGACTGCCAAGCGAGCTGGAAGAGAGCCGCAAATCCCGATGCTGGAGCAGTGCTGCATATCGGCGTTGTCCCCACACCACCAGAGACGGTTGTCACATTTAGCAGGTCTCTTTAAGTGAACACTTGCTTTGTAAACGGCTATGGCTCTGTATTTAAAGGAATGCCAGCACTATGCTGGCAATGATTATAAAAAGGTAGGATGCAAGTGAATTGACAGGGGAGATAAAACAGATTAAAACTCCAGTGCATAATATTTATGTCCCAGCCTTCTGGGTACCGTGATAACAAAGGCAGTGGTACATATACTTCACACTTGCCTCTTTCACCACTCAGAGACTAAGTCCAATTGCTTTGTGAGTGACTCGGTTATCTCTTCATTTTCAGGGAATAAGAAAGGTCTGTGGAAGTTTATGTAGTGATAAAAAGAACAACAATGGGAGTTTGTTAGGGACAGGACAGGGAGGGGGTTGTTTCAGGATTTTGTCAGAACTCATTTCTAATTGCAGGATGTTTTTTTAATGAGTAGGCACATGTCCTTTTCCTTGATGTGGAAGGCAAAGACAGTATGGGGAGAACTAAAGAGGGAAGAGACGTGAAAGACTTCCTAGTGCAAATAATATTCTCAGCGACAAAATCTGTCTGCTTTACATTCACTGGTACTCTGTTCTGTGAAACTCATGCTTTGGTTGCAAGCTGGAGGTGTAACCACAAGGAGCCAGGTTGAGTGAAACTGTGTGTCACTTGTTGGATTCAGAGTGGACGTGATCTGTCGTGCTGCAGAGCTCAAACACCCGATGTTTAAAAGGTGGCTGTGCTTGTTTGTTGACACGTTGGCCAAATGTCGCTGCGTAGTTCTTGCTGCCTCGAGCATAGCTGTGTTTCCAGTACCTTTGATTGTCTCATGCAAGTCTACTGTACGCAGGAAAGTTTTGTTTAGATGAATTTATGAAGAGAATTGATGAAAAATCAGAGCCACAACATGTGGACAGGAAAAGATGTTGCTTCTGCATTTTGGGGGGCTCACACTGTCTGTGATGGACGTATATGAGTGTCAGAAGTCTTGAACCTGTTTCAGGCCTTCCTCCTGGCCCTCCTCCCCTTCAAGAAGCACTCATTTTTCTTTTAGAGAAAGTATATTTCTCATAAAAACTTTGAGAAGAGTCAGTGGAAGTTTATGGAAAGGCAGTGCAGTATAAGCATTTGGGGAAAATTCACATGCAGGAATTTGAGTGGTGTGCAGTAGCATGTTTTAAATAGTAGTTTAAAAGGTGCTGCCTATACATTTGCAGCTGTGTGCTGTCTAGGTCTGATTTAGCCTTTCCGTGTCACTAATGTTCTTTGTTGTTGTTGTTGTTGTTGTTGTTTATCTTAACAGTGCTTTTAATTAAAAACTCAGGCAAATGAAATGTATAAAGCCATTGAAATATTTTATGTTGGATAATGAGGAAAGTTGTCAGAAGGTTGTGATCTTAGCTGCCACTTCGCTGTCTGCCCACGTGTGTTGTTCAGTTCTCATTTGCTCAATTCTTCGAACTTCCAGTGAACTTAATAGCCAGAAACTGGTAGAAAGTGACTGTGATTGAAATGGTCTTTCTGTGGCAATAGGTTTCTGACGTGCTGTGGCCTTGTTCTCCATTTAGCAGGTTCTTAGTATCATGGGGAAAGAGGAAGGAGGCTGGCCTAATGTGAGAAGAATGCTAGTCCTTATGCTTGCAGCAGTCAATAAGTCATTTTTATTTTATTCCTTTCCTTTCCAGGTGTGACATCTGTTGCATTACCTTTCGTACTCATCGGGGCTTACTGCGCCATAATGCAGTTATCCATAAGCAGCTTCCCAGAGATCCCACCGGAAAGCCTTTCATTCAGAACAACCCTTCAATTCCAGCAGGCTTCCATGACTTGGGATTCACGGACTTCTCCTGTAGGAAGTTCCCCCGCATTTCTCAGGTACACTCTGTTCTTAGTAGCTTAAGGTACCAGCTGATACTGTGCCCGTTTTCTGAATTCATTGAAAGACTTGCCCTTGATCAACCAGAGGCTGGACAGACCATACTCTGTGGAACCCACATTACTGCTGCCTGCGTAGGCTTCAGACACTTCTTTTCCTTTTTCATCTAAAGAATATTTGCCCTTTTTTTTCTTTTTTTTTTTTCTTTCAGTATTCCAGTGGGTAACTATTGGTATGAAGATCTATACATATATTTTAAAGGAAAATGGTGGTGGTGGTAGATCCTTGCCCTTCCCAGCCTGCCCATTAGTTCTCTCCTTCCTCAAACCATTCCACATCTAAAATCAATAGGGAGGAGACGTGGAAGGGAAGGCATTATTTATTTTAATTTACAGTAGCAAGGATGTAGTTGTGGTGTGAAAGATTTTTATCATGGAAAACTTTGGGAAGTCATTTTACTTACTAAAGGGTGACCTCTTCAGTGACTTCTTCATGAAACATCACCAAACACCTTTCTGCTACATTCCGTAGATGAGGTTTGAACATTTTGCACCTTTGAGGGGAAGAGACTAGGGAAAGGCATGGGGTAGTCTGTAAACATTTTTCTGAGAGCTTTAAAACTTGCTATTAGTTTATATTATTCCTCCCTCTTTCAAACCTTGCCTGTCTTAGTTATTGTGGGTCTAGATGAAGTTGCTTAACTACTTAAAAAATAAAAACAAAAATCAACAGCACAATCCAGCAGGATCATGCTTATTCACAATCTGTACTTTTCTTACTCTCCTTGGCTTAAAACGTTGATTTCCAGCTCTCCTGGCTGCAAGGTGCTAGACCTGAAATTTGTCACCAATCCAGGAGAACATGTAGGTCATTCTGTAACTCTAGTAGAATTTTGATGTAAAAGTTACATATTGAGGAGGAGAGAGGACTTTGTAAGCAAATTGGTTTTATTTTATTTGTAACTAATGGCAGCCATTTGAAGTTACTAATGGATTTGAATGTTGGGACTGCCTTTTTGTAATAATTCTGCTTGCACTGTGAGGCAAGACCTACAAGTTACTAGAACAAAGCATGTGCAGTGTATATAAAGATCCTACCAGCCCTATACTTAAATTATCACTTGTGCTCTCCTTTGGTGTGGAACATTTGCCACATATGAGCTATCTGGGTAGCATTCAAATATAACATTTAGATTCATGATCATTTTCAAGGACAGGCATAAAATCTATTTGTGAGTTTAGTATTTTTCTTGGGAGAATGAATGTAATCAGACTTGACTAACCAAAAGCCTGTCTGTTTTGGTTTTGTGTTTCATTGATTGGCTTTGAGGGATGTTTTTTGGTTTTTGTTTTTTTTTTTTTCTGTTTTCCCTTCTTGGATGCTTTTTTATTTTCCCTCCCAGTGTTTTTGTAGTAACAAAGCTAATGGAGGTGATTTTACTTCCCAACTTAGTAAAGTTAGCTGGATAGTCCCCTGTAGCTATTGTCCTGTCAGTGAAGAGGGGGGATTCCTAGAAGGACAGTTCAGGGTAGAAAGGTATTTGAAAGCCTCAGTAGCTCTCTGGAGGAGTTTGCCTCTATAGAAGGGAAATTTTGGAGAATCAGTCCCTAATCTAGATACACCACTTAGGTGTCTGAAGGCTGTGGAGTAGTAATGTTTCCATGCTAGCTAGATGGTGGCTGCTCTAAACTCCTTAACTTGGACACTAGAAGAGAGTGTGAACTGGTGTGGTTTTGCAGTAGCATGTGGTGCCTTTGCCAGATGGAGATGTCTACTCTAAATATTTCTGCATGTCTTGCAGGTGTGGTGTGAAACGAATTTGCGAAGGTGCATCAGCGAATTCCATCGGTTTATTTGCGAGTCGTGTAACAAGGCATTCCCCATGCTTTCGGCACTCAAACTGCACACAGAAACTCACATGATGGATCAGGGAAGAGACAAGCACAAGCCACAGTCCACGACCCCACCCAGCGAGAACCCAGACCAGAAAGCCTTCATGGCATCCTTGGGCCTACAGTACACCAAAGACATCAAGCCTGTCAAGCAGGAGGACGATACACAAGACGAGGTCCAAGAAATGCGGCTCAGAGCACTGAAGAGTAACCTACCTCAGGAACCCGGCAGCACTGGCCTGCTCAGCCTCTCTCCCCTGGAAGCTGCCTCTGTGGGAGGGTCATTTTCAGTCCTCCCCCCTACAAAAGAGAACATAAAGCTTCTCTCACTGCAGCCTTTCCAGAAGGGTTTTATCATCCAGCCTGACAGCAGTATTGTGGTAAAACCCATCTCCAACGAGTCTGCCATTGAACTGGCAGACATTCAGCAGATCTTGAAGATGGCTTCTTCCGCTCCTCCTCAAATCAGTCTTCCTCCACTTTCTAAGGCACCTTCTGTCCCCGTGCAGTCCATTTTCAAGCATATGCCGCCACTGAAGCCAAAGCCTTTGGTAACGCCCCGAACAGTTGTCGCAACTTCTACACCTCCTCCTCTCATCAGTGCCCAGCAAGCCTCCCCTGGCTGCATTAGCCCAAGCCTCCCACCGCCTCCTCTGAGGCTGATCAAGAACTCGGTAGAGTCCTCCTCCAACTCTCACCTCCCCCAGCCAGGAGCCAAATCAAGTCCTTCCTCACAGTTGCTCCTCCAACCCAAAGTAGAGCCTTTAACTCAGCACGAGATGAAGACACAGCTGGAGCAGGACAGCATCATTGAAGCTCTCCTACCTCTGAGCATGGAAGCCAAGATCAAGCAAGAGGTGACGGAAGGGGACCTCAAAGCCATCATCGCAGGGGCAGCAAACAAGAAAGCCCCAACGATGAGAAAAGTCTTGTACCCATGCCGTTTCTGTGACCAGGTGTTTGCCTTCTCTGGTGTCCTGAGAGCTCATATCCGTTCTCACTTGGGTATTTCCCCGTACCAGTGCAACATCTGTGACTACATTGCGGCTGACAAGGCAGCGCTGATCCGGCACCTGCGGACACACAGCGGGGAGAGGCCTTATATATGCAAAATCTGCCACTACCCATTCACAGTTAAGGCCAATTGTGAGAGGCACCTGCGAAAGAAGCACCTCAAAGTGACCAGGAAGGATATAGAGAAGAACATTGAGTATGTCACCAGCAATGCCGCAGAGATGGTGGATGCCTTCTGCTCCCCGGACACTGTGTGCAAGCTGTGTGGCGAGGACCTGAAGCATTACCGGGCCCTCCGCATCCACATGAGGACGCACAGCGGCTGCCAGAAGAAGAAGCCATTTGAGTGCAAGGAGTGTGGCACAGCCTTTTCAGCCAAGAGGAATTGCATTCACCATATCCTCAAGCAGCACTTGCATGTGCAGGAAAGGGAGATTGAGAATTACATCCTGGCGGTGGACTGCAGCGCCCAGGAGAGCCACACAGATGCTCCTTTATTGGAGGACAGCACTTACATGGACCGCAAGCCCATCACGCCTTTCCTGGAGCCACAGAACGGCTTCCTGCTTGGGACATCATCTCACGTTCCCATCAAACTAGAACCTGCGGGCAACTTCCCGATGGATTTTGATGAGCCACTGGATTTCTCTCAGAAGAACAAAAACATGAGTGCTGTGCAAGTGAAACAGGAGAACCTTTTTGGCTCTTCTCCCCTGTCCCTCTACGATTGTTCCATGGAGCCCATTGACCTGTCCATCCCCAAAGCCCTGAAGAAGGATAGCGATGTCCCAGGTGAAGCCAAGAATCAAGAGCTGGCTTCTTCTGGGAACAGTGATAAAGCCTATAACTGTCAGCAGTGTCCTCTGGCCTTCGGCACCAGTGGGAACTCAGAGAAAAACAGGGCTGTCAGACATCCCCAGCCACTGAAAGGTTCATTGCATTTGACTGTCCCAATCATTTCCCCAGCTCTCCTTGGCAGTTCTGCCTTGCTGAGACCCTTGAGGCCTAAACCACCACCACAACCACTCTTGCCAAAGCCTCCAGTAACTAAAGAGCTGCCACCGCTGGCTTCCATTGCACAGATCATTTCATCTGTGTCTTCTGCTCCTGCTTTGCTGAAAACTGAGGCTGCAGATGCCAGTCCCAAGGCAGTGAGCATCTCCACTGGGTGTGACAAATCAGGGAACACCAAAGCAAAAGTGACAATCGTGACCGCCATTCAGAGAGACTCCAGCCTTCCCAGCGACCTGACTCAGGTGTGTGATCTGGAGCAGTCTCCCATCGCCGACACTGGGTTGGCTAAGAAAAGAGGTAGAAAGAAAGGAACGAAAAATAAGCCTAAATTGGGCAGTGGTGTGGATCTGGAGTCAAGTGGGGAGTTTGCCAGCATAGAGAAGATGCTGGCTACCACAGACACTAATAAATTTAGCCCGTTTCTGCAGTCCACTGACAATTTCAAGGAAGAAGGTGGCAGAAATGGAACAAGTGAGGATGAAAAGGAAACTGCCGAAGATAAGCTGCTGAGAGGGAAGAGGAACGCTTACTCAGACTGCCTGCAAAAAATCCCCTGTCCTTCCTGTCCTCAAGTCTTTTCATGGCCAAGTTCCCTGCAGCGGCACATGCTCACTCACACAGGTAAGAGTGCCTTATCCTGGAGGGGGCCTGTAGCCGGAGAATTTTCCTCATTAAAGGGTCTCCCCATGGAGGAATCCTCCTGTCTTGTCCTCTCTCTGATGTCTGAATCATATTCTTCGTTATTTTGCAAAGCCTCAGCTGTTGCAGTTGCATTGTGGTGGTGTTAAATTTTTGAGTAATGGAATAATCTCTGTGGCTTTGAGTATCAAGGGGGCAAATTAAACTGCTAAAACCCAGTTGACTTCAGCGGCGTAACTTAGCGTACATGGAAGAAGAATTTGGTTTCAGGTTTTCTATTATTACTGTCTCATCTTGACTGTGAACATGTGCGTTGAATATTTTATTGTGCCTTACGTGGTTTGTTTGGCTGCATCCAGTGGCTGTTTGTCTACTTCAGTAATGATAAAAACATCCCATCAAAATGAGAGCAAATAAATACAGAATTGTGGCAGGAAAAGAAAATTATCTAGCGTTTAGCATTTTTTTTTCTTGTGGTGGCTTTTATTTGACAGATCAAAGGAGGAGAATGCAAGAAATATCATCCCAAACATTATGCAGCAGCTTGCCTCTAGGAGATGTTTCTTCTTAGTGTTAATACAAGTAAAGGTGGGCTTACGCCCTGAGGCATGGAGGTGTGTATGGAATCTTTAGTATTGTGCTGGTGAGTAAGTAACCTCAAACTGTGGGGTAAACAAAAGGAGGAACTGGGGAGGAAGATTTGCTCTAGGTTTAGGGTTCTTCTTCATTCTTCATTGTAATGGAAGTAGTGTGTTGAATGCTGTGTCGGTTTGAAGTCCACTCCTTTTTCCACTCACATTGTAATAATCAGATAACCTAACAGTAGATTCTCATGCTCCTTGGAGAGGAAGAGGACGAAGTGTTGCTTGCTATTGCTCCCTTTTAAATCAGTCACAGTTGTTGATATTATTCTCTTCATTATGCAATCTCAACTCACATTGTAAAGAGTAAAAATAAGGAATATTTGTAAGAAGCTTCTGGGAATTTAGTACCCCCTCATAAGAGATAGGATTGCCTTTTTTTTTTTTTTTTTTTTCCCCTGAGGGAGTTGAGTTTTCATGAAGCAACAGATTCATGTTGGTCCTAAATGGGAACCCTGGAAAGGTAAAGAAGTTAGCTAAGAGGTTTAAAAGGAATCTGAGGTGTGGAGCAGCCCCTATTATAGTTTGCTTTGAGTGACACAAGGATGTAACTTGCAAGGTATCTGTGCAACAGTGAGGCTATTGTTTTCTGGCCTGCATAGACCAAATTCTGTCATCTTACTAAGCATACAGTTTGCTTGCAGTGGTGAAGGAGAGCTCTTTGCTCTTATCAATTGTCTTCTAACACCCTGCCCTCCAAAAATAATATATCGTTACTGAAGAACTGTTCATGAGACAGAAAACAATAAAGGGAGGCTTTGCCCAGAGTAAGGGGGTTGACCTGCTTATTTATGGAAGACTTCCAAGGTGGCAGCACTGCTGTAAACCCTTAATGAAGACAGGAAAAATGCACTTGGCCGTGACCTATACTGGTAAAACCTGCCTCTCCTACCATAACTGGGCTTGGAAGGAGACATCATCCTTTCAGAAAGCCTGTGCTGCAATCCCCACAGGGAGGACACACAACTGCGGCAGTAGCAAGGTTGGATCCTCGGTGCAGGTACAAGATTTTGGTGATGGCACAGCAGTGGCACTAATCAGATCCAAGCTGGTGTGTGCTGGCACCGCTAATAGCGAGCTCTTTCTAATCATAATCAGAGCAGTGCTGAGGGAGATTTGGTGCTGGAGAACCACGCTGCAGCTAGCTTTGGTCCTGGGGCATCTCCTTTCAGGTGACACTAGCACTTTGTCTCTAAACTGGGAGTCCACAGCAGCTCCCCTGTGGCAGCAACATAGATGAGACTGACAGGAGGGGAAGGGGAAAGGTAAGATAGGAAGGTAGAGGAGGTTTAGGCCTGGAAGGATGCACTTCTTCTGTCCCCACCTGTGGCACAAGCAGTGACTTGTTAGATAGCTCTATTATTTAAAAGGAGTTGAGGAAAGATTTTGGTCACTGATCTTACTGCAAAGAGAAGAAGCGGACTTTGTTGTCTGAACTGCTGCTCCCTAACCTGGGGAGGGAAGAGGCCAAGATAAGCTGATGTGAGTGGGGTAAGTGGGAGTCCTGGTGATCTGCTCCCAAAGCGCATGCTCTGGGTATCTGGTCTGTAGCGAAGCACTGCAGTCAGGCTGTTCCGTGCCCCAAGATTTCTGTGGTACGCTGCTGTAAGAAGGACAGTGCAGTCATTTGAGCTCAGAAGTGGCAACCAGCTCCATCCATTTGTAGGGAAGGTACTCTCAGGATAATTTGTATAAGTGGCCTGAGCTAATGAGTGAGTGTGGTTGAGGAAGAGGTACATCATTTTGAGCATTTAAGCAGTATAGATATTACCAGTTTTAAAATACTGTCCTTATAGTAAGACGTGAAAAGATTTTTGCAAGCATGACTTTCATGTTCAATAAAATTTCAGCATGGAGGACTCCTTCCATGTGGTGTCAAGGTTACATTTACCTTTTGTGAAAGGGCACAAATGCACATTGCTACCAGTAACCCGTATCCTCCGCGCAGCCAAAAGTCTCTGATAAAAGCCTTCACACTGCTCAGTCTTGCCTCAACACTGCTGTGTGTTTTTTACTTCAAAAGCATTTCCCTGGGAAGCACACACCTTCTTTGTTGTTTTTGATTTTAATGCAAAGCTCACCAAGTGGGGCACTGGGAATTTGGCACAGCTTGTTTTTACACAGTGTTTAACATGGTACGTATGTTTTGTTTGAACATGCTTGAACACTTGCTTTTAATGCTTTCTTTCTCTTGATGTCGCCTTATTAATTTTCTCTTCTATGTTCAACTCAGCTTGCCTTTCTGTCTTGCTTTTCTCTCCTGCTCTTGACTTTTTTCATTCTCAGAGCAGCAAATAGGATGTGCCCTGCAGATGATGCAGTTAATTTTGCTGCCTTTATGGTATGTGAATCAGACTAGGTTCAATACAAAATGAAAGTAACAGTCTTTTTTGGTCATTAATTAGTTACAGATAACTTAAATCTATTTGCAGAGAATCACTTCAGGTTGTATTCAGAGCAATTGTGCCAGACCATATTTGCCCCAGCATTATTGTTTGTAATAGGTAAGATTTAATGGCAGAGGTGGTTCTTTTTTTTTTTTTTAAAGAAAAAAAAAAGATAGCTATTGGCTTGCCAAGCATGCAAAATAAATACTTATAATAGAAATTAAATGGACAGAAAAATATCTATAAACAAAATAAATGAATAAATAAATAGAATAGTTATGCCTAACCTGTGAGCCTGAATGTTTCCTGCTGATGGGAAGATGCAAGTTTTAAAAAAGGATCAGAGGGGTTTTTATTCCTTGCTTTTATGACTCAAGTCAAAATAGAATTGTAGACATCTTTTCTTTGCAACGTTGCAATGGCAATAATGCATTTCCACTAGTACAGCAGTGGGAGGAGATATATTAATTAAGGAATGATCTTCTTACCTTCTGTGATTGTTTAGATGACCTATTATTTTGAAAAAGACTCCCTTCAAATGAATGACTTCATGAAGTGTCCAGCCTAGAATAGGCTTGCCGTGCTGCTAACCAAGTTCTACAATCAGTTCTGCATCAATACACAGATGCAGATGTATTTTAATCCAACTCATGACCATTCTTATGTAAAAAGATAATAATAAAAAAGCAAATCACATTACATTTTAACTGTAATTGCTTCGATTACCCTCCAATAAGTTTATATATTTTATCAGAAGAGCAGGTGCCATTAAGGGACAATATGGGAAGCAAGGAATACTGCTTTTTGAATTTTTTTTTGTTCCTTTAAAGGTGACATTTTTGTAAAGCAGTGTAGTTTCCATTAGGGAACAGGAATGTAACTTGGGGGGTGGGGGGGAGTTTGCACAGTAAGCAAGATTTTGGTTTGGGTTTTGAGACCTCCAATTGGGATGTTTGTGTGGAAAGAAGACTACCTTATCTGTTGTAGATATTGGTCTGTATGACAAATACTTGGTAGATACAAAAGTTTTAAAGTCTGAAAATATGAGAAAATTGTGACCTGAGATGCAGGTTGAGTTTCAAGCAATTAATCCCCAGCTAATCCTGTCATTGCATGCTTGAAAAAATATGTGGAAAGGAATTGGACTATCATGAAGCAAAAGGATTTCTGCTGAACTTTGAAGTTCTGTTCTGTATTTGCATTGTGAATACAGCCAAATAAAAGTGCAGAAAGTGGTGGTATTCGTAGACATAGATTTATGGTTGATTTAGTAGGCATATAAAAAGAAAGAGTAAGTGACTTGAAAGCCTACAAAAAGCAGTGCCTTGACACTTCTAAAAAGTTGTGTTAACACTGGAAGAAAATGAAGAGAAAGAACCAACCTATGTGAGTTGTCTGCAAGATACAGCGAATCCGTCATTCAGGTTGAGACGTTAATTAGGACAGATCCAACTTGTGGAAGATTAAAGTGAGAAAAGTACCCACAATGTCATATCAAAGAGGCTGCTGGTTGGTGCGTGGGGTTTGTGTGTGTGTGCATGTGTGTGTGTGTTCAGGGGTTTTGGGTGAGAGGGGGAAGGTTTGACAGGAGCAGATCTTTTACTTTTAACCATCCTCACAACCTCTTTCTTCATCACAGAGACGTCTTGAAGGGCAACTTCCTTCATTCCACTGTGTGATCCTGGCTTTTCTTCCAGCTGGTCCTGTACTTAGTCCCTTCCCTTGTTTTAATCATTTAAATGAATTGCAGACATGAAAAACTTTCTCCTGTAGGGAAGTAATTGATAGTTTATTCAATATATGGGGCTTGATTCCACTGAAGTCTATGGGAAAATGCCCAGTGGCTTTGATAGAAGTTGTGTAAAATTCAAACATGTGATAAATATCTCGGGAGATGACCTGTTATTGAAAAGCTTGCAATGAGCTTGTTGTAGCAGGTCAACTTTGACTAGGGAATTTTTTCCCCCGCACAGGAGCAGAAGAGGATGAAATTTGGTTGCGAAAGGCTGGTCTCAGAGATTACTGACCAGGTGACTCAAGAAAGAAAGGGAGGGAGAAAGCAGTAAAGAGGAAAAATAAGAGAAAAAAAAATAAAAACAAAAACACAAGGAGGTTTCTTACTACACATTACAAGCACAGATAAGCACACTGTTTTCTTGTGTCAGGTCATGAGCCCCCATCCCATGTCAAAAATATGTTGTCTTTTCTACCAAATCTAACAAAAGTTGCACAAACATGGAATTGCCATCTGCTCCCTGGGGAGAAACGGGCTTATTCCCCAGTCTAAGGAAAGGAATGCTGGATCTCTCCCTAGAACAGGCAGCTCACCCAGGTTGTTCAGAATGGCAAGACCGAGTTGTGTTAGTTGTACTGAGTGCTGTAGAAAAGCAAAGCGTAAAGATGGAAGAAATGTCCTGCTGCATTAGAGCAGTGGTCCATGCAGTCGAGTACTCTGTCTCCGATGGTATCAGTAGGATGTGCTATTTAGGGTGAGCTCGTGGGCCTGGCCACTTCCTGCAGTCTGTTCCTCTTGTGCTCTGCCAGCATCCGCAACCACTGCATTAGGGTTGCGTCTGGGAGGGCACATCCCTGCCTGCTCCCTTTAGTTAGTACCTGTTTATGGTCCGGCTTTCTGTCAGTCTCTCCAATTGCTTTCTGAACCTGTTGATGCTGTCTGCCTCTGACCTCACATACATGGTGTCAAGCTCCAGAAGTTCACTATCTGCTGTGTAAAGAAATATTTTTTTAAGCTGATCCCCTGCAAGCTTCAGAGAGCCTCCCTTTGTTCCGGCACTGCAGGATTTGAAGGTCTGTTGGTTGCTCTCTTTGCTGCCTTTGTGATTTGCAGACCTCAATCATATCACCCCCTTCTCTCCTCCAAAATGAGGATTTTGAGCCTTTCTGGTGGCTCCTCACAGGGCAGCTGCCCCATCGCTTGGATCAGGTTTGCTCTGTGCCTTCTGCATCCCAGCTATGTCCTTCTTGTGGCGCTGAGACCAGAACTACATGCACAACCTGAAATGAGGGCACACCAGGCCTTTACACCTCAGCAAAGGGACACCCTTTGTCTTGCTTTCAATACCGTTGCTTGTGATACCCAGTGTTTTTTTGGCTTTATTTTGGCTGCTGATGTAGGCCAAGCCAGTGATCCTGGGGAACTCTGAGAGATGGCTCTGAGACCTCCTGCCTAAACATACTGCCTGTACCACCTTCAGCATCACATAGGCATGGTTTAGATTACTTTTTCTAGATATTTTTTACTTTAAATTTGTCTGCACCGAAACTCACCTGTCATCTTTTGAGAGTTTTGCAATAAAGGAGACCAACTGTCAGATCACACAAAGCTTTTTTTGTAGGCAAGTGAGTGGCATTTAGAAGAAGGGGCGAGCTGACATGAAGCCATGGGTGGGTGCAGTAATTCAGTGTTTTTCTGTGCTGGCTGAATGGAATCAATGTACGAAGGAAGCTTGACAGAAGGTGGTACACGTCCCTTCCCTGGAAAATGCCTGCACAAAGGAGTCACCTCCGAGAGAGGCAGGGCAGCTGTGTGTCACTCTGAGTAGGTTTCACAGAAGATCTGTTGAAGTAACAAATCTAAAAGCAGCAGGAAGTTTGTTCGGAAAAGCGTGCCGTCCTCACAGCCTCTCTCATCCTTTCTCTTCCTTTTATTATGGCAGGTTGCATTGCAGTGATTCAGACACAGTCTTTCAGGTCTCGGTACTAGTCTGGCAGTAAAATCTGCTGTGCTGGAGGCATGTTGCGACGTGATTTGCTCCTGCCTACCACGAAGGACGAGGTTGTCTCGTTACCATGCTAACGGCCCGGCGCAGTTACGGGCTGTTGGTGCAGCACAGTATCCAGGTGTCACGTGGGCTGATCCTGCCCATGCAGACAACAGATGGTTGCAGCCTGAGAGAGGAAGACTCATGTTATAACATGATCCCCTCGCAGAACAAAAGTCTGCAGGAAGCGCTCTGCGACAATCTTTACGGTGGGATGAAGCAGCAGCGCCCTAACGGGGTCTGGTGGGAGCTTCCCTTCTAGCCAAAGGGATGCTGACGGCAGGGAAAGCCTTCCTAAAGCCGCTCTGACGAGTGCTGGGGTGACACGTAGGATGTGCAGGATGTTGGTGGAGGGTAAATGTTGTTCTTAGTGCTTGTGCAGACAGTGCTGGGCTGGTCAGAGTGGTTCGACCTGCCCCCAGTAGACAGAGCCCTGGGCCACGGTTGGATAACACAAAGCACTTCGCCACCGTACTGGCTCGACCTGTTCCCAACTGTTCATCCCCACAGCTGTAACTGACCTAGCTGCCCAAAAAAATGAAAAGGGCAAGGGGAGGGACCGGCAGTCTGAGATCAGTTCCTGGATCCGGCTCGCGGTGCAGCCCTAAAAAGAGCACATTGATGCAGCCGAGGCGTGGAGCTGGCAGCATCGCTTGGGAGGCGCTGGAGACGGATGCTGTTGAAATTGGCTTTGCTATCAAACGCTTTGTGTCTTCAAATAGCAGCTTCAGAAAGCAAGAAAGGAGCCCAGCTCCTGTGCTGGTAGCATTACCGCGTGCACTTTGTAGCACGGCTGAGTGTTTCTAGCAGGCTTCACCAGCTGGTGTTTAATCACAGGCCAGAATCATTCAGCAGCTTTGGACCTGTGGTCTTCCTCCACCATCCAAGCAAAATGGATTTCAGAATCAGTGGAAGTAAATTACAATTTTATGCTGTGGCTCGGTTTAAAAGGGGTAATTTCTCTTTTCGTTCTGGGTGAGCGTTGTGGTTGGGAATCACAGGAGAAGCCCTGTGAAGGCTAGACCTGCAAGTGAACCATAGTCCAGATTGCACTGTATGCTGAAAGGAAAGGGAATGAGGGGAGATGCTTGGGAGGCATTTGGTCTGCCCTAAAGGAAGTGGAGAGGAAAGCTTTAAGGTGAGGTGTAAGACAGGACGCGCAATTCAATAGAGTGTCATTGGGAACAAGTTTATAGAGGGCTTCTTTTGGTCTTGCTTTAAAACGAAAGGAAAAACAGGATGGTGGCTTTGAATAGGAGTCGGGCAATGTGTGTAAGCGATGGGGCTCATGCGTGTCCTTGCTTGGTGGAGCAGAAGGAGCAGCCTGACGACAGCTCGTGACACAGGAGGAGAGTATCTAATCCAGGAGGGGTGGCTCACAGCGCTCGGGCCAGGGCAGACTGCTGCAGCTGTACGGTGGAGCAATTTAGTGAATCGCCCACTTTCATCATGTTAAAGCAAGCCTGCCCTCGCCTCCTTAGGCCCTTCTGAATGCTCCTTTCTTGTGACAAAATGTAGTCGATGGAGGCGAGATGTGGGATGGGAATGGGGTAAGGGATTATCTGTTACATAATTCAGAAAGACACTTTCCTAAGGAAAGATCACTTTCTTTAAAGAGCTTGCTTCTGATGTGAGAGAGTCAAAAACAACTGCTCTGTGCTAACTAGGCAAATATTTACGAAGTAAGTATGCTCAACAGTGAATTTTCCGATTAGTCTTTAGCAGAATTCATCTTTGCTCTAGAAATCTGCCACTCTGTGATCACCACAGAAATCATGTGAGCCCTGGTTATAGCGGAGGACTTTTTGTTTTTCCAAACTGTCATAGTTGTCTGTACCTCTGAACTACATTTGTGGTTATTTCCTAGAGGACAAAGGGCTTGAAACTGCATTTTCTGTCAGACAAAGTTTAACAGCCACTCCAGAGCTGTGGCTCACGGCAAAGCAAGAGTTGCTTTGAGCAGGAGTGAGTGGCAAACAGAAGAGCCATGAAGTTGGACTGAATGCTAGAGCTGTTGTGTAGAAGATACTGAGGACATGATATATAACTTCCTGAGTGTATTGCCAGCTTTACATAAAACTGCCTTTCTGATAAACAGGAGAATTCACTGTGAACTGAAAGTCTCTGGCCTTTTTTCCCCCAGTTCAGTGCAGATTTCCACTTGCTAGGTGCAGTCAGATCTGGTCCTGAATGCCTTTGTTTGTGTTGGTGACTTGAACTGCTCACTTGAAGGTACCGGGGGATCCCAGCTTGTGTAAAAGGCAAACATCATTGTGCTCTTCATCTGTTCTCCAGGGTATTAGTTTCAACCAGCTGTTTCATTTAATAACCCCTTTCCAGTTTTGGTTCTCTCCTTTTTCCCCAGATGTGTTTAGTTCCCTTTACTTTAAAAAGTCCTTTTCTATCTTTAATTTTTTAATTTCCAAGATATGAACGAAGATCCCTCAACCATGGGCAAATTAAATATTTAACTTTGTGTATGATTTAATGTGTTGTAATGAAGGTGGCTAAATGTTAGAGTGTTTACAATAAAAATGGACAAAGATAGCCCCCATGTTTTTGCAAGGTGACTGCAGGTTGGAAAGATGTTCTCCAAATTGTGGGTAGAAGAGCAGCAGGGTGCAAGTTCATAAAAAGTACCAAACTTACTAAGCTGCTACCACCTAGTGGTGGCTGGGCCTATTGTAAAATAATAAAAAAAAGAAAAAGCTGGGGTTATTTCAGTTAACATAGGAAAAATAGTAAGTCATTGGCTCATCCGACTGGTAATGCCAGCTGCTTGTCCAACATTCATTTCCAGTGCTCTGTCTGCTCCAGTTTTGAGCATTATTTATGTGATGGGTTTGCTGACATTTCTCTTGGGATGTCAGGAGTGTTTGGCAATAAACACTTGCTTTAAAGTCCCCAAATCGTTTCCACTACAACACCCTGTTTTATCTAATAACTCCTCATTATCTCAAGCTCTACTCTCTATTCCACCTTAGTTCCAAGGAAAAAAAACACACAGGAAAACAGAACCAAACCAGCAGACTCCCCACCTTGATCTCTATCTGCTCTTTTATCTGAAACTTTCCATGTTCAGTGTGTCTCTCTTGATAATTTTGTTTGTGTATGCAGGAAAGCAGTTTACTCCTTGTTTTGTTTCTTGCTTGCCACCTCTAAAAGACAAAGTGGACTGTTCTGAATAGACCGACTTAAAATTGCAGCTTGAATTGTAAATAGACTACAGCAAAAGTCTTTTCTTGCCACAGTTTGAAGGAAAAAGTGATTTTGGCTACAGCTATATAGTGGTTTCTTTCATGCAGTAGGAAAAGTTTTTGCATTCTCAGATGGAGTCCTTGAGGTTTTGCTTATGAATATATCTCCTGAGAAGTTTGTTTTTTCCCAGAAGCTGAAGAGGCAGCAGCCGAGCTGCAGCTTCACATGGCCGCCTCCCTGTGGCCTCACCTCCCCGCCTGTCCACTCCCTCTCTTACGTCTCCCATCTTCTTTGGCTCCTGTGTCACAACTGACTCCATGAAACTGTGCCACCTTCATTTCCTCGCCTCAGAGAAGCAACACAAACGTGGTCAGCCAGGACAAGGTTGTGTGCTCTGTAGGGGCTTTTGCAAGGGCAGCTCTCTGCTCTTGCACTTGCCAGCTGTGAGTACCTGCAGGATAAAAAGCAGACTGGAAAGCATTTTACAGCCTTAGTGAATGGTGAATAGGAAAAGGGTGATAGAAAGAGCAGGCCTTTCCTGTGCAACTTGCCTTCCTCTCTGCCTGCATGTGGTTGCTCGGCACTGTAAATCAGCAAAATCTGGGAGCCACTGATTCTGGAAATAGGAATGACCCGTCTGAGAGGAGCATGGGCTTTTTGCAGGGGTGTTTGCCCAGATCTGAAAGCTCGGTCAAAATCCTTCTTTCTGTGTAAAATAACCTAGTCTTCTTGTGGCCAGCAAGGTTTTCTGTTGCTACCAGTATGCATGTAAATGGGGAAAGGCTGTCAGCGTAGGCCAGGCCTCAGCTCTGCAGGAGCAGACAGAGCAGTGTCTCTTGCACTGTGACAGGAATCCCAGCCCAGGCACCTGGCGAGGCTGTCCTCACAACAGTCGTCTCTCCCACACACCTTCCCAGCTCCTGTGCTGCTCTTCCAGTTTGTCTGCAGCAGAGCAGGGCTGATTTCTCATGCATCCCCAAAGAGTCAGGTTTTGTGCAAAGCAAGTCGCTTTTTTACCAGCTGTGAAACCAACCGTGCAGGTTGGGGGTAACCACAGAGCAGCTCAACTAGTCGGGAGCTGCTATTTTACGATATGCATGAAGTGTCATAAGGGGCCTGTGAAACTCTTCCTTGACACGGAAAACAGTAGGTCTGGTTGGTGCAGGTAAGAAGGAAGAGCACTCACCCAAACACGTACACATGTTAACGTGTTCCTGGCTAAGTCCGTACCTGAATTTTGAATGTGTTTATTCAGTGGTGGTGAGCCAGTTTTGGAAGACCAAGCATGTGTGTGTCTGTGCTGCCAGCGTCTCAAGTCTTTGCCCTTCCTGAATGTGTGGTGTTGAAACTTCACATTCCTTTTCTCGGTGTCAGCCTCATCTGTTTGTCTGTACTGGTAAGGCAGCATGGCTTACCTGTGGACTGCCTGTCCCTCAGAGCCTCTCTCTCCCACGTGAAAATGTAACCGTGGGTCAGCCGCACAAGAAGAGAATAACAGCTGAGAAGGGTACAGAGGCTAGAAAAAAGTAGATGGAGTAAGCAGGACAAGGAAAAGTTAGGGAAAATAAGGGGAAAAGTGGAAAATTGCGCCTGATAAGCAAAATGTTAAACTTAAAAGTTGGTAAGGCTTTTGCACTTGAGGGATTTAAAACAAAGCCTTCCAGTCTGAGCTTGCTCTTCCTTGAGTGCTACTGGTGCATATTCCCCTCCTTAACATTGCTCCCAATATTTCCTGTCTGAAAAGTCAACTTATTCTGCATTCACTGTCTTGTGTTTGGTCAGCAAAGAATTGCGAAGCATGGCTGTTGGCGTGACAGAAGAGGAGCTCCATCTATCTTGGTCTCCTCACACTCTTTACCTACTCCATCCTAACAGCCTTTAATGCCCTGCTTCGCAGTAAAACCCTCCTCCTTGCTTTGCTTGCAGTTTTAATTTGGTCTAGTGCACATACCCTCAGAGGAGCGTTTCCTGACCTCGACCTGTGGACCTCACCTTGCTGAGGCCTGGAGCTGAAGCACCAGCACTGGGTGTGCAGCATCCATTTGGGTGCTTTCCATTGGTATTGCTTCAGGATCTCCGTGCCGCAGCACACTTTGCCACGCCAGTTTGGTTTTTTTTGTGTCCATCATTCATCGATATGTCTTGGTGATGGTAGCAACCAAAGGCTGCTGGCGAGGATGCTCCTTTCCCCCTTGTTTCCCTTCTCTCTTGGAGCAGTGGTTCTGGGGTCACTTCAGTCCAACCTAAATCCGTGTCGGTGTAGAAAAGACCCTGCTGACTGTGTCGTTCTGTGAGTGTTAGGACCATGTAAGGGTTGGGGCAGGAGTCGGCGGCCAGGGACAAGGACAAGGACCTTTTCAGCAGCATCATGGAGTCACATGGCTCATCATTAATCCTTCCTTTCATCTAAACTCTTGGGCCAAGATGAGGCATTCCTAGGGAGACACAGATGTGCTGTTCCTGCCCCCGAAATGCTGCGTGTGTAAGAAGGCAGCAGGCCAGGAACCCACAGGAGTGCTGCTTCCTCTGTTTGTTTGTTTGTTTGTTTAAAAAAATAAACAAAAAAAAAAAACATTTTCCCTGCATGGAGGTGGCCTGAGTTTGGGTTCTGGTTTCGCTCTCTTGCCTGCAGCATCAGCCACAAGATCCTGCTGCCTGCACATAACCAAGAATGCTTTGTGTGCCCCCTGCTTCTCATACGTGCCAGTCTCACATTTCTCTGGTTGTAAAGCAGTGCTGCCCCTTAATTATTACGCTTTGGGATTTCAGCTGGATTTTTAGAAATTACCTCTTGCAGTTTATAATAACTTTAATTTTTTGTCTTAATTTATCCAAAAAAGAAGCAACGAGTCAAAACACAGAATTCAAATGCAGATTTGTAAGGCACCTGTAGGTGACCTTTGTTTTCAGATGCCCACATCCTCAAACTCTCCAGCATTATACACAGATTACAGCTCAGTTGCAAGTTTTAATGGGTAGATAATTAGATGAGCAATGAACTTCGTCGAATGCTTTTGTGTAATCCACTGTCTATGTAAACTGATCTGTTTTGATTAAAAGGTGAGATTATTTTTTTGACAGGTCACTTCTCCCCTCCAAACCCCCAAGAGACAGCGTATCATGGATTATGCTGTATTAAGTGATAGTTCACAATCTGGAAATGTTGCTTAGCTTTGGCATTTGTTTAATGGCCATTGATTGTCACTTTTGCAAGGAGGTGGGGTCAATGCAAGTTACACTGCAAGACTACATTTGGACTACTAAGTGTCTGAGAACTACCTTCATACCTTCTGCAATTACTCCTTGCTTATGAAAAAAGCCCCTAATAGGAAATCCATGCAATTTAGAGACAAGTACACATCGTGCTGTGTCAAATGCAGGTTTTAAGTCCACTGCTCTTCTATAGTTTCTAAACCCCCTGTAGGAATTAAGCAGGTACTGGACTCGCAGATAAATGCTGAAATGACTGTTAAGTTGTGTGGTGCCTTGGCTGCGTGCTGTCGACAAGAAGGAGGTGGGGGGATGACTTAAAACAAGGGAAGTTTCAACTTTCAGAGAGCATGACTTGCTAAGCTCATGTCCTGGAACGGCCACTGGAAAGTGGGGTATGCAGTTACATGCCGTGCATCACTGTCAGCTTTAGCATTCAGATCCAGTCCAGCTTATTTCCTATTTACACGTACACTATTTGTATAGAGCTTGGGAGAGGTGCAGCTCTGCCCCTTTGTTCACCTTACGTGTGTTATATTTTTTGAACATGTTATGTCCTCAGCAATGGTAATGCTGCAAACTGATAGGGTCATGGAGGATGTCATTAAGGTGGACATTTTAGGTGTGTTTTGCTTTTTAGTTGGGGGAATGAATGGTGAAACAGCAAAGGATGTCGCCTATTACTGCATCTTGACTTAATATTTTGATTCCAGGTGGTATCAATGTAACAACAAGCATGCATCAAATACTCACATGGAGACAAACTTCTGCACCTTTTGCCTATAGGATGTATACCCAATTTTTTAACTATCCTCTGTGTTAATGTGTGTGATAATCTTCAACATTTAATTGTACTGATTGGTTGCATGAGGCCTTTACATTCCCCTGGAAAAACATTTATCACTACTTATAGTTTATCAGTTAGATTAATACATGTGTTACATGTGTTACATACGTGTGTTACTTCAGCCTATACCCATATTTCATACGTGAGTTTATAAATACTACATCCATGTGTCTCTGATACAGCATATTTGTAACAGCAGTGACCTAAACTCATCTTCAGTGTCTCAGCATTTTGTGTTCTCTTGTAAAAGCAATTACAACACACTTCAAGAAACTGCCATGAATGTGTGTGTATTTTGGAAAAGAAAGTATCTTATTACAGATTTTTAATCATCTTGTTAATTGGGTTCTGTGGTGTTTTGGTCTCTCTTCAGCTGTAAGTTACTGGCCTGGGTCACAGATAAGAGAAGCAGATGTTGGGACACTTGATCAGCACTGCTGCTCGTGGGTCCATGTGAAGCCTTACCGCTGATAGCTGTGAGTCAGCGGAGGGCATCCCACTGAAAGCTTCTCTCTGTTTGCTTGCAGACAGTCAGTCTGATGCGGAGACACCCGCCACAGGAAACGAAGTCTTGGACCTGACCTCCTGCGAGAAGGAACAGCCAGAGGAAGTAGCAGAGCTACCAGGGATTGAGTGCAGCCCCAAGGAGGAGCAAAAGGCTGACTCTCCTCCGGCAGAAGAGGATGCTGAAGAAAAAGCAGATGAATATGAAGAGGGCCCTGAAGAAGATTCTGTAAGTAACAAAAGTCTTGACCTCAATTTTGCCAGCAAATTAATGGACTTCAAGCTGGCAGAGAGTGACCAGAGCATAGGCAGCAGTTCTCAGACTGAAAAGAAACATGCCTGTGATGTTTGTGGCAAAACCTTCAAGTTTGCTGGCACTCTTAGCCGTCACAAAAAGGCCCACATTCGTGAGGACAGAAAGGATGAAAGGAGCAGTGAGGATGAAAGCAAAAGCATCCAGGATGATGCAGGAGCTCCCTTGATGCAGGACTCTGGTCTTGAGCAGGAAGAGTCTCCGATGGACTTGAAGGTAGTGGAGTCTCCTGTGGACTGTGAGGCAACAGGAAAGGAGAATGAAGAGAGCGAAAGCATCTCTGAGGGGGAAGGCACAGAGAGAAAGTCCACTGAGAAGAGCAGTGATGACAAAAAACCAAAGACTGATGGGGCTAAGAGTACTGCAAAAGCAGACAAAAGAAAGAAAGTCTGTACTGTGTGCAACAAGCGTTTCTGGTCCCTGCAAGATTTGACACGACATATGCGGTCTCATACAGGTAAGAGGAGATTTCAAGGCAGAGCAGATTGCAAACCAATCTGCCACCAGAATGGTGCATCTGCTCTGTAGGTGCACGATTACTGCTAGCACTCGAGGTTGGAGACACTGCTTTTAGTCCTGCAGATAGCTGCAAGGTATCTTCTCTGCCCCAATCTCCATGCTGCATACAAAGCCTGTTAAGGGAGCAGGAGTAGTCACAACACTGCCTTATCTTCAGTTCCCAGTTTTCCCCTAAGCTTGCTTAGAGTGTTCAGAGGTGAAGGCAGATATGGAGAGCTCCACACAATTGTTCTTGTCCAGCTTCTCACTCCCTTCTCATGGTGTGTGCATGGCTCTACCTCTTCCCAGTATTACTCTTCCCAGTATTTTGATGAGCAGTGAAGAAACCTGGCAGTATAAGGTAAGACTTCTCTGAGCAGAAGTTGAGAGAAAGAGAGTTTTTGTCTGATTATCTAAGCCTGGTACTATGCTGATGTTGTGCATGACCTGCTGCCTGAGTGAAAGGCACAGCTACAATTGGCACTCTGCTTTTCCTTCAAACTTGGGCAGAGAAAGTAGAATACAGGTAGTAAAATATTTGTCTCACGACTTGACTCGGCAGTTAAAATACTTGAGATTGCTTTGTGTGATAAATTTCAGTAGTGCATTGTGAAGGAGATGAAGTCATGAGCCAGCTCAAGGGTGAATTAATCATTCATCCTTATTAATTCATCCTTATTAATGATGTATTTTTACTTGTCAGTGAGCTGTTCTGATGTGGGAAAAAAGCTGGTGCAGTTAGATGTTTTGTGTCTTTTGAAGGTGCTTTCTGCTGAAGACAGTATCTTTGTGATTAACTTTGAGTACAAAATACTTGTGCTATACTTGAAGGTGAGGGTTTAATAACCTACACCAAAGACTATTGCCTTAACCAAATGTTTTACCTTCTGAACTGTAAATATTGACTTCTCAAGCGCAGAGATGACTTGTTTTCTTTCTGGTATTGAAGACTCAAATCTCGAGTGAAACGAGGGGTGGGCCCCATTCTTGTGCCTATTTTTATACTAATACAGAAGCCTTGGGAAGTTTCTAGTATCTCAAACTCCGAGCTTTACACCCAAGTGATACACTGGTGTGTGTCTGTGGAGATCCCATAATGTGTTTTTTAAATGTTGTCATTGCACGCTGAGATACGCAGACCTTGTCGATATGTCAATTTCTTTGCTGTTCGTTTCTCTTTCTTATTTGACACTGAAGGATATTCCAACATAGAACAGCTGTTGAATAGAAACATGGGTCAGTGCTTTCTTCAAATAAATTTAAATACCCACTGTTCAGATCAGTGCATTTTCAAGTGAGAATTTTGCGTCAGTACTGCCAGTTGACTCTCCTCTTTCCTCACTCCATCCCACTCACTCAGACATACTGGCAGAACACTGTCTTTATGTAATATTGCCTACACTTTGGTTTTAACATTTTTTTCAAGATAAGTGTGGGAAGTTTTTGTAATTCTCTTACTCAGAAGAGGAACATGGGGGCACACGTAAGTGTGTAAGAGATCCCTGGTGCTGTGCCTGCCTATGGATGGAAATCAGGCTGAAAACATTTTCCTCACCCGGTGCAGGCTGCCCTGTGGCACGTAGTTGTGGTGTGCTCTGGGGCACTCTTCCCAAGTGAAAGGTGAGCCATGGCACTGCACTGTTTGCATCCAGGTGGTGGATGGTCAAAGGCTGCCGGCTGAAAAAGCTCCTGGCACGGGGCTGGAGCTCTGTCCCCTGACCTCAGTCAATAGCAGGTGTTTGAGCAGGGCACCAGGGAGAAACGTTGCTCAGAAGTGTCACACCTGTTGGGGACAGCAGGACCAGCTTGTACACAGCAGCGAGTCACCTCCAGTTTGTAATTTATTTACATTTTAATGATCCCAAGCATTATAACGGAGAAATTAGCCTCAGAAGTGTTGTTCTGTGTGCTTGTTTGCACAAGATGGTGTCTTGGTGGAATTGCACCACTGAGAAGTCTTTAATAGCTACAATCAAGACGAATCCATCAGGGTGGGACCTTTGGTTCTTCAGGGTTGGTAGGGCAGCAGTGGCAGGTAGCACCTTGGGGCACTTTGCTTCATCAGGAGTTTGGGGGAATTTTGTCAGTGGGGCTGTGGCTGCGTTGTTTTTCCATGAACTCACGCTCAGGAAACTATTGAAGCATTTCAGGTGCAAAAAGCGGTTCTGAAAGCAGAGCAAACTGCTTGTCGATTACAGCACAGGAGCAGCTTTGCAGCTGCTCTGAGGCTTAAGGTTGCAAAGTAAGTGGAAGGATTTTGCCTGGAGAGTAACATTTCTTGCACAGGTGTAAAGAGGTTTTTTAGGGGCTTTCATATGTTGCTCCTATCAGAGATCAGAGTAGAGCAGCACCAAGTTGAGGAATATCAACAGTGTTGTAAACAACATCCCAAGGCAGATGTTTTTCACTCAGTCAGTAAATGTTGATCACCTCTAACAGACACCTCTGGTGTCCTGTGAATGCCTGACAGATCTAGGTCCTGTAGCTGCTTATTCTTTTTTGAAACACAGCGATGCTGTCAGCCTGCTTCACAAAAAGAGTAGGGGTTGTTGTGTTGAGTAATTCATGACAGCTTCTCTTTGACTTTGCTAAATAACTTGTGCATTACTCGCCTGCCAGCATCTAAGAGAGGGAGGTGTCTTCTCATACACTGCTCAATCTGGTTCAGTTTTTAAGTCCTGTTGACCACAGGTACCTGGGCAGTATCCTTATCCTTCCATCTCAAATCCTCTATCTCTGCATATACCAGGGCCTGACCCATAACATGGAGCACCTGTGGAGGGGAAGCTGCTGTAGCAGTGCAGATGGCTGCTTTCACAAATGCTTTTAAGCTCCATAGGATGACTACAAAGTTCTTCCAGAAAAGTTGCTGACTAACCTAGACAGGATGCTGACAGGCACCTGAGGTATATGATCTTCTTCCCTCCTTAGAGCAGGGCCATACCAAGTTTGTGGAAACCTCCAGACACCTAGATTTTGGTTTTTCATTTGTGCCCCATGGCATTCATCTGTATACCTGCTTACATACCATGAGCTGGTTTGATGGTACAGAAGCAAAAACCTGCATAAATGCAGCACCCAAGTTCAATAAAGGTACTGAATTTCCAAAGTGTGGAGTATCTCACGCTGCTTGAAACAAGAGGGAGGTGCGTTTGTGACCTTACAGCTGACTTTGCACTTCCATTCTCTTGTAGGCGAGAGACCGTACAAGTGTCAAACCTGTGAACGGACCTTCACTCTAAAACACAGCCTGGTTCGTCACCAGCGCATACACCAGAAAATCAAAAATACTCGAAACCATGGGAAGGAGAGCGACAAGGAGGAGACCCAGTCAAGGTGCGGAGAAGACAGCGAGAATGAGTCGAGCCACAGCGGCACCAACCCCATTTCAGAAAACGAGTGCGACTCCGCAGGGGTCATTGGCAGCCACCCATCCACCACGAGAAGCCGAAAAGAGTCCCTGGCTGGCGCGGCCAAGGACTCCCCCGGCAGAGAGGAGAGGCCGAGTGGGCGAGGGGCCGGTGCCTGCCTCCCGGAGCCCACCAAGAGTACACAGAAACAGACCGCAAAAGACCAGGAACCTCGGGGTAGCTCCGAGCTCGAGAGACCACCAGGTTTCATTCAAGACTTGCTGGAGATGCACAACAAAAAGTCTCCCATGAATCACATTCTTGCCTCTGCAGACAGTGCGCCTCAGCTCTTGGGAGTGGAATGACTCGCTAGGAGGTCGGACCCGTCCCAGCACACAAACTAAAGCCAGCAGAGCAAGGTTTCCAGGGTCTTGTTTTGAAAGAGTGACCTACGGCTGTGGGGAGAGTATGGCAGACTGGATGTAGTGCCATATGCCTTTCAGTATAATAATGCAAGAGACTACAGTATATACTGATTTGAGTGCCTTACTACTTTATTAGATCTTTTGGTATCATAGATTTTTTTTTCAAAAATGATTTTTTTTAAATATTTTAATGAATTATTTGGAGAGGACCTTTTTCATTTAAGCATTAATGTTACCTTTTGTATTGGTGTGTGTGAGCTTGGTCTTGTATATCTGTGATAGTCGCTGTGTTTGTTCTCTGAGCTGGAAATGGGGCAGTGGGGTGGGAGGCCCTTGGATACCACAGCCAATAACTGGAAGAATAATTATGTGAATTTCATACAAAATAGTCAGAGGATGCAGATGAGATGTTGATTTTGTTTTTTTTCTCAGTAGATGTTCTTGCATTTGCCACACGGTGGAGCATTAAGCCTGTTCCAGGCATTAACAACGTGGCAGTTGAAGGTGTTCAAAGTGGTTCGAGCCAAAAGCAGGAAACACAAAGAATTTCAACCTCGTACTTGTTTCCACTTTTCAGCATTAGAAATGGTGTTCTAGTTACTAGGGTTTTTTTCTGGCCATCGTGGACTGAGTGTGTATACAGAGAAGAGTTACATAGCAACGTAACCTATGGAAATTATGCACCCGCTGTTATATATGTTTGATTTGCTTCAATATATTATTATTATTATTTTATTATTATTTTATAAATTCATCAGTTCGCTTGTCTCTGCAGTCAGCAGAAACCAATGGGCAATATTTGCCCACGCAGATGTATAATGCAGCTTGGATCCCCTCTTTAAATGTTTTTGACTTCAAGCTTTCACCAGCTCCTCTTCTTATGTTGCAGCTCTTCTACTGTACTTTAAATGAAACCCTTCCTCTGACCGGAGAGTCAAATGGAGGCCAGCAAGTTACCGTCACACCCATACAGGAGAACATCTCACTCGTGGTGGGGTGTGCGTGAGCGTGTGTCGTGCGTGTGCGAGCGTGTGTGCGTGTGTGTGCTGGGGGGGTGCCTGGGAGAAGACGCTTGCGAGAAGGGGGTGGCCGAAGGACCCTCCGCGTGCGTGAGAAAGGCACTGCAAGTACGATGTGGGTCTCATTGCAGTCACATCAGTGACAGCGAGTGTTACTTAACGAGCAAAGTTTTTCAGTCTTCCAGTTGAAAGCAAGCAAGAGAGAAATGCGAGCCTTACCGTGATCTTGCTACTGTCATGTTCTAGAGCAAGAGAATACTACTGGTAATAAAACTACAGATATAAGACATGTTAAAAATAAATAAAGTAAATTAAAAAAAATATTCTTCCTGAGATTTTGGGGTTGATGCTTGAAGACTTGAGGTGTGTGTCTAAATTTCATATCGATAATTTAACCCCTTTAATGCTGGGAGCTGGGATTTCTCTGAATGGCTCCTGTTGCCGGCAACAGGTGACACTCCAGCCACCAGGATTTAAGGGGTTAGGCAAAATGTCTCCTACTGTAGCTGTGTGCTTTTAGGAGCGCACAGCGTTTTTGTTGTTGTTGTTGTTGTTGTTGTTGTTTGTTAATTGTCCTTCAGTCATGACCTCTGGGACAGACAGAGCCATAATAGCATTGCCGGAGCCTCACTGTGCTATTCCACCACTGCAGCCCCCCCAGCCCACACTGTGATCCTGATCCTCCCCACCCCTGCAGAATCGCTTTTCCTGCTTTCATCAGACATGGAGGAAGTGGGCCTCAGACCCATTCTATATTATATAATATATATCTATATATATCTATATCTATATTAAAAATTCTCCGAAAATTTCTGGAGACTGAAATCTAACTGTCCAGAATTCAAAGGAAAAGAAACCTTCTTGAGTAATATTCTTGCAAATAGAATAAGAAAAAATGGTTGAGGTATATGTGATTTCTATTTTGTTTTTTTTGTTTTGTTTTGTTTTTAAATAGGGATGTATGAACCAGTTCAGAAACAAAGCTAATGCCAGATGGATAAATCAATCAGAACCAATGATTCATTTAAAACTCTACCCAGGTGCATTCTACTTAATTAAAACCAGTTCACACATCCCTGAAATTGTTATTACTATTATAATTATAATAATAATAATTATTATTATTTTGGGTATTTTTTGGTTTTTGTTGTTTGTTATTTTGTTTTTTGTTTTGTTTTGTTGTTTTTTGTTTTTGTTTTTGTTTTGCAACTCTCCACACTAAACTGCGCAATACTGTGGGGGAGAAGCCATTACTAAACTATATGCTGCAGAACAATGTAGCAAGTAATTAATTCCCAGCAGCCTGCCGGGACATCTGCTAGCAATAATCACTATTGATTTAAAGCTTTATTTAGCCTTTATCTATATCCTAGTAGAGTATAAGGTCTTGCCACATTTTATTGACATTTTTATTAGTTGAGTTTGACTGAGAACTGTTGCTGTTGTTGGGTTTTTTGTTTCCCCCCCTTCCCCAATATTAAACTGTGAAATTTATAATGTGTTTAAACTATGGGTGAATCTTAGGCTTTAGTTTGCATGTTCAGCTAATTTGTCTCTATACGATTTTTGTTTGAATCTTTTTATTTTTTCTTCTCTCAGGGCTTTTACAAAAAAAAAAAAAAAAAAAAGGATCTTCTGAAATTCTTTTGCCTGAGTTGCAATGGACTTAACTTGGAGACAATTCAATCACTACATTAAGCACTTGACTGTGAAAGCGCAAAAAAAAAAAAAATTTTTTTTTTTAAATGAGAGAACCTTGTTTGAGGCTATTCTGAAATAACTTTTCGGGGCTATGTGACAGTCTGATTCCATTTTCAGAATGATTCATAATTTTCTCTCTTCTCTGTGTGTCTCCTTTCTTTCCTCTCTCTATCCACGAAGGAATTTTAATCCTAGTGATTTCATCCCATGCAGGAAACAGTAATAAATGTGTAGAATTCATATTTTTCTAAAGGGAACTTAAACTGCTGCTACGAATTGTGTACAAGACTGGTTTATGCCACATGAACAGAGAATCACACATTTGTTTTGGTACTTTTATTCCTCTTTTTATTCAGTTGTACAGTACTTCCAAATTCAAAATAAAAGTAAAAGTTGTTCTGTATCAAACCATCTAAGCAATAAAATGTTATATTTAAAAATTATAGGTTACAAAATGGACGTGGCTCTTCTTGTGGGTTTGTTGTAACTTGCTTTCAAGTTTTTCTGTTAGAGGACAGCATGCAAACCAGAGCTGTCCTGCATAACTAGTAGTACTGTTTCTCTTCCTTCGTTTGGACAGAGTTTGAACCAGAGATAGCTGTAACGCTCTGAAAATCCTTGTGCGTTTGTTCTCTGTTAGTTGAAACCCTTTGAAATGGTGCTCCTCTTTGGTGGCAGTTTCTTAAAATAGCAGCTGAAAGCAGAAGAAAATGACATTGGTGCTGATTTTCCTGTACAGGTGTTAGCTCAGAGCTGCATGTCCTTTCATTGTTAACCATAACCCCATGGTCACAAGTGAGTGTCCTTTCGGCGCAGTGTGGTGATGGAGAGTGTATCGGTTGTTTTCTGTGTAAAAGAAGGAGCTTTCTGCCATCCTTGTTTTATTTTTGCGTAAAAGCGTATGGCTGTGAAATCTTTAGGATGTATTGGAAAGCCACAAGCATGTGTCAAAAGAGAGAAATCCTTTGTTTTGTCTTGTTGGAGCTGCCTTAGTTGCATTTTATATGCTTTCTTACAAATAAAATGCATTTCACAGGATGGTGAGCCGAAGAATCATCTGAGTTGTGTATCCAGTTCTGGAGGCCAGGGAACCGTAGAGTATTTGAGCGTCTGCATCCTAAGTCTTGGTGGGATGAGTCTTTCTCGTAGAGAAGTGAAACAAATTCAGAATCAGAGAGCCATACCCATGGACTACTGCATGCCCTGCTTCTGCTTTCCTTCGTCTAGCCTCTGGTGCCATCATGGCAGCTGTTAAGGCTCCCCACATGGCTTTTTTTGGTAAGGATCCAATTCCTCACTGCTTAACAGGGAGAGGTTACAGTAAAACCAGTCAGCATTGCCTAAAACCGAGGAAATCTGATGAGGCAGGACTCTGAATTACCTCGGGGGAGCTGAAGGGATTGAAAAGATTTCTGAGGGGGAACTGCGGAAAATCTCATTTTCCCTCTGACATCTATTGGCATGAGACATCTCCCTTCCTCTTGCAAGCCTGTGAGGCTGATGGAAAACTCATGTACAAAAAGTGTCAGAAGGTGTAAAATAAAAACTGGTGGGATGAGCTTATATGGCTGGGAAGAGATTGTGAGCAATGATTTACGAAGTAGATGGCTTGGAAGCGCTTGATGTTGGCCACGGAAGGGCGCTAGCTGTCTGCCCAGCCCCTTGCTGTCTTCTAACTAACTTTGTACCTGGCCTGTGTGACTGTGACAGTCCCTGGGTGGGGAATTTCCCTGTTCTGTGTGTTCAGCAGGGTAACACTGGGCTGGCCAGCTGAACCTTGCTCCTTGTTGGCATTTCCCTCTCCTCCTCCCTGTACCAGCTGCTGTGGTAGCAATACCCAGAGCTGGCCTGAAGCGTGGAGTTAACAGGGATGAGGTGAGGGGGGCTCCACGTCTCTCATCCAACTTGGTCCTTCCCCGCTTTGTTCCCTAAAGCTTTTCTTTCCCAGCTTTTTAAAGGTGAAGCCGCAGGCTCACTCCTGACGTGGATGGAGAGTGTGGCCCAACCATGTGGCCTGTGTGTTGTGGGCCTGTCTCACCACGGTGCTGTGGGTGCAGAGTCCATGTGCTCGTCCCAGGGCGTTAAGGTTTGGTTGGGGTAGAGCTGAGGCCTCTGCCACCGCCGGGCCGCCTTGGTGGCAACGGGCACCAAGAGGGTGCCATGGCTTTCTCATGGTGTGGAGCGTGGATCTGTGGGCATCTGGTGTATCCAGTCAGTGATGCTGGTCACTTCAGCTCTCCTGCCTAGGAGCTGCACGAAGTGCTTTCCCTCTCTAGTCCCTGTGCTGTGCCTGGCCTGGGGAGATGATCTGTTGGCTGCAGTGTGTGTACTGAGATTCGGTAGCACTCCTGTCACCTCTGGACTTTGGGTCCCAGGAGTGCTCTGGAGTTCCTGGCTTTGGGTCTGGCCTCCAGCCTCACGCCACAGAGGGAGCGAGTGTGCAGCAGCCCTCTTCTGGCTCCATCTCCTCGTGCTCGTGCAGGAGAGCCAGGAAACAAATGTCCGGAAGCAAAATATTGTCGCTGTCCCAAAACTGGTGACAACAGGTATCTGTGAATTTGTTGGCAGACGACAGTATTTCCCTAGTCTCAGGCAATTAGTGCCATGTTGGCTCACAGGACTACAGAAAGTGGCAACGTCCCTAAAATAACAGGAGGTTGAGCACAGCTGGGATTCCTGAGCTAATGGTGTATACGGTCACAGTCTGGTCCTGTGGCTTTGAAGTAAAGACATTTAGCAGGACGATAAACCTTTTTTTTTCTTTCTTTTTTTTTTTTTTTAAATGCAGCCTCCTCCAGAGCCTAAAGCATGTCCTGCAGATGTCCCAGTTTGTGCTCAGCAGCTCTGAGCCTTTCTCAAGATGGCCAAGCTGCTATCTCACTAATCACCTCAGCTGAAGATTGTTACTGGGAGTGTGATTCTAGATGACTGAAACCCCTCTCACCAGTCCTGAAAGGATGGATTCATACCACACAAGCATGAGGTGTTTCTTCTACATGTTTGAATAGGTAGCAGACACTGGTGGCACGTGCCTTTGTTCCTATGAAGTTACAGATTCATTTGTCCTGACGTGCACAAGTTTGGTTGGGACTTACTAAGGGACTGAGGGGGAGCACAGCAGAAAAAGTACTCTGGAGAATTATTCGATGTTTTAAGGATCTCTCACCAAATGCAACTCTTCCAGGTGCAAGGGCTGCAAGAGCATCCCCAGGTGCTGCCAGGGCTCATCAGTGGATCACTACTTAAAGGAGGGGGTTGGTTGCGTGTGGTTGAGTGGGTGTAGTGCTTGCTGTTGAAACAGTAGCAGGTGTTCTGTATTATAACAAGACCTTTATGAAACTTTTTCTAGTAAGATTTTTTTCTTTTCCCCCAAAGAAACTAACTGGATTCTTCTTGTAATAGCACAGAGAACACTCTATGCTGTGTTTCCATCTCATGCTCTTATTAGTTTATTTTCACAAAAAAATTCTACAGCTTCTGAAGCCCAGGAACACTGAAAACCCATGAAGACAACCCTTCCCTGAACTTGCTCTACAGCCATAATTGAGGGGCTTCCTGCTGGTTACAAAACAAGGCCTTATGCTCACCCAGAGCTCCTCCATCTTCTCTTCGCTGCTGTCTAGCGTCTGTAATCACAATGCTCAGCATAAGTTTCTCCAAGGAACCCAGCTCACAGTTTTTGCCTGCTTCAGCAGAAGGTGCTCCAGGAGCATGGTATCAGCCAGGAGCCTGGTATCAGCCAGGAGCCGAGCAGCTTGCCTTTGGCAATGCCCTTTGGAGCAAGGCCTCCTGCTGCTGGGGGAACTGCAGGCAGCCCTAGAAGGGCGGTGGAGAAGTTGGCCTGCTCAAGGACAGTTGTGAAGACCATGGGATGATGGCAGGCGGCTGCACAGCCTGTGTGCTTACAGGGCCGTCTGTCTACCTTGCTGTCGTGGGCTGCCTGCCACCTCAGGTAAGTGGCACAATCCGTGTACGTACATGATAGTGTTGATGGGGTGGCTAATAGAGGAGAAAGTTGGTTTGAATTTTCTAGGGAAATGAAAACATTTGGATATGCCTAGGAAGGGGGCCAAGATGCCTTCATTTCAGCACGTACCTAAAATCATCCCGTGGTGCTGACACTGAGTACAGATGGAGTTGAGAAGTACTGTTGAAGCTTTTCAACGATTCTAGTATTGCCTTCTATTTTCAGTCCTTTCTCAAGTCCCCTCTCTGCCTAAAAAAATATATTGAAGGGCATTTCCTATTTTAAATATTAGCAAGTTGGAAGACTTGGCTCACAGAGCCTGACCCTAAGCGTAACACTTCTCACATTGGTGGAAAGGAAAATGTCAATAATTGCCCTACAAAATGGTGTAGTAACAATGGCACAGCATCCAGGAGAGGCCAGGCCACTGTGTAATGTGGTAGAAAGCCTTGTAGCAGTCTTCTTAGTAGGAACTGAAAACAGCTTCCTCCTTTGTTGTGTTTATTTCTCCCCTGCCAGATTTGTCTCTTGGTCTTGCAGGGAAAACTGACAGTAATGTATGAGGAAACCCTGTACAATGGGCATTTGCAGTGCACTTTTGTGAAATCATTTGAACTTCTCCAGGGCCTTTCAACAAAGGGTTGTAAAGTAGTTTACAAACATCAGTTAGTATTACACTGTAAGTAAGAAGCTTGCTGGAGAAAAGGCATCTTATCAGGGAAGACCCAATCAATTTTCACCATCTTAGAGCCAGAGGTTAATGTGGTAAAGGCCAGCTCTGCTGCAGGCTGATTCTCAGTGGGTAATTCTTTGCCTGTAACAGTATGTGGACTGTGGCCATCCTAGTAGTAAAAATGTGGAACGGTTAGGACAAAATGTTAGCCAGAATGCTCGGCAGCTCTATCACAATGCATGATTAGGAACAGCAAAATGTGTGTGCTTGTGGTGGGTATAAAAAAAAAAAGGTCCTGTGCAAGCATGTGTGTGCATACACAGGCCTAGCAGCTCCTCCCCTAGCCTGAGGAACAGGCACAGGAGCAAGCTCAGTTACTTTTGGGTAAAAGCAACCTGTGTGCTTGTTGGTGCAGACTCAGCTCATGAAGCAGCTGAGCGCTCTCATGTCCCACCACCACCAAGGACCTTGCACCTAAAAAGATAAGGTCTGGGTACTCTGAAGAAGGAGCTTTAGGTGAGCTAATCCTTTTAATCTTTCTGCAATTCTTAATGGGAAAAGTACCTACAGGTGTGCCACTGTATGCACAGGCTGGAATCAAAGCAATTTTTAGTAAAATACTGCTAGCTACAGTATTAATCCTAACTTCTGCTGTGCTCAAGAGAAAATACTGCAGGAACCCACTAGCTTACAGCTGTGCAATGCCTAGTGCCTAAATGAGGAGATTGTGCTGGTATGGCGTGTGTTAACCTTTCCTTCCAGCTTCTGTTACCTGATGGTACAGAGAAATGACAACTACTTACATTTGCACCAAAATCTAGCTGTTGTTTTAAATAAGTAACATCTGACTTTTAATAAATCTTCACTTAAGATACTTGTGTTTTATTTTAGGGTGAGGGCAGCGCTAGTTGTGATATAGGCTTTTGTGATATAGGTTTGCTTTAACCCATAAACACTCCTTCCCCAGTGTTTCAATGTCAAGCTTTGCCACATGCGACCTGTGCTTAGAAATAGAAAAGCGTTTACCTGGCTGTAAACAAAAAAGAATGTAATACTTTTCTCTCTCTCTCTCTCTCTAAGCGTAGTTCTACTTGCACAGAGTTCCCAGACAGCACCTAGGGGAGGAGGCAGAACATGGGGGGACATGTGCTAACTCATGCACTGCTGAGTGGGATGCAGTGCTTGCACCTTTGCTTGCTTTGGCAGTTAATCCATTTTTGCTGGCAGGATATTTAACACAATTTCATCTGTTGCCTTCAAGATACTTGTGACTGGAGCCTTACTATATGACTACAGGCTTCAAGGTTGCATATAACAGCTCAGTTATATTCCACAGATAGAGAAAATCGAAGTATTGAGCTGTGTGTGTAGACATCACAATCCATCAGAAGTCTGTACCACAACACAGCTGTTCTGATTTTTGATCTCCAGCCTAGATTGTTATCTGTCAGTATCTTGAAGAGCTGAAACCACAGCAGCCTTTGTGCATAGCTACCTGCAACCCAGCTCTGCACTGAGCTGGTCAGAAAGGCTTGCCAGGGCTGTAAGTAAGAGAAAGGAAGGGATCTGGAGAAGCGAGCAACTTGTGCACCTAATGAGTAACAGATTTTGGCACAAGGGTGCAAAGCCATGTGCTGTGTTTATTGCATGAATGTTTATTGGTGAATATACCTCTTGTTTTTGTGATCTAAAACTTTCTCTTTTCTCTAAATATGAAGGCACTTAATTTGAACAACAATTAAGTGAGAGCAGCTCCTCCCAGGGTTCCTTTTAGTGTTCTACTGAACAAGTGCTGTTGTAGTCTCTCTTTGCAGTTTGTCAACAGATCCTTGCTAGCAGCCTGTATGTATTACTGCTGCAGTCAGTCAGGGGCATCGGCTGTAATCCCAGAAACACAGCACAATAGCAACATTGCTATTCAAATTCTAGCTTTTTCTTTCTAATGGAAGCCTGCACTAGGTTGTTTTGAGACTTTCCTCCTTTCTGTATGGACTCCTAAATAAGCCATCAAAGCAGTTTATTCTTTCTCTTGGAAGCTTGCTGGTGGACTTGCTGGTTGATGTTGGGATCTAGCATGCATGATCCCAATTCAGTCCTATGCATTGCTTGTTTCTGTAGTGCTGTGGAACCAGGGTTGTGCCAGAAAATATGCTTCAGAGTTTTGGATAAATAGGACCACACCCTCTGACTTACCTTTAATGGAAAAATACCTTGAAAACAAAATTTGAACCTATTTGTATATGAAGAGTCAGCTCACTTGGAGTTGAAAGGCCCAATTTACGTAATTTCAGTAACAGGAAACCTCAGGCAACTTACCACCAGTAAACCATAGGATAGGAAGTATGCAAAGTGTTGTCATTAACCCCTACTTCTGCAGTACCTCAGGCTGACTCAGGTGGCTCTAGCCCTGATTTTTTTTTAAATGCAAATGCAAACTTTGTACTTACAGCTTTTCAGACTTCAGCATCAATAAAGTTCTCTCTAATTGCCAGAATATAAAAATATGCTCAAGTATCTACATGCAAGTTCTTCCTTATTTGTCCACATGTAACTCACGAATGTAGGACTTTCACCCTCCTTTAACTTTGTTGGAACTACTTATTTGATATGTGAAGTAGTTTTTGACAAAAATAATTTAGAGGCATTTGTACAGGATAGAGGTAGCAGGCTATCTGAACTAGAAGCTATTAAAAAACCATCATCTCCAGTAAGTTCTTGCACAGGATTCCTTTTCTGACAAGCATAATCTAAATTACTCGTCTCCAGCCCTTATCTTTGAAGAAAAATAAGGCATTTCTGCCATACCTAGTAGTAGGTGAGTAACAGAGTAGGAAGAGAGCCTAAATGCTATTTTGGAACCAGTCACTGCATCCTGGAAGCAGGGATCAAACAGATGTCACTAATATTACTTATACCTAAGCACAAAAGAATAGAGCAGCAAATATACCCTGAAAGATACCCTGAAAGTGACTGAACCAGTGAGACTACATTGCTAAAAGAAAAAAGCTGAAAGGACAATTTTAATGCAAAGCTATCAGCTTGTAACTACCTACTCTTTAAGAAGCCAGTGCTTTCCAGCATCTTACTCCGTAGGGACTAGGGAGATCTCAGCTATATAGTAAACCACAGCAGAGAAAAGCTTGTTATGAGATTGCTTAATCATCTTGCTGCTTTTCTTAGTCTTCATTGATTAAAACAAAACCAAGAGGGCCTGGCACTAAATCAGTCAACTACAAGGTTAAATACAAGTATCCTATTATTGCCTTAATTCACTATATGGATTACCCCTAAGTATTATTGATATGCTGCTGTTCTCCTCTAGTTCCACAATTTTTATATTACTTATAAATGCCTTCTGCTATAGTGACCTGCATTAATATCTACCACTTCATAACCACTTAATTAGGATAGTTCAGAGATGAACTGAGGCAAGGTGAAAGATTATCATAAGGTATTATCCCCTCAATTATTTCCAACTAGCACTAAATGCTAAGAAAGAACAAAACCAGGTTTTACAAAACCAGGTTTCAATAGTGAATTCTTCCCCATAGCCTTAGTGAAATCTACATCCACACAGATATAATACAGTATCACATTGATTAAACTTACCTTGCTTTATGAGTTAATCCCCCCAGAAGTCTTACCCTATCTTCTATTTAGATGCAGTACATGCACCTGAACTTTGAGCAATACTTCCAGGTATCACTGCCTGGAATAGTGTTCTCTCAGTCAGACAACAGCACATACCTTAAAGCTACAGGAATTTAGCCTTGTTACCACATTGTGTTTCAGCAGGCTTTAAGCACCTCAACAGATCTTTTTCTCACTGCCTATAGGTTAGTCCATCTGGAAATGGATAACTATGGCTTGGTTTTTAACAAATCAGGTTTCAAAAATGATGTTCCCAGTGTCCTCCCTTATTCTAAGGATTTTTGATTTTTAATCCTAGTGTTTAACTACTGTCCAGAATATCACAGAATACTTCCTAGCTATTATTTCCACTACAAACACATTTGCAAAATAGCAGCTTTTGAAGTCCAACATATTTTCATTTTTTGTGTATCTGCTACTACAGGTTGCTTATCAAGGAAAAGAGCACCCGAGTACCACTCAGGCTTTTTAATGCCATACTCATGCTTTATTTAAAAAAAAGCAGCTACATGATGCTAAGGAAACTTCAAGTTCACTTTACAAAAAAATCCTGCAGCCATTTTCCACGCAATCTGATCTCACTTATAAATGAAAACCAGCAGGTAAATTTTTAAATTAACATTTCACTTGCAGTACATCTGAACTTAATTATCCAAAACAGTCATTCTTAAATTCTGACTGTCGATTGTATGTATAAGAACAATCTATATCGTTTCTTTGACTAAAAAAATCCCTGGGAAAATTTAAAGTTAAATGGAAAAGTGTGAGAGAACTTATCCCACCTTTAAGCGCTTGCAGAAATTGATTGCTCATTCTAGCTTTACTCTTCCCCTGTCAGGGGCTTGCAACTCTTCTGCATATTTTCCTCTGTGTATTTTAAGTTTTAATACAAAGCTGCTAAACTCTTCAGTGAAGGGATTAAATTGATGTAACATGAATTCATGTAGTTACCATCACACTACAGCAGTATAATATCTTACTATCTTCATGGAAGTGTATTGTGCTAGTCTCAAGTAGCTTCAAAACACACCTGAAACAGCCATTATGTCACTCCTATGAGGTAGGTACTATCTTTCCGTTGGAGAAGAAAGAGGAAACTTAACTGCTGCTTAGCACATCAGGCACACTGAAGAACAGGACAACCAACCTAAATTATTATTTGACTTTCCTACTACTTCCCTGAATTCAGAGCTTTCAACTGCAACAATTTTAGTGCCATGCATACCAGGAATAAAAACAGGGAGTGATGCTTAACTGCATCCATTCCAACATAAAGGAAGCATTCAGTGTAACTGCTTTGAAACAAGCAGAAGTACAGCTCTTGCTGAGTGTTCCATTCAGCTTTATGGCCTACATTTAACTACTTGTACATGAGCAATCAAGATGAAGCTTGTCCTCCTGACAGGAGGAACCTGCTGTATGAGTAAGGGACAAACTGATACTTGAAGAAATAGCACTAGGATATTGAAAGTTAATGTTCCAGTGTTCTAGTGCTTTGCCTCTTCTAGAGCACCACTGTATCTAGAGCAGCTCTCATTATCATCTCCTCAATGAGGCAGCTTACCATCTTGAGATCTTGGGAAAAGTTAACACAATTTAAGGTTTCCTACTACCAGAAGGTGGGGAAAACAACATCTTAATTTCAGCTGAAATGCTGAATCCAATAGCTTCTATGGGGCTTTACCATACAAAGCATTTAATACATGGAAGTTTTGCTGAATCAGTGCAGACTGAATGTAGACCCATAAACCTACTACAGAGTCATCATTAAAGGCAAAGTTTCTGTACACAGTAGATTTAAGAGCAGTCACCTGTTTTGAAGTTGTTCAACAATTTGTTAAGTGATCTGTATGATCATTCAATCTTCCCTGTTAAAAATATTCTGCCTGGACTAGCATATTATCTGGAAGTTGAACAAAGCATCACTGAGAAGTTGTTCTTCCCATTCTATTTTCCACACCAAGATAAGTCAAGAACATCTTTACAGCTAATTCTGGCAGTGTATAGTAAGATACTGCCAGTAGTTTCAGATGAGACCTAAGCATTGCTCAACTCATTGAGTCAGAAGTTCAGTCCCTGCAGAACAAGTACAGATCAAAGAGAGCTCTTTCACATGTGGGGATCAGGAAGAGGGGGGAGAAAAAAAAACACAGGTTTCACATCAATGCCTTTTCCTGAACTGAACAAGCTCTCAAAGATAACCCTCAGACAGAAAGAAACAGTTCAAGCCTTCTCAAGTGCCTGAGTGGCAGTGAACGGATGCTGTATTATCTGTTTCCCCCCGCCCCCAGGCCCCCAACAGTGAATTCCTGAATGCAGTGTATGCAGATCAACATCTGCTCCTAGTAATTCTGTGAACTGTAGCTGACAAAATAATTTGATCACATACAGCTTTTCTGTTGTAGTACTGAGGTAACAGTCAATGGAAATGCATCTGTGTTATAGTGGGAAAGCCAGGGTGATGAACGTAACTCAGACCAAGCCACTGACAGCTGGAAAGAAGTTTGAGATTTAAGAACTGTAAAGGGTAAATTAAATAGTATGCCATTTAAAAAGATTACTTGAAGCCAACAGCTTTTCAAAGTCAGTTCCCTGTGCATGGAATAAAGTTGAAGTCCTTGGTACAGCTTGGAGAGAAATCTGGGTGTTTTGATACATACAACAACCTAGTCTTGGGAGAACCAAGAACAAGTTGTTCTGGCTTACTCAATTTCTTGAGTAAACACTGCAGAGCTACCACTATAGTCAGAATAATTAAGCTGCTGGCACAACTCAATAACTAACCATTTAACAAGTCAGGTATAAAAAAAATTTATGTAGTAATACCAATTCAGCACACAAATTCCATGCTTCACAAGTTCTGCTGCTGTGTAAGAGTCCTCTTAACATTTATGCAGGTAAGTTTGTTTTTAGGTCACTGCATGCCCAGATCAAAACAGCAGCAAGATATCTACCACTACAAGCAGCTATACCCAATTGTGCCTTTAGAATGCTAAACAAATGCAGAAATCCAGACGATGAGTGCCTCACTGCTGAGATAGGACTGTGCACGTAAACTTCAGTGTATGTGCGCTGCAGAGAATAAAAGTTACTTACTGGAAAGAAAAATGCATACAGATTCTGATACAGACAAGATACAATCAAGACATATTAAGTCATGAGACATTCTGATTAGGGGGAGGGGAAAAACCCTTTGAAGTATACAGGTGACAAACCAGCATTAAAAAGGATTCTAAAGGCACATTTCAGGTAACATGATTCTGTTAAGACCAACTGCTTACACACGCAGGCACAAATCTTAATGGCTTCCCCCACCCACCCCAACAATTATTTAACAAAAAAGAGAAGTGCATTTTCAGTAATAAACACCATTCAGTTAATCTGTTCAGTCCAAATGTTTAGCAGTATTTTCCTTATGGTGATATGGATTCTTTGCACTACTCCAATCCAAAAATCCCAAACAGGCAGGATTAGTAAACGTTCAACTGTTGTACTAGTTAACATTTACTCATCAGAGCCTACTGATCTCTTTTGTGCCCTCTTGCGGGGCAACCTCCTTGGTGAAGCTTTATCTAGAAGAAAAAGAGATAACTGCGTTAATTGCTACAGCTATTTCATATTAGTTCTTATATAAGAATACATTTTTCTCCCTCCCAAACACAAGCCACACTGCCCTTCTAATGCAATGCATCACTAGAGAAACCACTTCAAACATCTCATTAATGGTTTCTTGTTTTAAACCATTAGCATTCTGAACAGACTAAAAGAAATAACGTTTCTGTTCTGTAACACGCAATTCTAAGGTAAGGGCCATTCAAGTTGCCAGTTACTGAAATGGACAACAAAAATCTACAGCATCTCCTGATGAAGCCACATGCTCTGCTGTTTAGAAAACTTTCATGCTCAGATATCCTTCCAGAGAGTTAATGAATGATTTATCATTACTGGTTTTAGTTTACCTGCCTGAAGAATGATTGACCCTCTTTTAGACAGCTTTGTCTTACAAGAAATATTCCCAAATTCATACAGCTTAACAGCAGAAGTGTTTCAGTCCAGAAGAGAACACCCTTATCCAGGAATCCACACTTGATTATGAAGTTATCACTTCGTAAGCAAATAACCCCACATGGGGAAGCCATCCAGCTTTAGCTGTATTATCACTGGATGCCAGAAGCCTGTTCTTACATTTTGATCTATGACAGGTCTATAATTGTCCTTTCACAGTGATGGTTCTTACGTAGGCAGCATCTTTAATCATTATAGTGTTATAGAGCAGCTACAATACTTTGTATGAAGAAAAAAGCACTGAGGTGATTGCTAGGTGTCTGCTTACAAATGCAAGTTCTTAAACTGATCAACTTCCAGTCTGACTGTTTAGAGTATGGGCAAACAATGCTCTTAAAGGCATGATGGCTGTTCAGTTGGTACAGTTTGAAGTATCATAAACAAAACAGGAAAGAACCTCTGAGCATCTTGAAGGCCAGATATCTCAAAGAATTCTAGTGTAGAGTTCCAATGAAACCTAACCAAGAACTAAAGAATACCACAATTAAGAAAAACTTAATACCTGAAGGCTAGAAAAAACTGACCTTTAAGAGATGAATACCTAATTTACCTTGAAGAGCAGGGGGACAAGGACAGAACAACACTGGCTGGATTTGAAACCTTTGAAAGTCACCTTGCTCTTCAAAACAGTTTATCATTCAGTGCTTCAGTCTGTCTTACTAGACTGAGGCCTTTCAAACTTTGTCTAGGCTTTCATACTACCATTCCACTGCATATTCCAAGAATACAGTACAGGAAAGCTGTCACTTTCAGATGTGAAACAAGCCCTCATACCTTTGTAGTAACTTTTGATTCCTTTCCCCTTCAGCTATACTTAAGTCATCAACTCCTGGCACAACTTTGTGTCAGATCTAGAGCCTCCAGGTCTTCTAGGCTGCATACAGCTGTCAGACTAAGATTGCTCATTTCATCAAAATAGGGAGTCTTTTTCAAGTAAAAGTTCTAGTATGCACTTTGTTTCAAGTGAGGACAAATCACCTCAGACAGCCAATGCTATTAGTGATAAGAGTTCATCTGGGATAAGGAAGATAACTCCATTTAACTATTATACCCCAAGTTGATGTTTGTTTCTCACTGAAACAAGATACACTCAACCATCAGTTGTGACCAATCAGTCCTCCACGACTTCAACAACAGCTTGACACTATACTAAGGTAGTGCACAGCATTTTAGATAAAGGGTTCTGGGAACTGGTAGAGACCACAATACTTTAGCAATATTTTAATAATAAACTAGATATAAATATGTTTGTAGTATTTTGGTTAAAGTATTTTATGTACACATATACATTTTTTCCTGTCTGGATGGTTGTATGCATCTGCTCTGTAATCTTTTACTACTCATATCACCAATCACTGCATGCAGGAAGACATTTCTATCCATGCCCGATTATCACATGGATAGTACATTAAGAACTTCCACTTTAAATCACCAGAGTTTGCCTCACCTCTTCTACTTTGCACTGAAGTCACAGGAAAGCAAAAACAGAAGAAACAGCAAGAGAAGTTAGAAATATCCAAACATACATTCTAAAGAAGCCAGATTAGGTTTACTGTTGGCATTTCACACCAAGGATTTAGTCATTTTGTACTTGTGAAGAACATTAATTTCAGGTCTTAATGTGTCTTTGGTTAAAACACTCTTAATGCTTATTTGTCTGAAGGTAGACTTCCAACCAACTTGCAGGAACTTTTAGATAACTTTTTAAGCCTCCTTTATGAGGCAGGTTTTGGGTAGAGATTTTATACTGTTAAAAAGTCTACAGAACAAAGCATAAAAGTCATTGATAGCCATTACTGTATCAACAAGTTTGTTCTACACAGGAACAGGCTGATAATCTAATCGTTAAGGCCAGTGCTTTAGACAGTTTTTTACTCCCTAGAACAGATGTATGCTGTTCTGGGAAACTGGTACTAGCTACTTGTTCAGTTACTACTATTTGATTAACTAAGGTTAGTTCTACTCCAGTTTGTGGCACACAGACTACTTACTTATTTGATTTAAAGTTTCTTGGGGAATCCAGCTCATATCAACATCATTCTGATTTGATGTTCCCATCTCTACTTTCTGTACTGGTCTTTTCCTCTGAAAATTCAAGAAAAAATTTGTCTTCCACATAAAGTTCTGATAGCATAAATATTAGAAATAACCAATAATACTTTAATAAATTGCAATTATTTCACTAGGAGACAAACCTAAGGTTAAGCCAATGTAAGAAGCAGCCAATACATGAAGCTGTCTTTGTAACTTCTCTTCAGCTGTCTTTACCCATTAGCAGTTATTCACCTAGGCTAAGCGTTAATACTTGTAAGGCCTTGCAATACTTATTTCACACAGATAGCAAGATTTCATGCACACCTTCGCAAGTTCACTACACCTGCTGCAAAAAAATGGCTGACAATAACCCAAACTAGATGACTGGTTTCATTACACTTCCCCAGATTAGCACAATACTCTTATGCAACCTTGCAAAAATAGAATTTGAAAAAAAAGTTTCCCATGGGCAAAGGGATGGAATTACTATTTAGAACTAAAAATTTAGAACAGCTGGACAGCTGTTTTCAAAGTTACATCTAATCTAACATAATAGATACAAACAGACAGCATGGGGAAATTTGTCCAGCAAGTTTTGAATCAGTAGCTGCACACATCCAGAGACTGGAACATATCAAAGCTTCCAATTCAACCATTCCAGTGTTGTGGTAAAGAACAGACGCAGAGAACATTAGGCAATCAACTTAAGTGTCTCCAGCGTTGATTTTTTGACATCTCTAGTTTTCCACAGTAACCTTCATAGTCTTAGTTCTGAAAGTACATCTTCTGAAGCTCTACTGGTACCACTTGCAGTGTGCAGTGATTACTGAATCGCTTTCCCCCTCACCCCCATACCAGTAAGGGGTTCGTTACTAACTACACAGACAAAATACATTACTCACCTTCCTAGATTCTAGTAACTGATGTAGGCCAACGATAACAAGTAGACCAAGTCCAGCAAGGAACATGTACATGAAAATCCTTTAAAAAAATTAAGAAACCATTAACTAAAATCTTAAGTGTTTAAGGAAATTTGAAGCAGCATAGAAATTAAAACCTTACTTTGGCCCCAGCCAGCTTGATCTTTTCCAAGCCCTTTTGTAGGTGTGGGGGAAAAAATCAAATCTGAAATTTAAGTGCTAACAAGTATTAAGTAATTATTCTGACTGATTTCAGTCACTTTAAACTAACCACCCTGAGTTTAACTGTTCAAATATTCCATTGATCACAATCCCATACAGGTTGGGAAATGAAGTAATTACTGAAACCTAGTACCTGCAAGGATCCTTTTCAAACACCATGTTTCAGGATGCTGGGCCACAGGATTTGTTTTTAATTGCTTTAACCACTTACAAATGCCTTAAAAGCATCTTATGCACTTATTACTACAAGTACCATTAGTATACTCATTTATTTACGGAGCTCTGAGATGCCTTCCTTAGACTATCTTACTTTGTGTTCCACTGTTAAATTCTATCAACACTACAGATCATTTTTAAATGGGTTTTCAATCTATGCATTTTGTTTTGAACAATTCCACCTAAAATTCCTGTTGATATCTTAGCAGGAGGTAAACAACCTAAAGTTATTTTGGGGAGCACGCAAGACTTTAGAGATAGAGTTTAACATTGAATAGATCATATAACTCAGATTTTTAACAAAAAAGTTAGAGTTCTGCAGGAGAGCCTTAACTGAACATCTGTTTTATAGTAATTACCCATTCACAGAACACCAACTCAAACTGGTCCTGACTAATAATTTGAATTCACATGCTCTTTTACCAAAGTCTTGCATGTTTTCACATTACCAATTACTTATTCTCTGATGCTATTCTCTTTGCAAATATAAATTCCTACAGTATCTACTTTTTCAGGTCGAACTTTTTTTTTAGAAAAGGAAGCTTGCTTAGCAGGCAGTTTCTACCTGTGGCAGGAATACCCAAGTATTCAGTATTGCCTTCAAGGATTTCCAAAGACTTTTTTTTTTAAAAGACTCACGGGTTCTTTTGAAGTTCCACTTCTTTTAGAATATTCTAAGAGCATATTGGCACACCATATGCTTGCAACATATAAGGTGTCAGGTCTAATTTGTCCTTAAAGCACTCCTGAAAGAAGTCTCCTACCAACAGGGGAAGTGCAACAAAGAATGAGCATGAGTTCCTCTATTTCATACTCTAGACATCTTTCACTTTACATTACCTTAGATTATATTGAATGCTGCAGAAGGAAGTTATTCTAGTCTACACAGTAAGACCCACAGCCCAGTACTACGGTCCTGCTGCATCTTTAACTCAGAGAAAAAAGGCACAGTAGTATAAGAAAAGCTTAACAGCTTTGAACTGCTACATGCCTATACAACAGCAGGTCCTATTCCAGGCTAAATCCTCTGAGCAAAACAGCTGCATAAGCTGTTTACTGACATAACCCTGAAGATCCCTAGTGTTAATGAAGATCTTAATTTGGAGGAGAGCTCTCATTTTCAGTCTACCAATGCTGCAGAAGTCAATGCCTTCTACACCATCATCAAAAGACAAGACCTAAAACTCAATAAAACAAAAGGTACAAAAACTATTCTCATTGGCCCCCATTAATAACCCATTCTACCAGTGCACCAACTAAACTTGAATCTCCAGCTTCCTTACGTTTCTCCATCCAGTCCATCTTCTTTTTCAATAATTGTAACCGTCTGATTGAAGACAGCATCTTGAAACACATTGCCCTATAACAAAGTTCCCACAAAATATTTTAAGTAAATTCTGCATAGAAAAGGCTTGATTTATAAGTAATGCAACTTTAACTCAGCATATAAAACTGCAAGTTTTCTGGTGCAAGTACAAATAAAAATTTAGATATTAGCAGGAAAGTCATATCTAGCCTTGAAGATGTTATTTCCTGTGACATGAAGTACTACATATGAAAGGATCTTATTAACAAAATTACAACACTGAAGGCACAGAAACCTTCAAAGGCACAGAAACCTTCAGCCTGCACTAAAAGGAAGAAGTCCCCTACTTTAGTCCCCATTTATGGTTTTGGATAAAGTCTTCTCCCAGGTTGAAAACATTTCAATTATTTGCTCACAATATCAAGTTTACAGATTGGATTCAGGCTGTTAAGTTTGTTAAAGCCCAAACCAAATACAGTGAAATTAAGAAGTTTTCTGGAAGGTTTTTTTCAAGTTAGTATATGCTACTACTACTCAATTCAGTGACATTACAGATTCCATTGCTAATATAAACTCCAAGTGTAATGTACACAAGGGACAATTGTGAAACATGCAGGCAATCTCTTACTGTGCTTATGCATATAGTGATTTGCTTAAAGATCTCAGAGGCAGTGTCTGAAGAGATAGTAACTGGACTAAGCAGTTCCTTCCTGACATTTCCACAGGAATGAGAGATTGAAATGAATTACAACATCAGACTTACGTTTACATCTCTGTAGTTGAGATTGATAACTAGTCCAAAAGGACGGCCACCCATAGGCTCAGCAGGGATGAAAGAGTACTCAAACGTGGCTTGTCTCTGTGGTGGAACTACTGTATTCAGAGGGAGAGCTGTGAAGTTCTGGATATAAAACTGGTAGTCTTGAGGGTACCGGAAAGAAGCATCAAGAGACTCGACAATGAAGTCTTCTGTACCTTTATTGGTGAAGCCTACCAAGAATTTTACAATGTTGTTTGCTGGAAAATCTAAAACAGAAGTAGTTAACTGTTAGAAACTTCGTACAGCACACCTAGCCCCTGTTTCTAAATGGAGTCTCTAGAACAGACCCAATGTTTTTTCTAAAAGCCTCACTGTTTTAACATGCACATTGCTATACTCTGAGCAACAGTAAGAACGATGGTAGATCAGCACAGGACTCTTACCTTCACCTTTCACAAATAATATGGTTGTATCAGCACTAGGTGAGGCTTTAGGTTCTCCTGACAAGTCTTCTTCCTCTTTTTCTTCTGTCTAAGACAAGAGACTTTTTAAAAAATCCTATAATGAACAGTGAAGCAAAGACCATGCTTGTTTTATGAGAATCCTATGCAACAGTTATCAGTGTGTCAACATATATGACAAGCATTAGTACCAACTCCCGCCATTGCAGAGGTAGCATAGTGTTCTCCCTCTACATTAACATCATTTTCAGCATTTATCCTTCTAGTTGTTACATCTGACACAGTAACTAAACTCAGCTCAATTTGGCTGTATTGAAAGGTTTTGGATCAGAAAGCAACAGCAAAGATTCTGTTCTTTTCCATCTGACCCTAAACAGAAGCCAAGTATGAAATAATCACATCTAAGCTATTTCTACTCAGAAGACAAGTACCTCCAAAATAACGGACAACCACAAGGCAAATGAGAGTTGTTTCAATAGAGTGCTTATAGAAGCTTTTATTCAGTTTCGAGAAGCATTATGTTTGCATGGAAACAGTTACATTTTTGGAACAAAATGATTATACAAATTCACTCATTCAAGCTCACCTTTGTGGTGATTCACTTTTTAGTTTGGCAATTACAATCTTTAACATCTTATTTTCAAAAATTATCAAGGTAGCGATCAAGGGATCAGTACTGCCTCCACCAAATGAAAACAAGGCTGTCCCCAACTTGCACTGTCTGCTGAACCAACTGGTTTACAGTTAGTTCTATCGTTTGATTTTGCTGCTCAAAGCAGACTCTCTGAAGCAGCATACAGCCTACTAGATCAGCTGTACACATGCCATTTGGTAGGGAAGCCATGAACCAGAACTGGGCGTAGCATCTTGAAGTCAACTCTAAATGTAAAACTCTATTTTAGTGACATATAACACATTACCTAAGAAGTATACTGTTTTGTAATCTTGCTTAGTCATACACTATCTATTAAAGTTACATTTGAAAGGTTAAATACTATCAGCACTGAATACCTAGCACATCATCTACCGTTTAGCAAACTTGGACAACCACAAGCTCACCAACTTAACAACATCAACTAAAATCTCATAGAATCACAGATCAGTGTACCAGGTCTTTCATACTACGCAAGCCTTCTCATCCTAATTACATCTTTAGTATGGAGGAGGCTCAGGGAAGACCTTATTGCTCTCTGCAACTACCTGAAAGGAAGTTGTGGGGAGCTGAGGGTCAGCCTCTTCTCACAGGTAACTAGTGATAGGACTAGAGGGAATGGCCTCAAGTTGCACCAGGGGAGGTTTAGATTGGAAGTTAGGAGACATTTCTTCTCAGAAGGAGTAGTCAGGCATTGGAACAGGTTGCCCAGGGAGGTGATGGCATCACTATCCCTGAGGGTGTTCAAGCAACGGTGGGAGTTGGTGCTTAGAGACATGGTGACATTGGTGGTAGGGTGACAGATGGACCAGATGATCTTGGAGGTCTTTTCCAACCTTAATGATTCTGTTCTATGCCCCAAACTTTCTTATTTTACGTCAGAAATTTGAGAAGTTTTTATCAACTCAAGTATAGTATGAGCCTAGTGAACTGTACTAGCGCTGTACTGCTACAAGCAGAACACAAGCTGAAGCAAGTAACCCAAAGCAGTGTGGCCACTGCTGTAACACGTACCCTACAGCAAGCCTCAGAACCTAGAAGTGCATAAAGTGAAAACTGACTGCAAAGCAGAGTTTTCAGTATTAATATAAAACTTAACTAAGAAGCACAGGACAGATGTACACTACAAAGACTCTGTGGCCTCTCAAAAATCAACACCAAGAAAGCCAGAATGAAGTAGTCCTATACCCTGATACCCTTCTGAGCTTAGCAAGATGCAGATTGAGCTGTAGAACTGCAAGATGCTTTTATGAGAATTTCATTATCTTACTTGGTGTTTTCATCAAATGCAGTTCTGGTAGTTTCTAGAAACCTAGCAGTCCCCATGTGCTTCCTTGAGCTGGTAATTCAGGAAAAGAAATCCTTTTGAAACTTCAAGCAGGTCAAATTTAATTTGAGACTTTAGGATAACCTGTTAGAAATATCAATGCTACCAAACACTTTCAAATATAACTACATAGCTTCAAGCACTTTTATTCCAATTCCTACTTATAACATTCATGTACAGTTACCAAGTCTGTAGGCTCATCTTCTTCAACTTCAGCTTCATCATCTTCATCTTCAACTACAGTATCTTCCACAGCTTCCTCATCTTCTGTAGCATCTTGAGCTGCAACTAGTAAACCTGAACCTACAGAAACAAGATGCAAAGGCTTTTCAGTACCTCATTAACCAACAGAAAACTGACAATGCAGTATGATTTTCAAACTGCTTGACTTCCTAAAGTTTTGACAAACTCTTTTGAAGCTTCAGCTGCAAATAAACTCACAAATGATTGAACATGTTGACCATTCAGCCTTTCATTCTCTAATTACTTTGAACTGCTCATTTATATATCAGCAAGTTCAAAATGGAAAGCTTTACATCTGGATAACCAAAATTTCAGCATTTGCACAGCAAAAACAACCAGTTTACCTTAAATTATTAAGGTATTTTATTTTTTGTTATTATGAATGTGAAAGTTAAAGTTCCTATTATGACTAAACTAATTTGGGGAGGTTTTTTTCCTTCTAAAACCAGCAAGCTTCAGAGCAATGCTCCAAGATGAGTAGTCAGAGAGTTCACTCCTTCTCTACTTTCATGGCACTGAGTCTCATACATTCAAACACCAGGCACAGAGGATTAATGAAAGAGTGGCCACAGGACAGAGTTCACACTGTTTGTATTTAGAGCACATGCAGGCTAGACTAAGAATTTTTCACAAATACACACATGACTATAGGTTTTGTTTGATGAAGCTAGCAAGCTAGCATTTCCCAAAAAATTCAAAGAACAAGGATGAATGGATGACTGAATTGCACAAGCCTAAAAGAGCCAGTTGAGTACACAAGTTAAACAAATATTTAGAAGCATTCACATGGAATAAAAATCCTTGAACAGAACAAGTGTGCCCAAGGACTTGAGACTTGTCACTCTGAGCTAGGAAGTGCAAATAGAAACCCCCCACTTAAGTGTCTTTATAAGACATACTGAAAGACTTTTGCTCAATCACATGCAATATATAACTGCAGTGATTTTGTATGAAGTTTTAGAGAGCGTAAATTCGCAAATAACAAATTTTTAACTGAAACCCTTGCAGCTGATTAGGCTATGGCTGTTACAGATATCCTTCACCAAGCAGCTGTACTACCACATCCTCCCAACCCCTAATTTAGGATTTTTTTTCAAAGGGATGAAAAGACAAACTGATGATGTGGCAAGAGCAGGACAGGAAAGCTTCCCCCTGCGGGGAGGCCTGACACACAGCCCTCCGGAAACGCGAGGCGAGGCGGCTGCCCTCCTCCCTTTTCCCCAATCCCTACAGCAGCCGGGGGCCGCCGGCGAACCCCCGCACCAACAAATCGCCCCCTGCCCGCCCCAGCCGAGCCCCCCCTACCTGCGCGGACGCCGGCGGGCGGCACGGCGGCGGGCAGGACGAGGAGAAGCAGCAGCAGCAGCCGCCGCATCGCGCTGCCCATGGTAGCGGCTGGCTGCGGCGCAGCGCCTTGCACGCACACACCCTCCGTGCCTGCCTGCCTGCCTCCCGCCCGCCTCCCCTCTAAATGGCGGCCTCCGCCATCCGGCCCCGCCCCGCGCCGCAGCGGACGTGGCGCTGCCGGGGAGGAGCGGGGAGGTCACGCGGGCTTAGCACACGTCGCCCCGCCGCCCCCGCGCGTGCGCGGCTCTGCCCCTTCCGCCTGCCCGGGATTTTTGTCGCTCCCCCGGGGGAGGCGGCTAGCGCTACTTTAGGGGCGGCGGTGCTCGGCGCGCATGCGCGGCAATTAGCGCGCGTGGCCCATGTGTTGCGGGGCGGAGGGCGGGAGAGCGGGGAGTGGCGGGTGTAGTGCGCCGCGCCGCGCCCTGTGAGCGCCCTACGGGGGCAGGGGGAAAGCAGGCGGCCAGGGTTTCTTCTTGGAGAGCAGGTTAACGCGCCCTGGGAAGGAGCAAGGATCAAGCGTTGCTGTGCTGAAACGCTAACGAAATCTCTTGTATCCAAGTCTGACGTTACCAAAATCTCAAGTTATCAAAATCTCACATGGTCACAGTCTTGTGTACTGAAATCTCATGTACCCATCGTTCCTTTAGATCAAGCTGGTTTTCAGTCATAAAATCTCACGTATCAAAATCTCATGCACCAAAATGTCACACACTAAAATCTTAACAAAATCTCACATATCGAAGTCTCACAGAACCCCTCTTCCTTTAGGTCAAGCCGGTTTTCAGTCATATTTGTGATGGTTTAACTGAAAAGTTTTCTCAAAGGGTAATAGGCAATGTCGTTGAAAGTGGCACGTTATTCCAATTTAATTTGTTAAACTGAAATGTAAAGTGTACTAAGATGGAAAAGCCTTCTCACAGAACATTCAGTGAAAATACTGAGGGCCAAAACTGCCCTCCAGCTTTCTCTTCTCCCACAGTTAATAACAGTGGCTCACCTAGAGAGTATAATGAAACATAGGTAGTGTTTAGATGTCTTCTGTATTTTGCAGGAACTTTAATTTGTCCCATGCAAATGCAACTTTCTGTGATGGCAGTGGTGGTAAATGGCAGCTTTCTTCAGTATTTTGTTTTCCATATTTTCATTGATTTGATTTTGAACCTGCAAATTAAAAAAAAAATTCTATGTAAGTTTTAGTTATATTAATTATATTTATTATCTATTATTATGTATAATTATATATATATTATATATAATATATATAATTATATTATATGAAATAAGTGTTATTTTTAGCAAGCTGAAAATATTGCTGAAATGCTGCTCAGTATTGGCAGAAGGTGAAGCATCATTATGAAAACTAGAGAACATCCATTGCTACTGATAAAAGTATTTCTAGTCAGATAATATCCACCCAATGGTATAACATTACCTTTTCTGCAAGGAGCTGTAAGTTGTTTAACATAATCTTTGGCCAAACATGTCTGACTTAACATCTTCATCTGAGTTAAATGATCCTTATGTTACTAATTAACCTGTGTGGAGTTTACACGTGGTGGGAGCAGAGAGGAGTTAATTATAAGTGTGCATTGAAAATAAGTGAGATACATTGACCACCTTTAGTGGTCAACGCTGTCTCATACAAACTGCAATATCACAGCTGTGCCTAAAAGCTTATTAGGCCACGGTTCTTTTGTGCGAAGTATCCTATCCAGAATGAACAATTTATAATCTGAAAAGAAAGACTAAATGAATAACTGGAGTAAGCTGTGGAGAGATGTTTTCTGTTTTGTTTTTTACACCGGGTGTATATTAACAGACATAAGAAATTAAGTGTTGACAATAACTGCCATTATTGCAGCTTTTCTATTTGACATCTCAAATATTGGATGATAACTCTGAGAAGTCTGGAAAGAATGGTCGGAGTTCCTCCTGCCTGTGGGAGTTCTGCGTGTGGTCATAGTTGTGTACAAGCACTGTATCCTTGCATTAAAAAAAAAAAAAAAAAAAAAAAGAAAGAAAAACCACTTTCTACACTTTCTAGTTAGAATTTTGGCTAGAATTGTTATGAGGAAAAGCGCCTTCAGTTTCAGTTTCGTAACATGTATCACAAAAAGAGTGAGCATTCTGAATGCCTATGGATGAGAAATAAAGTTTACCTCAGGTTTCTGGTTTTCATTTTGAACTTAAATGATTCCTCCAGATGTGTGTTTCTTTTTCTAAACTATCAGCAAAACACAAATAGCTGTTTATGTACATATAAATAAAGTATTATTTCTTCATTGATACTTGCATTTGGCATGGCAAAGAGCCAGTATCCTTGCATCTGGAAGCTTTGGGGAATGACAGTACAGAGGCAACTGAACTGTCCCATGGTAAGCTCATCTCTGTCAGGTCATGTTAGCTTCATTGCAGTGCCCCATGAATGCTCCAGTGCTGCTTCAAGATGCAAGCAAACATGGCAGCACTGGACTCGTAGCTCAGGGCAAGGCTAGACAGGGATTGTTGTGCCATTTGAGCTGGCAGGGAAGACCGGTGTGGCTGAACAGGAAATTTATGCTGAATGTCTGGGAGAAAAAGAGAGTTTATGTCTGGTGGAAGAAGGGGCAGGCAACCTGGGGAGAGTACAAGGAAGTGGCCAGCATATGCAGAGAAAAAAATCAGGAAGGTCAAAGCCGAGTATGAGCTCAACCTGGCCACTGTGGTTAAGGATGACAAAAAGTACTTTTATAAATATATTGACAGCAAGAGGAGGGCCAAAGAGAATCTCCATCCTTTACTGGAAGCAGGTGGGAACACGACTAATGAGGATAAGGAAAAGGCTGAGGTTCTTAACACCTTACCAGCCAGACCACTTATACTCAGGGTACTCAGCCTCCTGACCTGGATAGTCTGGGATGGGGAGCAGAAGAAATCCTCCACAGTTCAGGTGGAAACAGTTAGAAACCTGCTGCTCCACCTGGACTGTCACAAGTCCATGGGGTCAGATGAGATCCACCCAAGGGTGCTGAGGAAGTTGGCGGATATAATTGCCAGGCCGCTTTCCATCATCTATCAGTGGTCTTGGTCATCTGGAGAGGTGAAGGGTGACAAGACTTGGTAATGTGATGCCCATCTATATGAAGGGTTGTAAGGAGGACCCGAAGAACTACAGGCCTGTCAGCATGACCTGGGTGCCAGGAAAGGTGATGGAACAGGTTGTCTTGAATGCAATCACGCAATGTATGCGGAACCACCGGGGGATCAGGCCCAGCCAGCATGGGTTCATGAAAGGCACGTACTGCCTGACCAACCTCATCTCCTTCTACAACTGGGTGATCTACCTTGGGGATGAGGGAAAGCCTGTTGACATAGTCTACCTAGACTTCAACAGGGCCTTTGACACGGTCTCCAACAGTATTCTCCTGGAGAAGTTGGCAGCCCGTAGCTTGGACAAGTACACTCTGCTGGGTTAAAAACTGGCTGAACGGCCGGGCCCAGAGAGTAGTGGTGAACGGAGTGAAATCCAGCTGGTGACCTGTCACAAGTGGTGTTCCCCAGGGGTCAGTGTTGGGACCCATCCTCCTTAATATCTTTATTGATGACTTGGATGAGGGAATTGAGTGCACCCTCAGTAAGTTCGCAGACACCACTAAGTTGGGGGGTAGTGTCGATCTGCTGGAGGGTAAGAAGGCCCTGCAGAGGGACCTGGACAGGTTGGGTCGATGGGGAGAGGCCAATGGGATATGGTTCAACATGGCTAAGTGCCGGGTCCTGCACTTTGGCCACAACAACCCCATGTAGTGCTACAGGCTTGGGGGACAGTGGCTGGAAAGCTGTGCAGAGGAAAAGGAACTGGGGGTGCTGACTGACGCTTGCCTGAACATGAGCTGGCAGTGTGCCCAGGTGGTCAAGAAGGCCAACAGCATCTTGGCTTGTGTCAGGAATAGTGTAGCCAGAAGGACCAGGGAGGTGATCATCCCCCTGTACTCTGCTCTGGTGAGGCTGCACCCCGAGTACTGTGTTCAGCTTTGGAGCCCTCACTACAAGAAGGACGTCGAGGCCCTGGAGCATGTCCAGAGAAGGGCTACGAAGCTGGTGAAGGGCCTGGAACACAAGTCCTATGAGGAGCGGCTGAGGGAACTGGGGTTGTTTAGTCTGGAGAAGAGGAGGCTCAGGGAAGACCTTATTGCTCTCTGCAACTACCTGAAAGGAAGTTATGGGGAGCTGAGGGTCAGCCTCTTCTCACAGGTAACTAGTGATAGGACTAGAGGGAATGGCCTCAAGCTGCACCAGGGGAGGTTTAGGTTGGAAATTAGGAGACATTTCTTCTCAGAAAGAGCAGTTAGGCATCGGAACGGGTTGCCCAGGGAGGTGGTGGAGTTACTGTCCTTGGGGGTGTTCAAGGAAAGGTTGGACTTGGTGCTTAGGGACATGGTTTAGTTGGGTGACATTGGTGGTAGGGTGATGGTTGGACCAGATGATCTTGGAGGTCTCTTCCAACCTTAATGATTCTATGATTCTATGAAATTGTAGATATAATGGTGTTCAGAACTGGACCTGCTTTTTTTGCAGCAACTGGACATTTCTACTATCTTTCAGAACTGTAATGGAATACAGTCAAAAAATGTAACGTATGCATCAAAGAACTTGGAACACAAGCAAAAAAAAAAAAAAACAAAAAAAACAGTGGACATTTGTCCCTTTTTCTTTCTGATGTGAGAAAAAACATGGAATCTCTTGTTGAACTGTGGGAAGGTGGTTTGCAGCCTTTCACCTCAGAGCTTTCCACTGGTGAACGCCCACATCTGTGAAAGCTCTGAGCATCTCCAGAACAAGTGGTCAGTCATTCTAAACTGTGCCAATCAGCAATGCATCACCTACACCATCAGATTCATTTCCATTCCTGAACTCTGACATGGTATGAGTCCAACTTATGCAAAAGGGAATGCTGGTACCTTAAGCCACTATGCTACCTAGGTTCTAAAACAAGTGAGCTCTCAGACCTACCACTTAGTTTGATTTGCATTCAGAAATATGAATTTGATTTTAATTTTGATGTTTATTTCTTGGGTTTTTCCAGCTTGGTTTTGACCAATATACAAGGAATAGTAGATAAACATAATAAATGGACATGATGAGTCCGTAGTCTGGTACCACCAGAAATACAAAACCACTCTGTCTGTCAAGCCAAATTTTCTTCAAAATGTTGTACATACATGTAATTTTACTATTTAACAAAAGATGCAATCTTTACTTAAAGATAAGTTATTTAGGATAGTTTATCAGGTTGTCTTTACTAATTTGTCCTAGCTAAAACAAATACTTAGATCCAACTGGGGAACCCTTCAAAAGTCAGGACTCTCCAACTTTGTGCTTTCCTGATCTCACATGGCCCTTCTCTTTGGTGAGTAAGACTAGATATTTCTGTCTTCAATGTTCATCAAGGCTGCCTCTAGCCAGTGAGGGGCGGGCAAATCAGTAGGGTGCAATGTGAAATACTCCTTTACACAGAGGAAGACAAGATTGCTTTTTAACATTGCTGGTTCCGATGCTAGCGCAGAGACCAAGAAGCCAAGCTATGGCACAGTTCCCATGTCACTTCTGTGGAGCCAGTCTTTACGGCTAAGCCCTATCAATGGGTTGGCCCACTGAAAGAGAGGGTTCATCCTGCAAACAAGTGGAAGTCCTTGATCCTCATCCTAGTCGCTGCCTCACCTGTGTGAGTTATGGTTATATAACTTACAGGACAATCCAAAACTGTCAGAATTCCCAAAGCGAGATTTGTGATGACTGCAGGGAGCCAAGAGTTGGACTCAGTGATCCTTGTGGGTCCCTTCCAACGCAGGATATTCTGTGATTCTATATTGTGCGAGCATCACAAAGAAAGGGGAATGGATGCCATCCAGAGGGATGTGGACAGGCTTTAGAGGTGGGACTGTGTGAACCTCTTGAGGTTCAACAATGCCTAGTGCAAGGTCCTGTACTTGGTTCGTGGCAATTCCAAGCACAAATATAGGCTGGGTGGAGAATGGATTGAGAGAGAGAATGGATTGGTCCTGAGAAGGACCTGAGGGTGTTGGTAAATGAGAGGTTCAACATGAGCTGGCAATGTGCCTTTGCAGCCCAGAAAGCCAGCCAGGGCTGCATCAAAAGCAGCGTGGCCAGCAGGGCAAGGGAGGGGATTCTCCCCCTCTGCTCTGCTCTCGTGAGACCCCACCTGGAGCCCTGTTTTCAGCTCTGGGGTGACATGGATACACTGGAGTGGCCAGAGGAGGGCCACGAGGATGATCAAAGTGCTTGAGCACCTCTCCTATGAAGACAGGCTGAGGGAGTTGGGGTTGTTCAGCCTGGAGAAGAGAAGGCTCTGGGGAAACCTTATATTGGCCTTCCTGTACCTAAAGGGCGCCTACAGGAGGGCTGGAGAGGAGAGGCTCTGTTAGGGACTATAGTGAGAGGAATGGCTTTAAACTAGAAGAGAGTACATTTAGATTAGATAGAAGGAAGAAATTCTTTACTCAGAGGGTGGTGAAGCACCAGAACCGGTTGCCCAGAGAAGCTGTGGATGCCCCATCCCTGGAGGTGTTTAAGGCCAGGTTGCATGTGGCTTTGGGCAACCTGGTCTACTGGGTGGCATCTCTGCCCATGTTGGGGGGGATGGAAAATGGTCTTTGAGGTCCCTTCCAACCCAAACTATTCGGTGATTCTGACTCTATGATTAGACTAGAACTAGATGAATATCACAAGGAAAAAAAAAAAAAAGATGGAGAAAAAAAGGAGCTTCAGAACTAGGTGTAGAGACTATACCTGACAGAAAAACACAAATTCAAAAACCAAAACCACAGAAATACTTGTGATGTGTGCCACACAGCTTCTGTCACAAAGGCTCAATTCCTTTCAGTGTTTGATTCATAATATACTCTTTGGATGTACATAAACACATATAAAACCACATAAACTTCTGGAGGTATGAATGATAATCCTTACACTACGCTGAGGTTTCTCAGTAGTTGGTGTTGTACAAGCAACTTCATATCCTGAGGAAGTATTAAAGGCATTTTTCTCACATGACACTTGTGAATTGCTATATGGGATTAATAAAGTGCTGCAGAAACTATTAGCACTTCAGAAACTGTCTCCTGCCTTCTAGTCCTTCCTCCTCTCCATTGCTGACAAGGTTTGTCTGCACAAATCTTTATACTAGTATTTTAATTTATTATTTTTCAAGATTAAAAAACTAAAAAATCACCTGAAGTTGAAGGATGGATTTATTTCTCCATTAAATATATATAATGTTATTTGAATTTCTTAATTTTTTAAAGAATAAAAAAGCTAAAAAAAAATCACCTGGAGTTGAAGGAAGAAGAATGCAAGAGACTTATAGAAGAAAATGATAAACTTCATGAAGAACTGAGAAGCATGGCACTGAAGGTACAGAACCTTTAAATAGCCTGGTTGGGTGGTATTTCACTGACATATCTCTTGAAAACAAACTGGCAATTCAGTTGTGCATATACATAGAGCAGCATATTGTATCTTTTAGAGTCAATACACAGTTAAGTTATTTGAGCTTTTTCTCTGATTTCCCAAATGAGAAATCTGAGATAAATACAATGCCAGACTAAGAATCTCCTTTGTATTTCCACCTACACTTAGTATACTCTTTTCTAGTAGAAGAGGAGGCTATAGCACAGCTGTTGTGATTTAATGTACAAGGAACTTAATCTAAGAACTAAATCCTGTTAAGCATCTTCCTATGTCAGACCTTCTGAAATTGCCTGAGGCAAGTAGGGTGCATGCAGTGAAGTTGATTGGTGTGATCCTTTCCCAATACAGCAGATATATATTATTTATATATGTGTGTATGTACATATCTCAATTGTATTGTATCATTTTCCAATTAAATTTTTAAACCTAGTACCATATGAGAAAATGATTCAATACCCTGCCAAAAGGCTTGAGAGTTCCCAGGCTCTAGGGAGACCTTATGGAAGGCCGTTGCCTTCCAGTACCTAAAGGGAGCCTACAGGAAAGCCGGAAAGGGACTCTGTATCAGGGAGTGTAGGGATAGGACAAGGGGTAATGGCTTGAAACTGAAAGTGGGTAGATTTAGATTAGATATAAGGAATAAATTCTTCACTCAGAGGGCAGTGAGGCACTGGAACGGGTTGCCCAGAGAAGTGGTGGATGCCCCATCCCTGGAAGGGATCCTTCAAGGCCAGGTTGGATGGGGCTTTGGGTAACCTGGTCAGATGGGAGGTAGAATCATAGAAACATAGAATCATTAAGGTTGGAAGAGACCTCCAAGATCATCTGGTCCAACCATCACCCTACTACCACTATCACCCAACTAAACCATGTCCCTAAGCACCAAGTCCCACCTTTCCTTCAATACCCCCAGGGATGGTGACTCTACCACTTCCCTGGCAACCCATTCCAATGCCTGACTGCTCTTTCTGAGAAGAAATGTCTCCTAATTTCCAATCTAAACCTCCCCTGGTGCAACTTGAGGCCATTCCCTCTAGTCCTATCACTAGTTACCTGTGAGAAGAGGCTGACCCTCAGCTCCCCATAACTTCCTTTCAGGTAGTTGCAGAGAGCAATAAGGTCTTCCCTGAGCTTCCTCTTCTCCAGACTAAACAACCCCAGTTCCCTCAGCCGCTCCTCATAGGACTTGTGTTCCAGGCCCTTCACCAGCTTTGTAGCCCTTCTCTGGACATGCTCCAGGGCCTCGATGTCCTTCTTGTAGTGAGGGCTCCAAAGCTGAACACAGTACTCGAGGTGCAGCCTCACCAGAGCAGAGTACAGGGGGATGATCACCTCCCTGGTCCTGCTGGCTACACTATTCCTGACACAAGCCAAGATGATGTTGGCCTTCTTGGCCACCTGGGCACATGGCTGGGTCTTGTTCAGGTGAGCGTCAACCAACACCCCCAATTTGTCTTCTAGCAGGTCTATATAACAGTACCATAAATAGGTGTGGTGTTGGTGAGGCATAAGCCTTTGAAGTTGTTGAGAAAAAAGAAAGAATTAGGACATTTGCATACTAGAAAAGTTACTAAGCCAATGAGATCCTAAGTGCTACCAGCAGTGTTCAGCAATCGCACAACACTTCAGTGCAACCATATCATCCTACTGTGTTTATATAGCGAGATGCAGTGCAACACATGTATGATTTTCTGCATTCACACATCCTTCCCAAAGGCATTCAAATAGCTGTCTAGCCAGGAGCTAGCAGCAAGCACTCAACTAGCAAGCTGAGGATGCCTACACTTCTTGAGTTATATATTACTAATAAATTAATGCCCTCATCAGCTTCCAGACTCCATTGTATAGGCTCTATATGAACACAAGAGGGGAAGGGGCACAGTTCTCAGTAAGATTTCTATTAGCAGTTCTCAGTACATCTGAACAACCCCCAACCTCTAATTTTTATGATTGTGAATAATGAGGAACTCACTTCAGTACCTTGGTCTTGGAAAGACTTCATTTCATTAATTAACAGGGATTGCTGTGTTTTTCATGTACTTCTGTAACTAAACATTCATGGTAACAGAATTTATGAGACTCAGCTGTAATTTACATCTATTGTGACTGTCTTATAAAAACTCTCAGTTGTAGTAGCAGTGGTTAAGAACAGTCTGTCAGTGACAAAGCCTGAACTGGAAATAATCCTTTATGCTTTCTGTGTGGAGTTTCTTTCTCACATGCATCTTATAACATTCTTCTAGATAGAGAATCACAGCTATCAAATGTAACCAGCTGTTCAGATCTTTGTATCGTGCCCTTTGGTCTGTACATTCAGTTATCTTCAACTAGCTTGGGATTTTCTTCATTACATTTTATCTAGCTGACCTGAAAGATAAGCCTATAGAGTAAGTTGAAAAGCAATTAAACCTTTTTATTAGATACTCTCTCCCTTTATGGGAGATAAGAACTGCAAGTCCTGGGCATGCTTGGAGAAGGTAAAGCCTGTTGAGTAAAGGAGCTGTAGGTTCAGTTCACATAATTGCTTTCTGTTCCCTCCTCCGGTGGAAGTTAGTTACCTTTTGGATACTAGCAGAGAAGAATCTTTCAGGGAAGCTCTAGGATTATAATTTTATTCCACCTCAATACCAGAGCAGTTGCATCCTTTCTTTTGTTAAGGCTGGCTACAAATACATTCACTTTAGATTTTTTTGTTTGTTTTGCTTTGCTTCTAATCTGTTTCACACTCTCTCTCCCCTTCTTTTTTCCAGACAAAACACAAAAGTCCTTCTAGGGGACCTTTTATTACAGCACTGGATAATGGCAGGTAAATTCTCTTCGAAGATAATGAACAGTTTCAGTTGTTACCAATCTTCTTAACAACATGGTTATATCAGCAGGTGCCTAACTTGACACTCCAAAAGAGAAAGTTACAGAAATCTGTTAGGCAGTGTCTGGTATGCTCTGTAATGGCATTAAGCTGGTTCCCAAGGTCAGTCAGTGGGTCAGGCTGCACAAGATCAATATGGAGAGCAATGTGACCATGGTTAGAATCTTACAAGAATGGAATATCTGTAGATGCAGTCGTTATCCTGTCAGTCCTGTATCCAGCCATGGAGATGAAACTCCCTATCACAATATTCCTGCCAAGAAAATACCTGATGGTGTCCCCAGAGGACTGGTATACACTCTGTGCCACTGCACATACAGTACTGTACTCATCCATGTGATTCTCATTCATTGGAATCACTGCAAGCGTTTCCTCATCAGTTCTTGATGATCTTCCCAATTAAATGTATATCACAATAAGAGCAAATAATTTCATTGGTTTTGGCTTACGCTATAATGGAAACTTTTTATAAATGACTAATTTAGTAGATGTGTCATAGATGAAGAATGATTTTTCTGAGTCATTTCCAAAATGACTTAGAAGTCTGGTAATTAAATCTCAATAGGCATTATCAAGATAGAAAACTTTATGGTATTATGCATAATACTGGGCATAACTATGTGTTACAGTATCACAGTATCACAGATTTCTAGGTTGGAAGAGACCTCAAGATCATCGAGTCCAACCTCCGACCTAACACTAAGTACTCCACTAAACCATATCGCTAAGCTCTACATCTAAACGTCTTTTAAAGACCTCCAGGGATGGTGACTCCACCACCTCTCTGGGCAGCCCGTTCCAATGCTTAATAACCCTTTTGGTAAAGAAGTACTTCCTAACATCCAACCTAAAACTCCCCTGTCGCAACTTTCGCCCATTCCCCCTCGTCCTGTCACCAGGCACGTAGGAGAACAGACCAACCCCCACCTCTCTACAGCCTCCTTTAAGGTAACTGTAGAGAGCGATGAGGTCGCCCCTGAGCCTCCTCTTCTCCAGGCTAAACAACCCCAGCTCCCTCAGCCGCTCCTCGTAAGACTTGTTCTCCAGACCCCTCACCAGCTTGGTCGCCCTTCTCTGGACTCGCTCGAGCACGTCCATGTCCTTCCTGTAGCGAGGGGCCCAAAACTGAACACAGTACTCGAGGTGCGGCCTCACCAGAGCCGAGTACAGGGGCACAATCACTTCCCTAGACCTGCTGGCCACACTGCTTCTTGTACAGGCCAGGATGCTGTTGGCCTTCTTGGCCACCTGGGCACACTGCTGGCTCATATTCAGCCGACTATCAACCAATACTCCCAGGTCCTTCTCGGCCAGGCAGCTTTCCAGCCACTCATCTCCCAGCCTGTAGCTCTGCTTGGGGTTGTTGCGCCCCAGGTGCAGGACCCGGCACTTGGCCTTGTTGAACTTCATGCAGTTGACCTCAGCCCATCGCTCCAGCCTATCCAGATCCTCCTGCAGAGCCTTCCTGCCCTCGAGCAGATCGACACACGCACTTAGCTTGGTGTCATCTGCAAACTTACTGAGGGTGCACTGGACGCCCTCATCCAGATCATCGATAAAGATATTAAAGAGGACCGGCCCCAGTACCGAGCCCTGGGGAACACCACTAGTGACCAGCCTCCAACCAGATTTGACTCCATTCACCGCAACTCTCTGGGCCCGGCCATCCAGCCAGTTTCTAACCCAGCGAAGCGTACGCCAGTCCAAGCCCCGAGCAGCCAGTTTCTTGAGGAGAATGTTGTGGGGGACTGTGTCAAAAGCCTTACTGAGGTCAAGGTAAACCACATCCACAGCCTTTCCCTCATCCACCAAGCGCGTCACTTTGTCATAGAAGGAGATCAGGTTCGTCAAGCAGGACCTGCCTTTCATAAACCCATGCTGACTGGGCCTGATCGCCTGCTTGCCCTGCAAGTGCCGCGTGATGACCCTCAAGATAATCTGCTCCATGAGCTTCCCTGGCACTGAGGTCAAACTGACAGGCCTATAGTTCCCCGGGTCTGCCCTGCGGCCCTTCTTATAGATGGGCGTCACATTGGCTAGCCGCCAGTCAACTGGGACCTCCCCCGATAGCCAGGACTGCCGATAAATGATGGAAAGCGGCTCGGCCAGCTCCTCCGCCAGTTCTTTCAGTACCCTTGGGTGCATCCCATCCGGCCCCATCGACTTGCGCACATCCAAGCTCCGTAGCAGGTCGCCAACCATTTCCTCATGGATAGCGAAGGCCACATCCTGCTCCCCGTCCCCTTCCACCAGCTCAAGGCACTGGGTATCCAGAGAACAACCGGTACTGCCGCTAAAGACTGAGGCAAAGGCGGCATTAAGCACCTCAGCCTTTTCCTCATCCTTAGTAACTAGGTTTCCCCTCGCATCCAGTAAAGTGTTGACTGGACAAAATCAAATTCAAATCAGCAATAACTTGGAGAGTAAAATTTCCTTTACTGGGAGACATGTGGAAAGTGTGATGGAAACACTGCAAATTAAATAAATAGCTTTCATAATCAGTTCAGTAAAAAAGACTTATTAAGATTTCCGTGTACTTGGTCTATAGAGCCTTTCTTTATCAGCTGGACAGGCCCATTTCTAATTCCCCAAGCATTCAGGAAGATTTACTTTTTTCTCCAAGTCTTTATATTCATGGGTATGGTTCTTCACTTTTTCTTGCAGTTCAATAATTGTTTCATTCTTTTGTTACGTTCAATGGTAGAAAGATGATCTCTGTTCTAGGGAATGTAACGATGGGGAAAAATTAACAATGTTTGAACAGCCAGAGAACCAAAATTTAGCAAAGGGTTCATCACTGCCTTTCCTTCAAGTTAACTCGAGGATAACTGTAGTGTCTTGACTGAGACCAGCTATGACAAAAGGAAAAGAGAATTATTAGGAGAAACTGGAACACTCCAGCTGTCTTAAGATCATGAGTGTGTAAGCTACTGATACATTTCATAGATAATTAAGATTATATTTATTTCACAGTTTTGCTTTTTGAGTATTGAAATGCAGAATATATTATGAAACCTAACATAGTACATGTTTGAATGAAAACCTCTGAGCCTCTTCTAGTGGTTTTACTCAGGTAGGCAGCCAGCCTTCACCACAACCGCTCTCTCGCTCCCCCTCTCCAAAGGGAAAGGGGGAGAAAATATGATGGAAAGGGCTCAAGGTTTGAGATAAGGATGGGGAGATCACTCAACAATTATCGTGATGGGTAAAACAGACTCAGAGTAGGGAGATAGTAAAAATTATTGCCTATTACTAACAAGCTAGAGAAGTGAGAAACAAAGGAAAGAAACCAAAACCACCTTCCCCCCCCAATCCACCCTCTTCCACCTCATCCCCCATAGTGGTGCAGGAGAATGGGGAATGGGGGCTGCAGTCAGTCTACAGCACTTCATCTCCGCCACTCCTTCATGGTCACTCTCATCACCTGCTCCATGTGGGGTCCCTCCCACGGGATGCAGCTCTGGCCTGGGGCCTGCTCCTGCGGGGGCTCTCCATGGGCCGCAGCCTCCTCCAGGCCACCTCCACCTGCTCCACCGGGGGCTCCTCCACGGGCTGCAGCGTGGAGATCTGCTCCGTGTGGGACCCATGGGCTGCAGGGGGACAGCCTGCTCCACCAGGGGCCTCTCCACAGGCCGCAGGGGAACTGCTGCTGCCTGCCTGGAGCACCTTCTGCCCTCCTTCACTGACCTTGGGGGCTGTAGGGGCGTTTTCGCACTCCTCTCTCTCCCAGCTCTGTACAGCAGTTCCTTCCTTCCTTCCTTCCTTCCTTCCTTCCTTCCTTCCTTCCTTCCTTCCTTCCTTCCTTCCTTCCTTCCTTCCTTCCTTCCTTCCTTCTTCCTTCCTTCCTTCCTTCCTTCCTTCTTCTCTTTCTTCTTTCTCTCTTTCTCTCTCTCTTTCTCTTCTTTATCTTTCTTTTCTTTCTTTTCTTTCTTTCTTTCTTTTTTCTTTCTTTCTTTCTTTCTTTTTCTTTCTCTTCTTTCTTCTTTCTTCTTTCTGTCTTTCTCTTTCTCTCTTTCTCTCTTTCTCTTTCTTTCTTTTCTTATTTCTTTCTTTCTTCTTTCTCTCTATCTTTCTCTCTCTCTCCCTCTGTCTTTTCTCTTTTCTTTTCTTTTCTTTTCTTTTCTTTTCTTTTCTTTTCTTTTCTTTTCTTTTCTTTTCTTTTCTTTTCTTTTCTTTTCTTTTCTTTTCTTTTCTTTTCTTTTCTTTTCTTTTCTTTTCTTTTCTTTTCTTTTCTTTTCTTTTCTTTTCTTTTCTTTTCTTTTCTTTTCTTTTCTTTTCTTTTCTTTTCTTTTCTTTTCTTTTCTTCTTTCCCTTCCCTTCCCTTCCCTTCCCTTCCCTTCCCTTCCCTTCCCTTCCTTCCTTCCCTTCCCTTCCCTTCCCTTCCCTTCCCTTCCCTTCCCTTCCCTTCCCTTCCCTTCCCTTCCCTTCCCTTCCCTTCCCTTCCCTTCCCTTCCCTTCCCTTCCCTTCCCTTCCCTTCCCTTCCCTTCCCTTCCCTTCCCTTCCCTTCCCTTCCCTTCCCTTCCCTTCCCTCCCCTCCCCTCCCCTCCCCTCCCCTCCCCTCCCCTCCCCTCCCCTCCCCTCCCCTCCCCTCCCCTCCCTTCCCTTCCCTTCCCTTCCCTTCCCTTCCCTTCCCTTCCCTTCCCTTCCCTTCCCTTCCCTTCCCTTCCCTTCCCTTCCCTTCCCTTCCCTTCCCTTCCCTTCCCTTCCCTTCCCTCTTCCCTTCCCTTCCCTTCCCTCTTTTTCTTTTTCTTTTCTTTTTCTTTTTCTTTTTCTTTTTCTTTTTCTTTTTCTTTTTCTTTTTCTTTTTCTTTTTCTTTTTCTTTTTCTTTTTCTTTTTCTTTTTCTTTTTCTTTTTCTTTTTCTTTTTCTTTTTCTTTTTCTTTTTCTTTTTCCTTTTTCTTTGTCTTTGTCTTTTTCTTTGTCTTTTTCTTTTTCTTTTTCTTTTTCTTTTTCTTTTTCTTTTTCTTTTTCTTTTTCTTTCTCTTTCTTAAATATGCTCTCACAGAGGCGCAAACAACATCACTTATTGGCTCAGCTCTGGCCAGTGGCGGACCCCTTATCTAGCTTCTTACAAGGTTTGCAGATGACACCAAATCAGGGTGGTGATGGTGGTGGTGACGGTGACCTACCTGATTTGGACGAGTGCAGGGGTGCCACCCAGAGGGACCCAGGCAAGGTGCAGAAATGAGTCAACAGGAACCTCGTGAATTTCAACAGACAAATAGAGTCCTGCACCAGGAAAGGAAGAGCCTCAACAGAACAGGATGGGGACTGACTGGCCAGGGAAATGCTGCTGCTGAGGAGGACCTGGATGTCATTGTAGACAATAAGATGCCATAAGCCAGTAGTGTATCCTGGCAGCAAGAAAGGTTAGTAGCATCCTGCACTGTATCAAGAGCAGCACAGCCAGCAGGCTAAGGTGCGTGACTTTTACCTGTCTTCCAGTGAGTGCTAGACTGCACCTAGAAAACTGCATCCAGCTTTGTCGGTACTTCC